>NC_137927.1:27660805-27768305 GCF_963457725.1 Sprattus sprattus
AAATTCAACAGGAAGTGTTTTTTTTTTACACACAGAGACTAAGTTTTTCACGCTGTATTGAAGGTACTTAAAACAAAGTAATGAATCTGTGTGTGTTGTCTGTAGTTGGATATTAGTGGACTTAGTGCACAGCGAGTAATCAACAAAGAAACTCATATGTTGGAATAATGCTTTGGATATTTATAATCCTTCCAATGAACATGTGTAAGTTCATTTAAAATATAATTATTTGTATGATTCAAGATATTGTATTAATCATAAGAATTAATACACATTATTATTATTATGATTAATTATTGCATTTTAAAGATTGTTTTTCTGATTGGTAAAGTGATTGGTGTTACTGCATGTAATGTATGATGAAATGCTTTAAGTACTTAATCATGAAATTGACTCATATGCTTTACCCACATACTTTTCCAGACAAAGCAGATGATGTTATTCAATTAAATCGGGTTACAGAAGCTGCACCTGGAGATACAGTGACTTTAGATTGCTTTTTCCCTGTTACTTTCAAACATGAATCACTGTCCTGGTACAAACAAACACTGGGACAAAAGCCTGTTTTAGTGGCTAGGACTTATGGTGCCACTATGTCCTGGAATCCTTTGTTTTCTGAAGACTCTAAAAATAAACGAATGAACGTACAGCGTTCTGATAGAGCATTTAATCTGACCATCGCAAACATCGCATCATCTGATGAAGCAACATACTACTGCACAGGGGCAGTGTTTGAAGAGGTGAAATTTGGAAATGGAACGTTTTTGGCTCTCAAAGGTAATACACGTGTGTTTCAACACCCCAACAATTCAAAGTAATGAGACATTTCATCCACATTTACATTTACTATTTTCTTTCAAATATAGGACACAGACAGTTTAACCTCAGCTTTACTGATAATAGAGAATTATTCTGCGCAGTGGCCAACTGTGGACAAATGAACACTGAAAAGAAAACAGTTTTGAACACAGGTATTTGTTTTCAACAAATATTATTATTGCAGATAAGGAGCATGCAAGTGTCTTTCCAAACAGCATGTTTTTTTCTGCTGTTTTTCAGAAAAAGCTGTGGATCCTGTTGTTTATGGTTTGGTTGCTGTGTCGGGACTGTGTTTTGTGCTCATATGTTCCTTAATTTACCAAGACAGGAAACACAAACATGACAAAGGTATATCATGTGTGAGATCAAAATTATCTTATTTTTATATCCTTTGTGCTTGTTCCAGGGGGGCCCAGGCTCTGGAGTCTGTAAAACACCTTCAGACAATTGTGGCACTTTGTAAATTAAATGTTTTGAATTGAATATGAAATTATCAAGTCATTTTTAGATAATTAAGCCAACCCTTATAAATCTATTTCTTCATGTATTTAATGTTTTTAAGAAGTGAAGTCCCAGCAAGTTCACACAGACAGGTCCTTGAGAGATCCATCAAGTGGGCAGGTACAAAACATAATGGCATCCTTATAATGTTCATATACATCACAGAATATGTTCAATTTGCCTTTTTCATGTAAATCAAGATTAAATCTCTTGTACTCAGCTATGTTCAGAAGGAGCTAACATGTAGACCTAACTGTTGTTTAACCAGGATGCTGAAGAACAGATCAACTATGCTGGCTTGCACTTCTCTGATAAGAAACTGAAAAGAGAAAAGAAAAAGAGAGAACTACCACAAGAGAGCATATACTCCGATGTCAGAGGTTAAGGAATGTGTCAGGGCGCTTTCAGATGGAAAGCGTGATCTCATTGAAACATTTTATACAATTCTAGCACCGCTACAAAAAGTTTCTGTGAAGGTACATTCACAATCTATCGCTCTAGTTAAAGTGCTTTCCTAATTCAGCTAACTAGCAATAATGGGGTAAAGTTAAAACTAAACCCCTAACCCTAACCCTAACCCTATAGACAAACACAAACCAAGTATTGCAGATTTGCTATGCAAGTGACAGCAGGTTGACGATACTCAACACTACTAGCACAAAGGGAAAACAACCAAGGGTCACTGCAACACACAATTTCCAGACTGATGGAGAACCAGAGCCTTACTGAATTCCTGTAATGTGTGTTGATATTGACTTCAAAGAAACATGTATAGTTTTAGCAACTAGCAGTTAGATCCTTATTATAGCTTTTAAATTCATTAATTTAGTTTAATATTACATATTTCATGTTATTCAATTGGATTTGTATTTTTATTGTAACTGTTAGTCCGTTTGGAGTTTGGAGTATGTTGTCTGCGCATAAATGTGTAATTAGGCTCCAAAGAATGCCAGCCATGTTCACAAACCATTGTGTGGGGCTGAGCTCAACACCGAACATTGGAAGAAGGCGTGGGAGAAGATACCCTGCAAGAAGATGGCCTCCTTACAATTACTTTATTTTCTTAAGTCAGTGACATCAATATCCAAGAAGCCAGATTAAACTTTGTGGCATGTTGTTGTTGAGTTCCTGGTTGATCCAGCTATCCAAATAATTTGATTCTACACTGTTACATTTAAGGTGGTCTGGTGCCATAAGTGTGTATATATATGGCATTAATGTCTTTCGAATGAAAACAAAGTAATATATAAGTTAAAGTGAAATGGAATTTTTCAGTTATGGGTCAGCTGTCAATACCTTTCTTTCCATAAAATACCCAAATCACAAAATAAATGATTGACAAATACATCTTTACATTTATTCATTCATTCATTCATATTCACTACATTTAACCAAATCCAACCAATTTCAGTTCAAACTCAAAGTGTGGTCATCAGCTTCATACACCCCCAACACAACTTGTCTAAATTCCATTAAATCCTGAATACACAACACACTCACTAACCCTAACCCTTTACCAAATATTTCTCACAATTCGAGTGAGCAGCGCACAGGGAGAATGTATTTAACTATTCAAATGTTTTTTTTGTTTTTTTTTGACGTATGGTTAATAACATCATCATTGTAGAAGGGACATGATAAAATCAAGATCTTAGGTAGATAAAACAACTTTTGCCGATATCTCCGTAAGGGAGATGGGTTATGTGCGCAAATTTCCTGGGATCAAAGAAGACGTTAGTATGCATGTGCAAACTAAAATTCACGTCTCAGTGTAGGCTAACACTCACAAAAAAGAGAAAGACATTCAATGTTCGACTGTGGTGTTTGCAATAAATGACTCAAGAAGGTCTTGTAAATTAATTATTCCTATCGTCTGAATCGGTAGCGCTCATGCAAGAACTCATCATGATGGAAAATTGGATCTTGGCGATCGCAAAGAACTCTCTCCCTACGCTAATCAAACTATCTAATATGACTCCTTGGTCAATGGGATCCCTCCTTTTGCCGGGGGTGTGGCAAGCCTAATCCAGGTACTCTTATGTTAGCCTGCCCTGGAGCAGGTTAGTGCTAACGGATATGTTACTATGGTAATTTATCGGAAGTTGCTTCGCCGAACCAAAAAAAAGGGGCGTTTTTATTTTTAAGCCTGGACTCTAGCTCACTAAACCGCTTAGAGAGCTACGACGAACAGTTCCCAGGGCAATACAACTGTGACAAACAACAAAAGAAAAGACTGCAGAAAGACTGGCCTCTTAAAAAAAACACACAGAGTCTAGAAGTTTCCAGCCACCAAGGTTATTTACAGTGGGGAAAATAAGTATTTGAACCCCTTGCGATTTCACAAGTTTGGCCTCTTGCAAAGAAATGTGTGATCTATAATTGTAATGGTAGGTGTATATTAACAGTGAGAAACAGAATATCAACAAAAAAATCCAGAAAAATGCATTTTATAACATTTATGACTTTATTTGCATTTGATGCAAAAAATAAGTATTTGAACCCCCAAAACTGACTGACAAAAATGACTTAGTACTTGGTGGAATAACCCTTATTGGCAAGCACAGACGTCAGACGTTTCTTGTAGTTGGTCACCAGGTTTACAAACATCTCAGGAGGGATTTTGGTCCACTCCTCTTTCCAGATCCTCTCCAAATCTTTAAGGTTGTGTTTTCAATGGGAGGGAATGAGGGAATGAGGTTCAAGCCCAATATTCCACGTTACATGGCCCCATCCATAGTCCCCTTGATGCGGTGGAGTCGTCCTGTACCCTTGGCAGAGAAACAGCCCCAAAGCATAATGTTTCCACCGCCATGCTTGATGGTGGGTATGATGTACTCTTGGGGTCATATTCAGCATTCCCCCCCCTGTCAAACACGGCAAGTCGAGTTGATGCCAAAGAGCTTGATTTTGGTATCATCTGACCACATTCTGTCTCCCAATCCTCCCTAGAATCATTCAAGTGTTCAATGGTAAACTTCAGATGGCCCTGTACATGCGCTTCCTTGAGCAGGGGGACCTTGCGAGTGCTGCAGTACTTCAAAAAATGACGGCGTGGTGTGTTGCCAATGGTTTTCTTGGTGACTCTGGTCCCAGCTGCCTTGAGATCATTCACAAGCTCCCCCTGTGGAGTTCTGGGGTTATTCTGCACCTTCCGAATGATCACTGATTCCGCACGAGGGGATATCTTGCATGGAGCCCCAGACCTAGAGCGGGTGACAGTTGTTTGGTGTTGCTTCCATTTATGAATAATCGCACCAATAGTTATCTGCTTCTCACCAAGCTGCTTGCCGGTGGTTTTTTAGCCCATTCCAGCCTTGTGCAGGTCTACAATCTTATCTCTGACGTCCTTGGACAGCTCTTTGGTCTTGCCCATGGTGGTGAGGTTGAAGGTGTGAAGTATGATTCTTTGGACAGGTTTCTTTTATACAGGTCATCAGTTGAGATCAGGTATACCTTGTTAGACCTAATGAGGACTAATCTGTGTGCTTTTTGGGCACATAACTGGCCATTGGGAGCCAGGATTATTGCTGTTTGCTTGGGGGTTCAAATACTTATTTTTTGCATCAAATGCAAATAAAGTCATAAATCTTATAAAATGCAGTTTTCTGGATTTTTTTGTTGATATTCTGTTTCTCACTGTTAAAATACACCTACCATTACAATTCTAGATCACACATTTCTTTGCAAGTGGCCAAACTTGCGAAGTCGGCAGGGGTTCAAATACTTATTTTCCCCACTGTATATCATGGTGTCACAGCAGGCTGGTTGCAAACCAGTGGAAACTTCACACATCTCGGACCCCCTAACAATGCAGACACCCTGCAATCACCCAACACTTAGGCTCCCGCCTCACGTGTCATTCTGAGGCTCTTGGTTTAGAGAGGGTTCTGATGCCAAGGCATTAATTTCCAAGAATGTTTTCTGTGAATCACTCACAAGCCTTCAGTGCTACAGCTTGACCACAGAGGATTCCACAGAAGAATCAGCCTCACCTCACTACCCCCCCAAACACTGCTGTTTGTGCTTTCAACATGATGCATCAGCCCACTGTCCTCCTGCATGCACAGACATAGACTGAAAGAGCACGGCTGAGGAGACCAGGGCAATACAACTGTGACAAACAACAAAGACAGAGAACATTTTTAAATCTGAGCTGATTTGTAGTATTTGGTTATCTTACATATACTTTGTTTCTTCATAGCAAATTAATGAGCAGCAATGTTTTGTTGTTATATGGATGAAGATACTGTACATGCATACATTTTAAATTTTGTTTACATGTTAACAGTCTCCTCGTGGTTGTTATTCACATATACAGTATTTGCAGTTTTATTTGTGTCCATTTTCTCTGAAACTTTGAGACATATGACGTATGTTTTCCAGTTCTTTTAATTATATGATAAACTAGAATGCGTTTCGTGAACGAACTGCGAGAGTGTGCTTGCTCTGTGACAGAGAGAACAAGTGCCTATGAATTAACATGTATTTACATCTACTCAATCAGTGTAGTGGGGCCTTCTTCCAATATATTTTAGCAAGCAACCAAGCTCAACCATTATATTTTGGCTCCACTGACGTTTAGACATATGAGGGTATCTTTGTTGTTCTGTTTTTGTTTGTTTGTTTGCTTGTTTATTGTGAAAGGGTCTAGTGTGTTACATTTGGTCATAATAGTTCCAGAGTTTCGTTATACTGACTTACTGAGCTAAGTGAATTGTTGAAATTGTTATCTTGGTAAAAGGAAACATCTCTGCAACAATATTGGAATGAATGCGGTTACATAGCCAGCTTTACTTAAAGTTTATTGTAAGATAGGCCTATATGTTAGACTTAATGCAGTTAGAGTTAGACTGTAGGTCTAGTATCTAACGTAAGCAACACTTTTACTGTAGGATAGCTAGAGAGCACGTGTATCACATTGGTTTATAGTCTGTCAAATAAGTTCTAGTTATTGGTGTTCGATGGCATAAAAAGTTAGTCTTCTCTTATAAGCCTAGTTAGTACATCTGATTAGAGCTAGCAACCATGAATTGCAGATTAAGGGGTCCCCTATCTCAGTGTTCATTTTGGCAGCTATTTTAGTCACATTTAGTCATAGTTATCCTTCTTAGTTTCAGTCTAGTTTTCGAAAACTGAGCACACTACAACAGCTACGCTGTGTCCAGGTACATCCTCAAACGTTTTTCAGTTAACCTAATGATTCAAGGTCTCTCATGAATCATTACTCCCAGGACACGGGTTAATGTTAACTCACGCTATCGGTCACGCTTAATCCTCTCCAACCACATTAGCAACATAATAAACTGGTGAGCTAACAAGTTAACCATTCTTTCAGTATAAGCTACTTGTGCATAGCCCCGTACAGCTAGGATAGCTCACGTTACCGTAGTAGGAATACAAGCCTTAGCTCGCTATATTCACACAACTAAATTCATGAATTACTTCACAGGTTTACTTCACAACTTGAATTAAGGAAAATGATCCCCCGTTACGGCTAGCTGAAACTGCCAGTGGATACTCCCGTTACGTAGTGTTAGTTAGCCTTTAGCCCCGTACTCAGATATTACAGCTGCTTAACACAGCTAGGATAGCACTGCTTAACACAGCTACGATAGCTAACGTTACGGTAGTGGGAATACAAGTTTTTCAAGTTCGCCCGTACCTATTTATGCGAGTGAAATACTCGCACTGTAGGGCCCTGGTATGGAAGGTGTCTCTTAATATTCCTAGTTATACAGTTGAATGGAGAGGAACAGAGAGAATAGGTTCCTTGGCGCAGGTGTCAGTGAAGCACAGGTGCAAGCCAGTTTAATGAGCCTATTATGATGTCATAATGCCCCACAGTTCTGCCATGCAAGTCTATGGGGGAAAAAGGGGATGAAAAAAGAGAAATAAAAAAGGAGTGACAAGGAGTACCGCCACGAAAAGATATAGCAGGTTGCAGCGGATCAGGCCGGACGTTTCGGTGTTTGAACGGCGTCTCTATCTCAATCGGGCGAGGCGTAGTTAGCTGCAAGAAAAACGGGGAGAATAAATAAAGAAAACTTATGAAGAACAATACTGTGCTTCCCTTCGGGCAAGCACACTAACAATTAAATTGTATTTTCCATGTAGACAATGAAGCATTGTGCACACTTAACCTAATGATGCAAAGGACAAAGGGAGGGGGAAAGGTGTGTGTGTGTGTGTGTGAGTGTATGTGTGTATGAGTGTGTGTGTGTGTGTGTGTGTGTGTGTGTGTGTGTGTGTGTGTGTGTGTGTGTGTGTGTGTGTGTGTGTGTGTATGTGAGTGTATGTGTGTGTGTGTGAGTGTTGGTGTGCGCAATGTGATGAGATGTGAACACTTTAGGCCTTAGGCCTTTTACCTTCTCACCTAAAAACCACACAGCCCCAGCCATTCCCCCACCCCCCCATCACTGCTCTCTGTGCTTTCAGGTTGGCACCGATGTACTTTTCTGCAGACCTGACTGTCCGTTGGAGTCTGTTCTTGTCTAGTTTGGTGGCTGAACCAAACCAGACAGTTATTGAAGTGCACAGAACAGACTCTATAACTGCAGTGTAGAACATGATCAGCAAGGCGCAGGAAGTACATCCTCTGCTGGGCCTTCTTGATGATGGTGTTGATGTTGGGTTCCCACTTCAGGTTCCTGGAGATAGTGGATCCCAGAAACTTGAAGGATTCAACAGCCAACACAATACTGTTGAGTATTGTGAGGGGGGGCAGTGCTGGGGGGCTCCACCTGAAGTCCACTGTCATCTCCACGGTTTTAAGCGTGTTCAGCTCTAGGTTGTTGTGACCGCAACACAGGGCCAGCTGTTCAACCTCCTGTCTATATGCAGACTCATCATCATCACGGATGAGGCCGATGACTGATGTGTCATCTGCAAATTTAGGAGTTTAACAGATGGGTCTCCTGAGGTGCAGTCGTTTGTGTAGAGTGAGAAGAGCAGTGGGGAGAGCACGCATCCCTGAGGTGCGCCAGTGCTGACTGACCGGGTGTTGGATGTTGTTTCACCCAGCTTCACCTGCTGCTTCCTGTCTATCAAGAAGTTTGTGATCCACTGACAGGTGGAGGCGGGCACAGTGAGTTTGGTGAGGAGGACCTCTGGAATGATGGTGTTGAACGCCGAGCTGAAGTCAACAAACAGCATCCTTGCATAGGTGCCTGGGGAGTCGAGGTGTTGAAGGATGTAATGCAGCCCCATGTTTACTGCATCATCCACAGATCTGTTCGCCCGGTAGGCAAACTGCAGAGGGTCCAGCAGGGGGCCTGTGATGGCCTTCAGGTGGGTTAAAACCAGTTTTTCAAAGGACTTCATGACCACAGACGTCAGGGCGACGGGCCTGTAGTCATTCAGACCAGTGATGCAGGATTTCTTGGGAACTGGGATGAAGGTGGAGCGTTTGAAGCAGGAGGGGACTTCACACAGCTCCAGAGATCTATTGAAGATCCGTGTGAAAATGGGGGCCAGCTGATCAGCGCAGACTTTCAGACAGGAGGGTGTCACGCCGTCGGGGCCTGCGGCCTTCCTTGTCTTTTGTCTTTGAAATAGCTGGTACACATCCTCCTCACAGACCGTCAGTGCAGGGGGGAGACAGAGAGGAGGGGGGAGGTGATGACAGGGGGTGCAGTTGATGGTGTGAAGTCTGAGTTGGAGTGGGTGAGAGGTGTGAATGTGGGGTGATCAAACCTGCAGTAAAACACATTTAGGTCATCAGCCAGTTGAGGGTTCTCCATGGAGTGGGGGGAGGTTTTCCTATAGTTTGTGATGTCCTGCAGGCCTCTCCACACTGACGCAGTGTCGTTGGCTGAAAATCTGTTTTTCAGTTTTTCAGAGTAGCTTCTCTTTGCCACTCTGATCTCATTAGTCAGTGTGTTTCTGGCCTGTTTGTATAGGATCCTGTCCCCACACTTGAAGGCCTCCTCTTTGGCTTGACGAAGCTGCTTGAGCTTTACTGGGAACCATGGTTTAGAGTTATGAAAGATGCGGTATGTTTTGGTGGGTACACACATGCCTTCGCAAAAACTGATATATGACGTCACAGTGTCTGTGAGTCCGTCCAGGGATGTGGATGCAGCCTCAAAAACACCCCAGTCAGTGCAGTCAAAGCAGGCCTGTAATTCCAGTTTTGCCTCGTTGGTCCATTTCCTCACAGTTTTAACCACAGGCTTTGCAGATTTTAGTTTCTGCCTGTAGTTTGGGAGGAGATGAACCAGGCAGTGATTGGAAAGTCCCAAGGCTGCACGTGAAACAGAGCGGTATGCATTCTTAAGTGTTGTATAGCAATGGTCCAGTGTGTTTTTGTCCCTGGTGTTTTTGTCCCTGGTGGGACACTTAATGTGCTGCCTGTATTTTGGCAGTTAGCGGCTGAGACTAGCTTGGTTGAAGTCACCAAGGATAATTAAAATAGAGTCCGGGTATTTTCGCTCCGTGCTGGTTATCTTGTCAGCCAGTTGCCGTAGTGCGTCGCTGACGCAGGCTTGAGGTGGAATGTACACGCCGACCAGAATAAAGGAGGAAAACTCCCGCGGTGAATAAAAAGGTTTGCAGTTAATGGAAAGAGATTCCAGGTGAGGAGTGCATATTTTCCACAGCACTGTGGCATCTGTGCACCAACGTTCATTGATATAAAAACAGATTCCACCTCCCCTTGTTTCCCCTGTTAATTCCATAACGCGGTCCGCGCGGTGGAGTTGGAAGCCCGGCAGATGAAGAATGTTGTCAGGGATGGACTCACCAAGCCAGGTTTCAGTGAAACACAGGGCAGTAGATCCTGATAAGTCCCTGTTTATCTTGTTAAGGAGCAGCAGTTCATCCATTTTGTTGGGTAGGGAGCGGACATTTGCCATATGTAGCGACGGGAGCGGAGTTCGGAACCCTCGCTCTCGCAGTCTAACCAGTGCTCCAGCCCGCTTCCCAGGTCTGCGTCTCCTCCAAGCGCCACAGAGAGCTGCTGCTCCTCGGACCAAAATCTCCAAAAAAGTTTCTGGGTCTGTAAAATCCGGCGAAAGAGTTTGAGAAATTGAATGTCTAACATTCATAATTTGTTCTCTGGAAAAAGTTATCTTAGTAGTAGTGCTGATGACCGTATAAATAAACAAAAACATAAAAAGCACGAGAGAGCGCAACACCGTGTCAGCCATCCGCGGAGCCATCTTGGTTCAGTCAGTCAAGATACTGCACATGCATACATTTTAAATTGTGTTTAAATGTTCACATTCTCCTCATTGTTGCATATATAGATGCTGTATATAGTATATCTGCAGTTCCATTCGTGTCCATTTTCTCAAAATCTTTGCGACAGTAATTTTTCTTACTTGTATGCACCACAGGTATCATTCTGTTAATAGAGTTACATAAAATATTATATCATACACTTAGTCTCATGCACTTACACTCATACATCCTATATTATATATTTAAATCTATGTGCCATTGACAAAGGCATGTGCATACATTTTAAATTGTGTTTAAATGTTCACATTCTCCTCATTGTTGCATAAATATACAAATGTGATGTGTGTGTGTGGGTGGATGGGTTTTCACCTTTATGTCTTCCATGTGTTGTTTATATTATATAACAAATATATAACAAACTAGCAAATTGTTTTTCATTGTAGACATGGCATGCTTTAATGAAGCATTGTGCACACTTTAGCCTACTGATGCACAGGAAGAAGGGAGGGGGTACGTGTGCTTGTGTGTGTGTCCGTGTGCGTGTGTGTGAGAGAGTGTGTGTGAGTGTATGTGTGTGATGTGATGATATGTGACTTTAGACTTTAGGCTTTAGACTTTAGGCCTTAGTCCTCTTACCTTCAAACCTAAAAACCACACAGGGTCTAGAAGTTTCCAGACACCAATTGTCTTGCCATCATCCATGTTATTTATATGATGGTGGCACCGAAGACTACTTTCAAACACCAGTGGAAACTTCACTGGCATGTGTGACTTTGTGCACCTTTGTGGGTCATGAGGCAATAGAGACTGTATTAAACTATGCTTATGATAAATGATGCTGGATTGGATTTTTTTTTTTTTGAATACGCACAAAAGTTCTCATGGAAACCAGCGTTATTCACCGTTTAATTTGAAACGCCTGAGAATGCTGAAGAACGTTTGTCGAACGTTTTTTCTAACGTTCTCAGAACGTTGAATGCGTTCGGCTATCGTTAGTCAGTCGTTACCCTAGCGTTACTTGGATGTTTTTAATCGCTTGCTTTGCAGTGAACGACTCCCTGGCAACCTGTCAACTAACACTGAATGGACCCCTAGCGCACACTACCATCAAACGAATTTCATATGGCGTTTCCCGAACATCCATGCATGTGGGTTCATAAACCGATGCTTTTTAAGCAGGGTTCAATTGATCTTTGGCTACCGTGGAGAACACCCACTATAAACGATCCAGAAAGACTAAGGAGGGTCTATATGCTTGCACCAGCATGGAGTAGATGTACTGAACTTGAACATATCTGAGCACATCGAGGGACCTCGCCCGCAGAGAAGAAGACCAAGACAAAGACGACAGTGCTGGACTAAATCATTGATCTTGAGGCGCCAAGAGTTGGAATGTACGATCAACTAATGGTTGAGCTTCGCCGGGAGGACCCCAGTTCCTTCACAGGATTTTCCAGCGTTTTATACCCGTCAATAAACAATGACAATAAAATCCACACGCCAGCAAAGCGCTATTCTGCTGGTTCTGGGCTGGAGCCCTAAGGAAGGACGGGGACCCAGGGAGCCTGTTTGGTTGCTCTCTAGCCATGCACCACCAAAAGCACCTGGATGACAGGAAAGTGTGAGTGGCCTTAAGCCTGATCTCTCTGCTCTCTGTTCTCTGTTCTGTTTGTGTTGGCCTCTCACTGCAGGAGGATGTACAGCAGGATGTGGTGAGGGTCATTACGTTCTGTGTTGAAGAAGGCCGCCTGGTTCAGGGCAGGACCAAGGAGCGCTTTGCCTACTGCCAGCAGGGAGTTTCTCCTGCATTCACCAGCAACAAGCAGCACATCCTCCTCTTAGCTCCAGGGGTCTACAACTGGAAGGGAATGTGTTAGGGTGTGTGAGTCAGTGTGTGTATGTGTGTCTGCAAGTGTGTGTCAGTGTATATGTGTGTGTGTCTGCGAGTGTGTATCTATGTGTGTGAGAGAGCGAGAGCAATGAATGCTGCATTAGGTGATTAAAACAGTTGTGATATAATGAAAACAGACATGTTTTATCATTTTCATTCAGCATTCACAACACAAATTTGCCATTTATCATTTAAAGGAAAATTTTAATCTGGCCCTATTTTCAATCAAAATCGGTCCAGTATTGAGTTAGACAAGTACTGTAAGACTGCGCAGTTCATAACATCCTTACTGACGGATTAGCTTTTACAAATGTATTTTCTATCTAACTGGGGTTTTTGTGACATTCTATCAAAATTGTAAATACAGGAAAGCCTTTAAAATGGTTACATTTTAGCTACAACCTTTTCTTGAAAATATCCTTTTATTCTGTATGTAGTGCATGTCACTCTGAGATTCACAGGTCACGTGTCATCCTGAGGCTCTGGTGGTTGTTAATTCCAGAAACTGTGCTCCTCCCGCTATATAGGTATGGTGCGTTTGGAGCCTGCAGATGACTGGAGCGCCCACGATGCTGAGTTCCTCGAAACTGGGAATGAGAACGAATACAACCCAAAGCTTGTGCCCGTCAACATCAGCAGTTATTTAGGTACACCTGACTTCCACTCATTTAACGAGCCGGATGCTTCACTAAAATTGCAAAATGCAAGTAATCTCCTATCCAATTAAGAGGTATGGTGAAGCCAATTTCTTTACAGAGCTCTTTGAGAACACAATGGCCTTTTACGTTATATGACTCGTATAAAACATCAGCCCCCTCCTCCCACACACCCCACCTCCTAACGCTCTTCCATTCCATATTACTGTTTGACTTTTCCATTCACGACTCAACGCTGACCCCTGTATGACCCTGTATTTAAGCACAAGGCCTTTCACAATAAGGGACAAGCTGTAAATGACAAGACCTTGCTATAAAGATTATGCATAGGGCCAACAATGTTACATTGCATATTTCACGTTATGTACTGAAGAGGATATGTCTGATGAACATTATATTTGTCACATTGTAATGAAATTGATTGACATGACAGAACCAGCATTCTATTTGTGTGCACTGTAGCTGACCAGCCAAAACATAACTGTGGGTTATCTACGCAGTAACTGTTTACTATGCTTTCTTCCATCAGTGTGTAAATGTATGTATACACACTGATGGTGTATATGTCACGTTCCTGCTTAGCTCCGCTCCGGCCATGCCCCCTTCAGCACTCACACTCAGTCCCAGCTGCAAGTCATCAGCACATACACCTGTTCCACTCTTTCGTCTCACTCACCAGCACCACGCTCACACACCAGTCACACGTACACGTTGGAATGCGTTGATGCGTCATGGTTAACGGATCCCCATTCACTTTGAATGGGGTGACGTCATCCTTTTGCCGAACTATACGGAGCCACAATTCAGTTCGGCAAAGGATGACGACACCCCATTCAAAGAGACTCAGAGATGGGAATTTGTGAAACAGAGTTCATTGCAGACGGATACAGCCAGGAACAAACAAGACAGACCACAGGAGATGATGAGGTAGGAAATCTTTTAAAACATGATGAGGTAGGAGATCCTCTAGGACTGAGTGTGAGTGCTGAAGGGGGCATGGCCGGAGCGGAGCTAAGCAGGAACGTAGCATAGTGAACATTTACTAATTACTACTGCTTTCTACGTAGATAACCCACAGTTACAGCATAAAACAGTTTAAAACTATGTGTGTTTGCATACAGGTCCTTACTAATTAATATCAGTCAGATAAAAATAAAAGGTTATAATGTGCTCCAACCACAACCCCCTCACACAGACACACACACATACACAAACCTACATACAGAACCGTTGCACAGTTAACCCCGCATAGTGCTGATCTGCTCCCAGTTAACTGAATTGGGTTTAATGAAGCCGCTCATCATTCTGTAAATAGGAGTGGAATGAAGAGAGAAGAAACTAAACATTATATTAATCAACAGCACCCCCGAAGATTCTGGAGCATGACAGCCTAAACATCAGAATCAGAATTATTTTTTATCTTTTTTTATTAATTCTTTGTATTTCCTTAACATGAAATTAAGTGCCACGGGTACAGGTCTTAGGCTAGCGGGGTTACAGTCCATGGATGTCTTGGGCCCTAGCCAGTTCAGGAGCTAGTCAGTAGCCAGGCATATCAGCATTGAGTAACGGATTTAATTAAATTCCTCAAAAATACACAAGATGGCCTACCAGACCATCTTGTGGTTCAAAAAGGAATCGCATTTGAGAAATCTCTGGCCGATTTACGACTGCTATTTCGGGTTCTGAAAGTCCTCTGAAGTTTAGAACAAATCCCAGATGAGAAAACTTTCATGAATGCCAAATGTTTTCGTAAATCCACAGGAAGTGGAGTTCAGAAGAAATTCCTTTTAAAATTCTTCTCAACTGCGTTCGAGAATGAGGCCCAATGTCTCTACACTTTCATCCAAGTCACTTTCCTATATTTCCTCCACTCTCATTTTAGTTTCGCAGACAGCTGGGAAATGTCCCCTTTTCTTACATTTCGTGCACTCAGCAGTGCTGACATGCATTCAGGGTGTTTTCATGTGTTTTTCCACATCTGCCACATCTAGTGTTTGCATCATTTTTGCACTGTTCTGTCCTTTGGGTAAAAAACACTTTTTCCATGTGGAGAGTATTTCTGTTTGAACTTGAATCTAACTGCATCCATGTTTGCATCCGTGCCATACTCTGTCTTAATGCAGGCTGTTGCTTTTTAATTTCCTCACTTTAACGGATGTTTGTGATAGCTTTCACGAGAGTAAACTCAGAATCTATCAGAAAGCTGTAACTTCTCTGAAAGTCTATGGTCTCTGATACCTACGACAAGGCGGCCTCTGATCATCTTATCTGGGAGAATTCCATACTGACAAAGCTCAGCCAGTTTATGCACAGCAGTAATGAACGCTTCAACCGTCTCACCAGGCTCCTGGCCAGGTTTGTTGAATTTTGCTCTTTCATAGATCACATTATGCTTGCATATGAAATGTTTATCAAAAGCTTGCCTTACTTTGTCGAATTTTTTCTTGTCCTCTTCCAACACTGCTAACGTGTTCAGAACGTCATCCGCCATGTGTCCCATGGTGTAAACTAGCGAGTTAACTTGATACTCTTCAGTCTTTGTATTGAGTCCTGGCGCTATGCGGAATCTTTCAAAACGTCGGATCCAATTAGGCCAACTACCAAAGTCTCCAAAGTCAAAAGCTTTAGGGGGACTTTTTGAAAAAAGAGAATCCATTCTGGTTTACCTTTGAACGCTCCTCTCAAATGTAGTGTCAAAGTAGCTCCACGTTAGCGTTAGCTCTGCTAGTTCACAAGGCGAATTCAGAAGTTCTTTTTTTTCACGTAGTCAAACTGCACGGAACATTCTGGTCACTTGTGTTGAATAGTTGCATTCATCTCAGAGGCGTGGACGACGACTTCTGACACCATGTCTTGTACTTTATAGTACTCTTAATAAAAATGAATGGATCAGAGACCAAGGCATAAGGTTGACCATTTACTAGGTATAACTTCAAGTCTGAACACTCGCGTATGCGCACTCATTACATAGTAAAACCTGATCACTACAAGGGTTAAATTATAATTTATTATTGACATAAAACAACCACGACACTTGACATCGAAAGTGATTCTCTGTCCTCTGTCCCCAGCCTCACAGTGTACATCTCCATCTCCAAACCATATTGCAACACACTTGCTATTTTTGCCAGTACCCTCCTCTTCACCGTCATTGTCTGCCTCAACCTTTTCCTCCCTCTCATCCTCCTCCTACACCCTAAAATTCCCTGGCACATCATTCCTGAGGAACTGTTTGGCTAGGGACAAAAGTCCTACTCCAGCACTTTGACGCAATATGGTCAGAATAATAGTATCAGAAATGATGAAAGAGTGTAGCTGTCCTTCCAGGCAAATCACATTAGAAATAGCTAGAAAAATGGTAGGAAACAGGGTTTGTAAAAACCTGGAAAAGTCATGGAATTTTAAAACGATTATTTCCAGGCTTGGAAAAGTGCTTGAAAAAAATGTAATCCCAAAGGTTTTGGAAAAGTCATGGAAATGAGTTATATTCATAGTTTCAAAGTAATTTACTCTGAGTTTTTAATAATTATTATGCTTTTAAAATGTAAAAGAAATACGCTCAAAATATAAGCAGGCATACGCTCTCATACTAACTGAAAGTTCGGTGGCCATACCAACAGTTACTCAGGGAAGCGGATGGAATAATGCCAGGGAAGTGTAGATTAAACCATGCTTGGCTACAAATGGAAAGGTACATGTCATGGGTTAAAACAGACGAACCCCCGGGACGAGCAAAATGTATGTTGTGTGGTGGCAAAACATTCGACATTTCAAACATGGTGGCATTACGTAACCATTAACAAGCAATGCCAAAGGACGCGAACAGAGCGCTGCTTCTAGCGAAGCTACAGCAACCCCATCACCGGCTTTCTCACCACAGCAAGAACAACTGTTTCGCCGAGCAGCACGTCACTCTCGTCGGCTACCAAGCAGCGGCATAAACGATTCTTCAACGAAAAATGAAGTCCTAACTGCGGAGGTAATGTGGCCAATTCGAATTATTCTTTTAAATCATTGGAAGATGCCAGCCTGCTATTTCGACGAATGCTCCCCAATAGCCAGATTGGAACACAATTGAGTGATTCCATGGTAAACGTCAAAATTTAAGAAAATCTCCCCACTCGATCATCCATTCAATGATGTTTATACACTTATTAATAGGTAAAGTCCCAAATATTAGCTCTCTTCTCCCAATAGTTTTGTCACAGAAAAATGTTTTAGCAACTAAGTTATGCGCGTTTTAACTTTATAGGCTAAAAATCAGTTACCATTACTTGAATATGGACTAGTATTTGGGGTGCTTGAATTTGCGCGACAACTTTACGCTTTGTGGCAGCATATTTAAAGGTGGTATCACACAATTGATATATATGTTTACTAAAAATATACACAATATACTTGTTAAAATCAACATTTGAATGCCGCGCCACTGAGCTACCGACTTCCAAAGCGACTCACTTCCACCCTGTGTTAAAAAACTTAAATTACGTAAACGGAGGTACATCTTATCAGGGAGCCTCTGGCTATTTCTTAGGGATTAGTGGTAAATATACCTTCATGGTGTGTTGCAGCATATTGCTCGAACGTCAGTTCCTATTCTTTTAGCCTTTTCAAATTTCCAAAAGATGAGGAAGTACGCTAGAAGTGGGTTCAGAATGTGCGTCGCACAAGTGTGCCTTCTCCAGCAAGCTTGAAATGACAACTAAAGTAATTTGCTATGAAGTAATGTTGGGAGTGTTGCTCTCTATCCAATAAATAGGGAATGTATTTCACGTATGTGTAGAACCTATTTAGAATGGCTGACCTTACTTAAACCTTACTTAATCCGTGAAAGAGCCAAGAGACTGGAGGCAAACAGTACGTCTGCCTCAATGAGGGGGGCGTGTGAGAGCATATCAGCATGCTAACTGGAGAGTCAACACATTAAAAGCTACGGTGACTTGAGATTATCAGAAAATAGAGAAAAAAAAACTTTTCCATTGCGCTGTGATTATGGGCCGTGTTTCAACGAACCAGGGAAAAAAAAGCCTTTTCGCTCAATTGGATACGTAGAACCAATCAGAGCAACGTAGTATGACCATCTGATACATTCAACTATTACCGGATCCCATAGGAAAGACGGCAAACATTTTTTTCCCGATCGACAAATGCATTGATCGCGTTTCTCTGTTCCTCTTTCAAAATTAATGCGCTGTCAATATCTGTGAGATATGCATGCTCACGTTGTACTCATTAGCAGCGAGGCTAGCTAGCTACTATGTGTTTCAATGGATTTTTGGTCTAAGCGTTAGCAATAACCTAACAATAATGGTCTACAGCTTCAGTTAAAACCTACAATAATCTGCAACATTCGTGTTGCACATACACAACTAACCTAGTCAATGTTGACATAAAAAAGTCATGTAGATACAGTAGCTTAAATCACATAAAATATTTCCCACTAACAGGCTCCCGAGACGCAGCCATCTTGGTACGATTTCGAATCTACCATAAATTCAACTCAAGCATTGGTTGACCATCTGTCCATCATCGTATAAAGCTCGCCCTTACAATTTGATTGGTGAGATAATTTTTCGGAAAACTGATAATTTCTCTCCAACGGAGCAGTGCCAGACCGAACTTCCCAGACCACAAATGTGGTGGGCGGTATCCAGGCTAATACATCGTGGTTACAGTAACAGAAAATGTGTACAGCACAATATACTGTCAAACTATAAGCATATCAAAACTAAAAGTATGTAAAGCCTACACTAACAACACAGTTTCACTAGATGTTGTCCTCACTCTCCTGCTCATCCTTGCGCTCCTGTCTGTCTGGCCACAGATTTTCATAGTCATCACATCTGATGTTCTCCCTTGCTATGCAATGGGGGAAGAATCGTTGTACATGCCGCAACAATCCCCTACATTGATCTGCTGTGACATCATCACAAGCAGCATCCATTGCCTGGAGCAGGGACCTCTGGTTTTGAGCCCGATGCTCATAGAACCTCCACCACCACGCACCGTTGCTCCTCTTCCTCGAGCTGGCAGTTGCCCTTGGTTGTTTCCCTGGCCAGGTGCTTCCATGTTCATAAATTGTACTGAACTTCAAGCTCTAGATATTTGATGGAAGCATTTATACTCCTGAATGAAGCCCCCCTAAAATGTTCTTCAGCCCCCCCAAAATGATCTGGCATTATTGGCTTTTTTGGTGATGACATTAAATTAAACGATTGTTTCTCACATGGACACGTTTTTTATAACTCTCAAATGCTACATATGTGCGTGCGTGCGTTCTGGTTGGTAGGTTTTCTTCCCCTTAAAATTACAATCCAATAGCATATCATTAACAATATAACGGGGATCTCACGGAGGCTGCTGCGCTGGTTTTGTCACTCTGCAAAGTAAGGTCTCTTCAACGACATCCAAGATTATAGCCAAGTAGTTTAGCTCAAAGTAAATGATGCATGGAGTGAAATGGTAAGTAAAGGTAGTTACAGAATGTGGTTGTTAACGATTGTTAACTGCTTAAATTAAGGTTTACTTGAGGTAAATTAAAGAGAATATTGTAGTGGGCTATGTTTACACTAAGCTAGCTAGCTATTTTGTTAGAAACTCGAAATTCAAGAATTCGAAAAACAAGAAATAACTATCGACACCTCTCCATTCTTTGCATTAAGTAATATATCTCTCTAGTATTTAGAAACAATAATATCAGTCCCTATAGAATGTTGTTGTTTATAATCAGTTAATGCTAGTGAATCCTTGTTTGACTTGATTATAGGGAATGCATTGGGTGCCTTCCATTTTAGCCCACCATACAATATTTATCACTTGATAATTAAGATGTACTTACTACCATTGAATGGTATACTGTATTTGACACTGAAAATCTGATTCCCTTCTGCCCAAAATAAAACAACTCAAAAGTTGATACTGTCAGGTCGATTCTCCACCCATAGTGTCCAAATGAGATAAATAAAAATATCACTGGTATGTTAAAACTACACGGACAACAAAAAATATGTAAATGTTGGTCAAATCATATTCCCTTCTGCTCTTAATAAAACAAGTAAACAACTCAAAAGTTGACACTTTCCCTTTAAGAATTAGGATTTGGGAGCAGATATGAAAGCTGGTTTATCCGTCTTTCCTTTACAAGGTCAATTATTTCTCTCTCTTTATTTGAGAAAAGTTCATATTTGTGTTGTCAAATTTCACTGTGACCCTGAAATTCTGTCTCTTGTGTTATCATATACTAAATGCAAGCAAAACTAAAGAGCAAAATCACAATTTTTCTGATTAAACGAATCTATGAACTGTCTGAAACAATGGATATCTGCGGCCCCAAATGGGCCCCCCAAAAAATGTTGCGAGCTGTGCGCGCAAACATCCAACTCCCCTTGGGGCTAAGCCCCCCCTTTCTTTGAATCCTAGAAACGCCACTGCCTGTCAGCTAACTAAACTTGCTTTTTGATTGGTTATCGGATGTGTGAAACTCCCCCTTGATTAGTAAAGTTCTAGTTGCACCTGAAAATTAAGCAGATGATTCAAGGGATCCATATAACAGTATACCATGATGTTTTTCATGGTATTATGTGCCTTAAAGATTTTGACAGTGGAGTGAACTATTGTACAGGTGATGATGTACACAAGGAAATTATGCCAACATGTTTTGCAGAGAACAACCACTTGACTGAGAAGCAACAGTCAGTTTAGACCAATTGTACCTAACCATTTGCAAAGATGTGCTAAATCATTTGAAATTTGTGCAAATTGAAGGCAATTGTACTTGTCATTTTCAAGGATGTGCTAATACAATTTTGTGCCCAGTGGTTTGGAGGTTTGCACGTGTTGTTTTTAAAAATGTCATTTCTGTTTCGTGAAATGAGCCAAAGCAATGGAGAAAAACTGTAATAAGAACGGAAAAGAGATTAGCTAAAATAAACAGGTTGTCTGTTGGGTCCCGACCTGTAACTATGAGGGGGCGTTTAGGACATAACTATTGAGACACTCTCACACTCACTACTGAGACACTCTCACACATACTAATGAAACACTCTTACATTCACTATTGAAACGCTCTCACACTCACACATACATACATACTCTGTTAACCTATGCACGCTCATATATATAATAATATACTGTACATACTCGTCTGAAACACTTACACATACATATGAGAAACACACACGCATACATATATACCTCTGTGTCATATGCACATACATATGAAATGCTTACATGCATACAAGGGAAATGAAACACTCATGCACATTTATATATAGTTATATGTAAATGTATGCTCTTACATAAGGATGTATTGAAATTACGAATCAGGCCTGCAGACTGATCAAAATAGTAAGTGTTTCAGACGAGTATGTATATTATTTTATATATGAGCGTGCATAGGTTTACAGAGTATGTATGTATGTGTGAGTGTTTCAGTAGTGAGTGTGAGAGCGTTTCAATAGTGAATGTAAGAGTGTTTCATTAGTATGTGTGAGAGTGTCTCAATAGTTATGTATAAACGACCCCCCATATGTTACAAATACGAAAAGGTGGGCCTCGGAGTAGAAAAGGGGAACCCCTGGTCTACACGTCTATTGGTTTGATCGTGTTTTTGACTACTGGCTCTTTCCGACATTTTAGATCAGCCTAGACCAAAGTGAAACTAAAAAGTTTCTTTCAAAGACGCTCCATTTTGTTTTCATTTGGAAGACTTTCAGCGACAGAAAAATTAAAAAACGAAGGTAAGTTGACGAAAGATCTCTAAAAGCGTCAGCAAGGAGCAGTTTGAATGGGTATGACAGCACTGCAATTGTAAAATATACAAAATAAACCGGTCTAACGTCGCGTCTAAATGGTGGTGCTACAATTAAAATGGGGGTATGCGTACACGCCCTTCAGAAAACATTAAGCCTAGCCTACATCAAGAACGTTTGACCAAAATGTTTAGGTTTCTTGGGGCCGTCTAAAAATGGGGGTCAGCTCATTTTTCCGACGCCCCCTTGGTCCGATGCGTCAATATTCCGAAAATGTCCCATTGATCCTACAGCCCTTAGTCTTAGATAGATTTTCAACGATAAATTGAAACCCTTTGTCCCGACAGTTCAATGTTCCGACCAAAAGCTGCTTTAGATCACCGTCACTTCATGATAAAATAATGCATGCCTATCAGGCCTATAGTATTATTATTATTATTGTTACTATAATTATATAGGCTAAATCGATAGAAAACTGTAAATCTCAAAACCAAAGCGGAATCATCTTTCCATGACAGCTCTCGAAAAGCAGCGCAAACAGGGTTCTTTCCATTAAGCTATCCTCCCGTCCTCGAACTGTGCGTGGCTGCAGTAGACCTATGCTGCTGTTAGCCCATCCGTAGTTGGTTTGTTTTGTTTATTTTACATTTGCAAAGACGCTGCTGGCCTAGACTTCACTAGCTCGACCAAAAATCGAAATAACTTGTCCGTATCTGTCTCCATTGCGTCTCTGGTGTCTGGGCGCAAAGTAGAGCAGCAACAACGTGCGTCTGCAGTCCTTACAGCGGCAGTCTACTTGGCACCGGGTAAAAGAGGGGCGAGGAACATACGACCTGGGGAATTATGTTGACCGACCCCAAACAGCCATTGGTCGGAACATTGAGCTGTCGGAGCAATGGGTTTATGTTAATCATTTCGAATTTGTGGGCTGTAGGATTAATGGGACATTTTCGGAATATTGACGGGTCGGACCAAAGGGGCGTCGGAATAATGGCATGCTACCCTAAAAATGTGCATTAGCGTGACTTTCTCCCGGTATCCCAAATGTAAAGATCTGTAAAAACTAAAAAACATGTATCGCCTACAGTAACGGGCATAGCGCATGTCGGAACGTGGTTGGAACTCGAGGTAAACGATGAAATGAACTTCGAAATGTTTCAATTTGGCCATGAAAAGTGAGGCCAGGTAATGACCCTGATAGGTTAGGGCAAAGTGTAGTTGATAGAAGCTCCTTGCATAGCCTACTATTTAGATTTGGTCTCCTGGAGGGGAAATACTAATCCCGCCCACCCTGGCTTTTCATTGGCTGTCTGATAAAGAAAATGTCATTGACGAGCGGTGCGCATCCAATAGATCTTGAATTGCATTGCCAGTAATGGCTCGAACATGAAATGGTTAAGAAAATATTTTATGTTCCTTTTATGTCCCCAGATCAGATTTAGGGCAATAAGAGAGTCTCTGCTCAGACTCAATACTGTAATTTGTTGCCCGCATTCGAGTATTTCCGTAATAAACCATACCTGCCAACATTTGCAAAATCCCGGAGATTTCAGCAGCGGCTGTGGGTTGGGAGTTTTGAGGGGGGGATGGATGGCAGAGGCGGGCAAATGTTGGTTTTGGGGATGTTGTGCATATACGTATTTATAGACAACTTATTTATTATGTATTATGTATTCTTCAGTATAAAGATATCCAATTACTGTTTTTATTAACAAAATGTATGTATTCACAATGAATGTATTCACAATCACGTATTTATTATTATATTAACTAACTATTGCAATAACTTATTATTTATTCATGACATTTTTTATTAAAAGAAGAGGCAATGTGAAATGCAAAGTAGGCTAATGCCTTCATCAGCCTAGTCAGCTGACTGAAGCGCTCATCTTTCCCTACAAGGCCCCAGAATCTGGCTGACATAAGGAACACGAGAAAACGTTGTTTTTGGCAACTAAAACATTGCCATTTTCAAGTACGCCTTCAGCACTTCATCTTGTTCGGTCTGTGCCTTAGAGATGTAATTTTATATTGTTTGAGTGTTCTTTTGTGCCTTCGCAGCACGGATATGTTTTTGAAACTTGACATGTTGACGGACATCATTCTTACCGCCGTGCCCTATGTTGAAATCAATACGACAAACTTTGCAAAAAGCATGACTATTATCAAGATGACTGTCACTTAAAAACGCGCAGTAAGACGTTTGGGGAAATTGTTTGGGTTTTATGTGAATGCTTGAAGTGAAACGGAATCGCGGGTGAAACCGAATGGCGCCGTGCTGTGAGCCAGTGATCTGAATCACTCCAAGATACAAAGAACCACACGGAAATTACGGAAGCTTAACTGCAGTATGAGAACTGTCGATGCCGCATCGTAGTAGTTACCGGATCGTAGTCGCGCATGCGTCACTTTGCGAAACTGTTACAACGAGCCAGGTAATCTACCAAGGTTTATGATGTTAACCTTCATGTTTATTGAATTATTAGTTAAGCAGTGCATTCATTACTAATAACAGTAATACAAAATAGCCCCATATGTTGACGTTGAGCCTTATGCTGTTAACGGTTCATAACACAATTAAATATAACATTAAATGTACCCGTATTATGCGTTAAGACCAGCCCCATGTTGACGTTGAGCCCTATGCTGTTCACCGTTTACAACATTATAAAACATTACGTTTAATAAACCTACATTATGCGTTAAGACAAGCCAGATATGTTGATATTGCTTATGCTGTAAACCGTTTGTGTTTGAGCATGCGCGATGTGTGCGACTACGATCCGGCATCGACAACCAGCGCTGGCCAAAGACGAGCGGTTGAAATCTGACTTCCTCATTCTCGCAGGAGCGCAACTCAATGGACTGTTCCATTTGAGACGGGTGATTTCGTCTTTAAAGGATAATATCCTCATAGCGGGCTGTCAGAAGCCAAATTAATATGTTTGTGCATGTGGGGATGCCAAATGTACATTGTTGTATATTGAAATAGGTACTATTGTTGTCTTTTTATATAATTGATTTGTGTATGATGGTTAACTCCTGGGAGAAGGAGTTATAGGAAATATAACCTGGATCCAGGGAATGGCAGGGTAGACTAGTTTTGGCTCTCTGACGTGAGAGGATGCCTGTTGCTTTTGGTAATGAAGCAAGTTAAGTCAGTATAATAAGTATCTTTTTGTTTGTTTTGAAAAACGTAGTAGTGTTCAATCTTCAAGTTTATGTAAGGTTGAAGAACCTTACATTAACTAACAGCTGAGCATTGTCACACACATCAGTGGACTCATCTACAGCTAAGCCCCCCCCACATAATAACCTTGAGAGGGCTGAGATTTACATATCCTTTTTCAATAAACCTACAACTCAATTTGTTTTATTCATTATACATGGGCTAGATTGGATTGCATAGACCTTCTCTGCCATGGCCTGACATACTTGAGAGGCTCCTGTCAAGAGGGGAAGAGCTCACTTTCAGCATGAAGAAGCATTAAGTTCAAATTAAAGTTTCAACGTTTGAATTCATTTTAAATTAGTTGAATTTACCTAAAAAAATGCAGAATAATATATATGTGCCACTAGGCCTATACTATAAATAAATAGCAGAAAAGTATAAAGTACAAAAAACCTTTACTCCATTACGGTGCAAACCCATGACACCGTTATGAGCGACGCTCATATAGGTTTGCAAACAAGCTAGCAAGATTTTATCAGTTCTGAGTAGGGTTGCAACGCTAGCTGCATTACTCCTTAGCAAATTACTATGCTGACAGGGCAGTGTCCTAGCATAGCTGCTAGGTCAGTTATCTGACAGTGTCAAACATCGGCCATTCTGTTAAACAATCAAAATGCTAAGTTTAATAATGATTTAACAATCAATGTGCTCATTTTAGTAGCTAATGGATTAAAATGACAACGTGAACGTTTGGCAAAAACACACGCAGTGCGATAATTAACACCATAATGATAGCTGTCTAGCTAGCTAGCGAATAGCTAACGTAAGCTAGTTTTAACCAGAGATAACTTGCCTAAGCCTAGCATAAGATCAGTGGTGAAAGTAAGACGGTACGCACAATGACAAAAATGTGAATAATGAGTATGCCTATGACCATGTAGGCTTGGTTTATTACTTTAGCAGAGGAAAATTCAAACCTAACAAGTTCCATTTGGGAGACCCAGAGGTAAACTGTCCCCCGCGCCCCTTGTCATTTCAAGCTAGCTGTAGAAGGCACTTCCAACACCGAGTCACCAGCAAATAGAGCAACAGTGGTCAGAAGCAATGTACTGCTCGAGGTTTTATATAAAATACGGTAGCCGTTATGCTGCAAACGGTGCGGCTTTGTAGTTTACCAAAGTCATACTAAAACATTTTGACAGAGCGCCGTGTACCACACAAAATCGCTTCGTGGTTAGTAAGCACAACCAGAATTAATCCATATATAAGGCGCTCCGGATTATAAGGCGCACTGAAATTTTTTGATAAAATTAAAGGCTTTTAAGTGCGCCTTATAGTCCGGAAAATACGGTAGTTGAAAACTAAACTAAACAAGCCTAGCTCAGCTGGACCCTTGATGCAGCTAGCGTAAAAATATAACTTTCTGCTGTTTTTGAACGTCTTTGTCATTGATTACTTGTTACACTGAAGCCATGTTCATTTTAATACCAAGTTGGTTTGTATACAGTAGGCTAACTTTTTACAGAAGTGAGAGTAGGATGTATGTATGTCCACACAAAGGTCATAGGGAATACATTCATGTTTTTGTTGTCCAATGAAAGAATCCATTAAAGTTCTACTCACAAATGGATTAAAAATGTAATTTTAAAATTTGTATTAGAAATCGTTGCATGCATGTCTGCTTTATGTCAAAAATGTTGTTTTGTCATATATGGCATTGGAAAATACAGTTCGTATAAATTACCCAAAAAGTTTCCAACTTTGAATATAACCGGAATTTTGCAATCCTAGTTCTCAGGCTATTGTTTGTTGCCATAATCTTAGTTTAGGCCAACCTAAATTAGACCGTCGTTAGTTTTAGACTTTATTAGAAATAAACTAAATATTTTCAGCATTAAAGAAAGTTATTTAAGGTTCTGCTGTTAACCATTAATGTGTGTGTGAAAAGGTGAAGTCCCTCCCCCTTCTCACTGTGGTCTACGAGTGGAGAAAGGCTGGACTTCACCACCGTAATTGTTGGGTCCGGGTTCCCACCTGTGGATGCTGGCCAATTGGGACTGATTGGGTCAAATAAGCCCCATGGGCTGTGTCATGGTAAAAAGTGACCTCTAGGATGGGTGGATCTAGTTCTAACAGGAGGCCGCCCTCCCCTACACCAACCCGTGTGTCCATGAAGAGTGATGATTCCATGGGTCGACCAATCAACTTTACAGAAGGAGATTCTCCTACTGGACAGTAAGTTTATTACTCTAGGATTCATGCTCTGTGTTTGTGAGTGTGTGTGTGTGTGTGTGTGTGTGTGTGTGTTTGTGTATGTGAGTTTGTGTGTGCGTGTGTGCTCTTAGTAGGGCTGAACGTTTAATTGCATTTGCGATAAAATCGCGATATGGTAAAACGCGATATTCAAACCGCAACGTCCACGATTACAACGTGGTCTAAAAAAGTCTAAATAAATGATTTTTTGATTTTTTTTTAAAGATGGTAAATTTTGCACACAGTGTTAAAAGCAGCATAACGGATTAATTGCTAACAAGATGCTAGAGGCTCAAACTAGCAAAATCTCTTTAAATGTGCTTACTTTGACACTATGACAAACTTATTAGTCATCAACAGTCCTTACACAGTCAAACAGCAAGCAAGTTTTAGACTTTATTAGAAATAAACTAAATATTTTCAGCATTAAAGAAAGTTATTTAAGGTTCTGCTGTTAACCATTAATGTGTGTGTGAAAAGGTGAAGTCCCTCCCCCTTCTCACTGTGGTCTACGAGTGGAGAAAGGCTGGACTTCACCACCGTAATTGTTGGGTCCGGGTTCCCACCTGTGGATGCTGGCCAATTGGGACTGATTGGGTCAAATAAGCCCCATGGGCTGTGTCATGGTAAAAAGTGACCGGGGGCGAAAAAAAGAGCCCGGGTGATGTAATCTTGGCTTTCGAACGACTCTTGAGTGACAGTTGCTATACCCATGATAGCATTACGTAACCCAGACACCACGTAGCCCGGCCACTTTTTGGCTATCAGTCCTGTTGTCGCTTGGGAGACTAGTAGCAGACTCTTTGAGGTAGCGTTTTGCTAGCTTGGACATAGTTGGACATACAGCAGCATGACATCTCCACCAATCTAATAGAGAGATGGGAGTTCCCTCCTTGTAGAGTGACCGCAGTGACAGCTGCACAGCATCTCGATGTAGCTGCTGGTCCTACTGTTCTCACAAATGTAAAGAAAATTCTTGTAGAGCTTGGCTGCAACCCAATACTCATACTGCCTTACTATATAGTAGGCAAAAAGCAGTACATTACAATCCATAGAATGTCCAAATACTTCACAAACGTTAGTCCATATTAATAATAAAAATAATAATAATAATAATAAAACGTTATTTATATAGCACCTTTCATGCAAGATCTGATTCTGATTCTGATATGAAAATACTTAAAATTAGACATCAAATAAACATAAAAACTAGGATTTAGTGCAAAACTAATAAATAAAACATAATAATAATAATAATAATTAGCATAAAAACAGTGATAGAGTGCATGAAGATGAGAAAAAATTGAATACATAAAATGCATAGCATGAGATAGAAAATAAATCTCCGCAGAGATATATTTTATCTTACCCCTTTATATCGCGAAAAAGATCAAGGTAAGACACAAAAAATGAAATAAATACATAATTAAATTTAATTAAAAGTGCAAAGTTGAGCTAGTTAAAGGCTAATGTGAAGAGGTACGTTTTTAGTTTTCTTTTATAGATGTTAAGCGAGCTGGCTTCCCTGGTGTCTGTAGGCAGTATGTTCCATAGCTTTGGGGCGTAATTGACAAAGGCTGCATCCACGATTTTCTTCCGGCTGTTGCTGGGAACCTCCAATAAACCAGCATTCGATGATCGCAGTGTTCTTGAGGGCAATTATTTGACTAGGGAGTTTGCAGTGTAACTTGGTCCTAGCCCATAAAGGGCTTCGTATGTAAAGAGAAGGACATTTAAACTCAATTCTAAACACATATTGAGTATTTGGATGCAACCCTAGTCTCAGTCAGTCGATCACTGCAACTCTGTTGCCATCACTTTGGCTGGTGGTGGGGCGGAGCTTGTTTCTCCAAATTCCGCTTCCTCCAAATCGCAAAATCATTTTTGTTCAGGTTGAATAATAAACGTTCAAGGGGTGACTCTTCGACTGGACAGTAAGATTATGGCTTTAGTCTGTGTTTAACATTATTTAATGCGTCTCAGTAGTGAGGCTAACAGCTTGTGCCGTACTGGTTAGTGTGTGTATGTATAAGACGTATATAAGTATACATAGACCGACTCGGATGGAAACTGATGGCAGTTCTCCTCCTCTTCTCTAGAATGGGTGGATCAATTTCTGAAAGGAGGCCGCCCTCCCCTACACCCACCTGTGTATCCATGAAAAAAAAAAACTTTCTGTCCCTATTGCGCAGTTGCCAATGCAGCCATATTGCCTACTGAAAATTAAGTCACTAATAGACTTTTTATACACTATAGATTGAGCTAAATGTTTTACACTTGTGAAATTTAAACGGAATACCTATTAGACGTGAATTTCATTCATGTGTGAATTATTCTAATAGTTTAATTGATTTTATTGAGCAAAACTTTAATTTGGCCTTTCACCATTAGCCCTAATGGTGACGGTGGTGCTGACGTTGATGATGAGGAAACTGTGTGTCGGCGCTCAGAGAGTTCTGAATTCCTGCAGTACTCCAGTATTGCCACAAGGAAATGTACTTACGCGAACTAGAACCAGACGTAGAGATACGTCCTTTTCCACGTCTAAGACTTTTTTAATAAATCTGTACTTTGATGTGGATTTGATCGCACGCATACTCTAAGATCAAATTTGTGCGTAAGAACGTTTTATAAATGAGGCCCTATGTGTGTGTGTGAGTGTGTGATTAGCAGACATCAGCAGTGAGAGGAATGTTCTCCTGATGGCAGTTCTCCTCTTCTTCTCTAGGATGGGTGGATCTAGTTCTAACAGGAGGCCGCCCTCCCCTACACCAACCCGTGTGTCCATGAAGAGTGACGATTCCATGGGTCGACCAATCAACTTTACAGAAGGAGATTCTCCTACTGGACAGTAAGTTTATTACTCTAGGATTCATGCTCTGTGTTTGTGAGTGTGTGTGTGTGTGTGTGTGTGTGTGTGTGTGTATGTGAGTTTGTGTGTGCGTGTGTGCTCTTAGTAGGGCTGAACGTTTAATTGCATTTGCGATAAAATCGCGATATGGTAAAACGCGATGTTCAAACCGCAACGTCCACGATTACAACGTGGTCTAAAAAAGTCTAAGGAGACTCTTCTACTGGACAGTAAGATTATGACTCTTATTATTATTAAAGGAAGGAAGATTATTTACATTTGGAACCCTGTTTTACGCAGGAAGTCCTCTTTCACATTTTGCTGTTCCTGGGCACTGTATGGAAATCTAATAAATTGCGGACATATAGAGGGATAATACAGCGAAGAACATAGGGCAAAATTCTGCTTAATGATGACTGGGATATACTCGACTGGTCTCCAGTTTCTCGTCGGACCGTTCCTGTAGCCAGGAATCCAAGAACAGACAACACCTGAACGCGAACGGGTATGGCCTGGTTGCATCTGGTGCGCCTCTGTAGACGAGTGGCCATTTGGGCACAAAGCTCTTACAGAGCCGTTCGGCAAGCGGTATCTGCTTATCAGCCATACATCATCCTGTGTCAAAAAGTCTGCGGAATCACGAAAATTGCGCAGTGGGCAATATCCTCTAACAACGCCAATGCAGCCATATTGCCTACTGAAAATTAAGCCACTAATAGACTTTTTATAGGCTATAGATTGAGCTAAATGTTTTACACTTGTGAAATTAAAACGGAATACCTATTAGACGTGAATTTCATTCATGTGTGAATTATTCTAATAGTTTAATTGATTTTATTGAGCAAAACTTTAATTTGGCCTTTCACCATTAGCCCTAATGGTGACGGTGGTGCTGACGTTGATAATGAGCAAACTGCGTGTCGGCGCTCATAGAGTTCTGAATTCCTGCAGTACTCCAGTATTGCCACAAGGAAATGTACTTACGCGAACTAGAATCAGACGTAGAGATACGTCCTTTTCCACGTCTAAGGCCCTATGTGTCTGTGTGTATGTGTGATTAGCAGTCATGAGCAGTGAGAGGAATGTTCTCCTGATGGCAGTTCTCCTCTTCTTCTCTAGGATGGGTGGATCTAGTTCTAACAGGAGGCCGCCCTCCACTACACCAACCCGTGTGTCCATGAAGAGTGATGATTCCATGGGTCGACCAATCAACTTTACAGAAGGAGATTCTCCTACTGGACAGTAAGTTTATGACTCTAGGATTCATGTTCTGTGTATGTGTGTGCTTGTGTGTGCTTAGTAGGGCTGAACGTTTAATTGCATTTGCGATAAAATCGCGATATTGTAAAACGCGATGTTCTAACCGCAACGTCCGCGATTACAACGTGGTCTAAAAAAATCTAAATAAATGATTATTTTTTTTATTTTTTTTTTAAAGATGGTACATTTTGCACACAGTTTTTAAAGCAGCATAACGGATTAATTGCTAACAAGATGCTAGAGGCTCAAAGTACCAAAATCTCTTCAAATGTGCTTACTTTGACACTATGACAAACGTATTAGTCATCAACTGTCCAGTCAAACAGCAAGCAAGTGCAACACAAGACAAAGCAAGACGGCAAATAAGCTACTTACTAGTTCGGCAGACAGTAAAAGCCGGACGGCTTCAGGCAAACCTACATAACGCAGTAATTTGCCTACGGACCCTAGTATGGCAATGGCACGGAGGCGATTCTCCATATTAAAAGTCATTGTAGTGCCCTAATTTTTTAAAAGCTGTTATTTTAAGGTAAAACTGCTTATACTAACCCTAACCCTAAAGTACAATTACTGCATAATGCCACTTTAAAAAGTGCATGCCTTGTGTTTATACTTACAATGACTTTGTTTAAATTACTCAAATGCACAGTGGCAAAGCCACCGATTTGTTTCTGTAATGAGCAGTTAAATAAAAATGTGGGAAAGAATATTTTACACTTAATGTATCTAATATTGTGTTGGTCATATTTAAATCATTCATTACGTTTTGTTGGGAAAAAAAGAGGATAAAATGAATAAGAAAGCATATTAAATCGCAATTGCAATATTTGGGAGAAAAATCGCAATTAGATTATTTTCCCAAATCCTTCAGCCCTAGTGCTTAGCAGACATCAGCAGTGAGAGAAATGGTCTCCTGATAACAGTTCTCCTCTTTTTCTCTAGGATGGGTGGCTCTAACTCTAACAGGAGGTCACACAAAACGCCCCTATTTAATCTAATTACCATATTATCAATGCACAAACAGAGCGCATCCTCAATTCACAAACTCTCTGTGACAATGGCAAGCAAAAAAGAAACGTTGAAATGTTAACAGAAGAATTATAGTGAGGCTGACATCGACGTTCTGCTGATGGAAGAGCAGATGAGGGCCAAAACATTGTTAGAAAGCCTGTCTGGTGGCGTAATGGGAAAAGCAAAGTATGTGACATGTAGTAGACACATCTCCGAAAGCACCAGCGGCCGCACCTGCGGCACGAGCAGCACCAGAAGCCACATCTGCGGCAGCAGCACCTTTCCCTTCAGCATTATGACTCTTATTATTATTAAAGGAAGGAAGATTATTACTCCCGGATTCATGCTGTGTGTGTGTGTGCGTGCGTGTGGGAGTTTGTGTATGCGTGTGTGATTAGCAGACATGAGCAGTGAGAGGAATGTTCTCCTGATGGCAGTTCTCCTCTTCTTCTCTAGGATGGGTGGATATATTTCTTACAGGAGGCCGCCCTCCCCTACACCCACCTGTGTATCCATGAAGAGTGATGATTCCATGGGTCGACCAATCAACTTTACAGGAGGAGACTCTTCTACTGGACAGTAAGATTATTACTCCAGGATTCATTCTGTGTGTGTGTGTGTGTGTGTGTGTGTGTGTGTGTGTGTGTGTGTGTGTGTGTATGACTCTAGGATTCATGCTGTGTGTTTCGGTGTGTAGCAGACATAAGCAGTCAGATGAATGTTCTCCTGATGTAGGTATGTGTGTGATTGGCAGACCGGAGCAGTGAAAGGAAATTCCTCATGATGGAGATATACTGTATGTGCTTGTGTGTGTGTGTGTTACTTAACGGCCAGCTCGTGACTGCCAACTGTACTATCGTCACACGGGGCACCAAATTATGTAGGTGAAACTGGTACTAGTCTCACATGGGAGTATCAGACTATGTAGGTACCTTACCCAGTGAGCAGGCGCCGGGTGAATGTGGGTGCAATTGTGTGTCAATAGTGATGCTGTCTTCACGAGGGCCACCAAGCCACACTGGTGCTGTCCTTGCAACAGCAACAATATGTTGGTAATCTTACCTGATTGGGCAGGTATCAACCATTCAACACAAAGGCAGATCAATTAAGTTGAACACCTAGGGGGCGCCACACAAAGTGTAGTGTTCACAGTGGTCAAAATAATGATAATCCACAAATCAGTCTCATTAAATACATCAGTCTCATAAAATATATTATACTATCAATTTGGAACTCTGATTAATAATTCAATTAATAACTACAATCAGAGTTACCTTATCAATAGTATGGTTGAAGGTCATTGGAGTTCTGAATAGAAGAGGTGTGTGATTAAGGTGCCATGTTAGAAAAGGGAAATGGTTAGTGATGCATGCAAGTCCCGATGTATATGAGAAGCAATCATAATGATAACCCTTAGATGGTGTGGCGAAGCCAACAACCAACTAACAATGAAAGTATATAACAGTTATGTTCGGTAAACAAAACAGATACAATACATGAACACAATGGCATATGTGAACAGTCTTATGCTTAGCCAGGTTGTGAATAGCTAGGATAGCTAAATGCCCAGTCGAGTTACCAGTAGGGTTGGGTACCGAGAACCGGTACCAATACGGCACCGGTTCCATACAACCGATACCTACCCGGACCGAAATGCAACGCAGATTTCGGTGCTTCCTTTCGGTGCCTGAGCAGATCATTTTTTTTTTTTTTTTTTTTTTTAATTAAAATTTTTATAATTTAACAAAATTAGCGATAACCAACGAGAAGTAACGTTAGTGGCGTACATCTTTCTGAGTACGATCTGTATACTTTTTTGTGTTGATAACAGATTTCGTGGGGCACATATAAAACTGCTCCATCTCCCAATATAGACTCTCGCCTGTGTCGCTCACGCTGCATTCCGTATGGGACTAGTGGAAACGGGATTTGTGTTGAGGAGTTGCCATGGTAATGGGTTGACTTGCGTGTGGTTTCGGTTTCAAGATAAGTGTGGTTGTTCTAAGCAGAAGTTGGATACGCTTTATTAAACGGAGAGCTACCGTCTCATCCAAAGATATTCCTTCTCAATGTGAGTTCTTAAGAGAGCACTAACTTGGACGCTACAATAACATTGCAACAGTCTGACAGCGAAGAGCAGGCAGCCTTGCACAGAGCAAGCACAAACAGAGCTAGCCATCAATACAACGGAGAAAATGTCGAAAGGTAAACGATCAAAAGTGTGGCTGTATTTCGCACAAAAAGATTCAAACAACGCGACGTGCAGCATATGCAACAACAAAATTGCGTGTAGGGGAGAGAACTCAAGAGGCCCTGAAGCTAAACTTTTAAAGGGGCAGTACACATTCACGAAACCAGTGGGTTTAAATAAATGCAAACTAATTAATATTTGTTTTACTCTGAAGGCAAACATGCTCATATTTCTGCAAAAGTATTACTGAAGTGTGAAGTGTGTGTACAGAGTTTGTTATGTATTTATTTATATTTATTTAAGTATACTGTAAACAGTTGTTATAAGTTAATATATTGTTCATAGTTTGAAGTTAAAAGGTTTGAAGCCAAGTGTTTTGTATTTATTTTTATTTATAGTATACCTTAAACGGTTAATATATTGTTCAATTTGAAGAAAACTATTTGCCTTGGCAATAAATAAGCCTAATGTCTTTAATTAAAAAAAAAAAAAAGTTTCGGTTCTGGCACCGTTTAGGCACCGGTATCGTTTTAAAAGTATCGGTTATGTACCGGTATCGGAAAAAACCCAAACGATACCCATCCCTAGTTACCAGTCCTTTGGAAAAGTGTTGGCGGATCCAATGTTTCTGAGGCAGAGAAGAGATGAAAACGTCCGTAGATGGACAGTTGTCCTTGCTGTGATTCGTTTCACTGAAGTTTAAGCTCGGAGGAGTTGATCACTCGGAACGTAGCAGTTTCCGCGAATTCTGTTGTTGCGTGGTTCCTGTTGCAGATTTAGCAGGTCTATTGATATGCTTGCATAAACCTTACTTCTGCTACGTTAGCGTTCAGTGTTTGGCTAACGAGAGATCTTAGAGAGAGTTTTTCACCGGTTGATGGTGGAAGGAGAGATGCTGTGTCCTCGGGTAACGCCGAGAGAGAGAGGTAAGCCTGGCAAAGCCAGTGTATAGAGAGAGATGTTTGATTGCCGAGTGACTTTAAAGTGAATAGTGCGTCACATTTTTATGACTTTGTTCGCAGCCAATGCTGTCTCAATGAAATGCAGATAAGAAAGTCAAAGTGATAAGAGAATTGTGGGTAATGAAGCCTTTTGTGGGACTACACCTACATGACCGCGACATAAACATTTTGAGTCAGATGTCACGAGAACCGATAATAACAAAACACCGACGATACCCATTTTTTTGAAGCACAGTATGTACCGTGAGCGCCGGTGCCAGCTATTGGAATCGGTGTTGCGCTTCTTCTGGAACTGACGGGGGCAGTATACGCTTCGGTGTTCCAGTCGAAGTTTTGACATGTTTTTCACACGCAGATCTACCATTTACTATTGTAAACGATGAAACTAGTGGAGGCGGCCAGGTGTGAAGTGTTGCCAGACTGGAAATGGCGTATCGTATCATAGGCTCATTTTGGAGGAAAATTATCATATCTGGCAACACTGGGAAGGCGGTCGACCAATGAGAGCACGCGCAAAAAGGTGGAATGTAACGGAGAAACCCTCTCCAAAAGACGTAATATTAGTTTGTGAAACACCCAGAGAAACACAAATATCCGAAGAGGCTAAATCCCGGAGGCTTTTGGAATCCCTGCTGGACGCATTTTTTAGGTATCGAAAAGAGGACACGTTCGGATAAAACAGGACGTCTAGTTACCCTACTTTTGAACATCATGCAAACGATGCTACCGGGTTTTTCAGACCAAGGGAGATAGTACTTTCAATTTAGCAAAGCACCTGAAAGACAGTCATCTGTATTTGTTTAAATAACTCAAGGATAGTTCTGATTCACTGTAACAACATCCAAATAATGCAGTTTTTCAGTTTTTTAAATCTGTCATACTGAAATACACGTTACATGATGTTTAAAATGATGGGCACGTGTGTTACAATGGCTAATGTTATGTACGTAGTTTAGGTAAGCTATGCTGTAGTTTTAACGTTAGCCTATAGCCTACCTTGGTTAGAATATGATAGAGAGAGAAAGAGAGCATGTATCTTGCAAGTATCATGACTAAACTATGGAAATTCACAGAATGTCCTAGTTTAATATAGTTACACATAAATATGCAATGGTTTGACAAAACACGATTACCCAATTTATTTATTTTTATCGATGCCATAGACTCAATGTAGCCGTTGTATAAGACGATTTGCGAGTGACAGCTGGAATTTCACGCGACCACACTGAACATTTAGATTTATTTTGTATGAAATACGTCCTTTAAGAAGCTCAAAACTTAGGTTCATCTTGTTAGCTGAATGGCTGCTTTTGAAAAGATGCCTAGAAGTCTGGAATGTGTCTGGGGTCACTAGTTGTTGCACTTTTACCATTAATTGCACTTTATTATGTTGTGCTATGCTATATTGCACATGTTTTGTATGTCTTATGACATTTTGCTTTTTTCACATATTTTAATAAAGAAGTTAATTTTTCAAGTTCAAGTACATGGAATCTTGGAAAATTCTTTTTTTTTTTTTTACCGTGGTATCGAAATTGATATCGAGACTTGTGTTATTTTACTGGTATTGGTACTGACTACTGAATTTTTGGTATCGTGACACCCCTAGTCAGATGACAACGGTTTTCTACAAAATAATGCATATTTATTAAGTCCATACAAATATCACAGAATGACATGGTTTGAACAACTGTACGCTGAGAGTCAGCTCGAGAGAGAGAGAGAGAGAGAGAGAGAGAGAGAGAGAGAGAGAGAGAGAGAGAGAGAGAGAGAGAGACAGGGGTCCACTGATCCTTTATCCCCCCGCACCTCCCCAGGTGTTGGTCATCAGTCAAATCAACAACGCTCGTCGTCCCCACTGTTGCCTGCAGGCCATGCATGGCCACTACATCGTCTGCAGGGGTGCAGGGGGTCGTAACACCTCCCTCCCAAGAAGGTTTCCCTGGGAAACCTGAACAACCAAAAGACCATCCGTGACCCTACGCAATCTCCAGTCCCCCAGCATGCAGGGCCCTAGGAAACATCTGGGGTTATGACCAGGGACCAGATATAACATATGGGACGTGACGTAGTCATGGAACCAATCGAAGCACTATTCACTCACACTGGAAGGCTAGGGTCATAACCCCAGATGTTCCCTATCGCAGTGGGACTGCGATATTACATATACATAACAGTAACAGCCAAAAACACACACCAACCCTTCATTGTCTTGTCCTCCTAGGAGGTTCATACAGTAGCTGGTGGTGCACATTACGAGCATTTATTTCATAGGCCACAGGGATCACTGATCACCTGCATGCAGAACTGCCCATAAGATTCTGTTCACTTGCGTCTAACGTATAGAAGCTGATGAACACATACATCTTTGATTCATTCCTAGGCCCTGGGGATCACAGATCGCCTGCCTTTAGAACACCTTGAAGGAAACTAGGTTCAGCCACATACAACATATAGAACTTAATGAATGTGTGGTGAGAACTCCAGCTTGCAGCTTTATAAATGTCTTCCACTGACACTCCATTTAATAAGGCCAAGAAGAGACCCCTCGAATAGAGTGCGCACGCAGTCTCTCTGGAGGTTCTAAGGACAGACTGGTATACGACAACCCAATAGCCTCTACACAAACAGCTGATCGCCCCCGTGCGCTCAACATAACACTGGAGAGCTCGCACCAGGCAGAGTTTGTTCAAACGCTCCTCCTCTGCAGACGCAAAAGGAGGAGGTGAAAATACTGCCAACTCAATCACCTGGTTATGGAATGGGGTTGCCACCACCTTAGGTGTATAAGCAGCATTCGGTCACATAACCACTTTGTCCCCAGCTCCCGAGAACTGAAGGCATGATGGGCTGACGGACAGGGCTTGTATGTCTCCAATGCGCTTTGCTGACACTACTGCCAGAAACAGCGCGGTTTTCAATCAGACACATTTTCACTCTGTCTAGGGGCTCAAACGGAGGCCCTGTGAGCACACGTAACACTACTAGCAGATCCCACAAGGGTATAAGATGCCTATCAGGCACCCTGAGGCGCCTCACACCAGCCATAAAGCGCGACGCTAGAGGATGGCTGCCTGCGGATTTACCATTGATACCTGCATGGCAGGCTGAGATGGCAGCCAGGTATACTTTTAGGGTGAAGCAGCCCTACCCTCATCAAACAACTGCTGTAGTCATTCGAATATGATGCTCAGCACGCAGTTGATGGGGCCGTGCTCACGTGTGATGCACCACTGTTCAAGCCTGCGCCACTTCAGCGTATAGAGAGATCGGGTCGACACCGACACAGCCTGTTCCTTTAGGTGCCAGGCTGAGCTGCCACAGCTCCAGCCGTGTGCCTGGGATAGGAGGTCTCTCCGAAGAGGCAGCTCCCAGGACTGTCTGCTGGCAAACAAGTCCACCTGGGCTCTGTGAAAACGCAGCCAAATCTGATCGATCACCTGAGGGTGGAGGCACCAGTCCACTGCCTGAGGGTTGCCCCTCGATAACAGGTCCGCCCCCCAGTTGAGGTGGCCTGGAATATGAATTGCTCTGAGGGAACCGATGTTATCGGCTGCCCACAGCAATAGGCGGGTCGCCAGGAGATGCAGTGGCTGAGACTGCACCCCCCCTGGCGGTTTATGTACGCCATAGCTGATGTGTAATCTGTTCTGATCAGTACATGACGACCACTTAACGCGGGCAGAAAATGTTGCAGAGCAGGAAAAACCGCAGTTCTAACACATTTATATGTGACTGGGCCTCCGCTGCAGACCAGCGGCCGTTCACCGATCTGTCTCCGCAGAGCGCACCCCACCCCATTGTGGAGGCGTCTGTGGTTACCACTATGCAACGCTTTAATATGCCCATTGGGGCTGGCGCTGTGAAGAATTGCGGTGTCCTCCAGATCGCCAGGGCCTTCCTGCATCTGGAGTCCACTGAAACTCTTTGGTAACTGTTCCTGGTGGAACTGAGTTTTAGATAGAGATACCAAATTTGAAAGGGGCGCATGTGCAACATTCCCAGTGGCAGGGCGATCGCAGCAGATGCCATCATGCCCAACAGTCTTTGGCAGAGAAGAGACAAGTCTCTTGCTCTTAGCCTGAACTGATTTACGCACGACCTGATGGCCTTTATTCTTTCTTGAGACAGACTGACCGTCATAGAGGCGGAGTCTAGCGTCATGCCCAGAAAATGTGAGGTTTGGCTGGGGCTCAAAACGCTTTTTTCTCTGTTCACCACAAAGCCTAGGCGATATAAATGTGACACTACTAGGTGGCATTATTGCCTTGCTGCCTCCTTTGAACGACTGCAAATTAACCAGTCATCCAGGTAATTGAATAGACTGAGCCCCTGTTGTCGTAACGGGGCGATGGCCGCTTCTACGCACTTTGTGAAAACCCTCTGTGCCAGCGCTAGGTCGAGAGGGAATGCAAACCGCAGAAATCTTTACAAACCAGTTTCTTGGCTTTATGAACTGAACTAGCTGGCGGGAAGTCAGCATTCTGAACTTCCTTTTCACAAGCATCTTGTTCAGCATACGTAGATCTAGGATTGGCGGATAAAATCCGTCTTTTTCGGAACTAGGAAGTGTAGAAGACTTTGTTTACCTCCTCGAGAGGAACATTTTGTATCGCTCCTTTTTGGAGCAGGGAGTCTATTTCCTGTTGTAGGAAATGGGCCTGCCCCTGTGGCACTACTGATTGGACCACCCCTCTGAATCTTGGAGGGGGGCGAGCAAACTTTAGCGTGTAACCCACTGAAATTGTATCGAGTACCCATGGCGACCCAGCGCATGGGCGCCAACTCTTCGCGCAGCCTCCCAGGCTGGCCTTCGAGTTGAATAATAGGTCGGGAGATAACCCTCTCATGGCCAATCTGCCTATGTCTAGATCTGCGCCCACTCCACCTAGGGAGGGGGAAGAGATCTGGAGTTGCCCCCTCACAGTTTAAAAAAAGAAAAAAAGTGGGTGTGTGGGTGCACCAAGGGGGGAGTTATAAAAGCATGCCTTATTTCTGCGCCTGCTGGGGCAGTGGTCATGACATACAGTATGAGTGTTGTGCTTGTGGGGACTGGTACACAGTGCTTGACATGAATGTTGCATGTGAGCAGCGGGCAGTCATCCCTGGTGGTGGCGGAGGCACCCCCCCTTTTCTCTTTGGCGCTGTGCCCGCGGATCAAATGCAGTTTTCTGTTTTTTGTTGATATTCTGTGTCTCACTGTTAACATAGACCTACCATTACAATTATAGATCACACATTTCTTTGCAAGTTCTTATTTTGCCCACTGTTATTTTTCCTTAACTAAAAATAAAAAGAAGATCCAAGATCCACCCTCAGGCTCCACCAGCATGTAGCCTATTGCATCAATTGTGTTTTATTTGGTACACTTTTGTGTGCATTCTGACCTCATGATTATATAGGCCCACATAAGTGTAATTGTAGGTTATTTTGCATCTATAGCGTTTCCTTTCTAGAGTTTGATTTTGACAATGAACTGGGCTACGTTCTTGCAGCCAAATTGATAAATGGATCAACGTCTTAAATGAGAATACATGCAATAGGGCCATCCGATACGCCTTTGGCTAACCTATCCTTAAAAAAGGACCTTCTGCAATGATAACTAGTGTGAAAAATGTGGTTTAGTAACGTTAACCACACTGCATTATGATCATTGTACTACTCATCATCAAAACTCTGTGATGGGGAAAATCGATTGTCACTAAACTAGGTTAAGGCTACTCGGCTGTGTATGGGTGAGCTTGGGGGTGTTAATTTGCTAACCTGGAGTTCTTTGAACTCTCTGAAAAGTTTGGGGTGTCTGTCTGAGAGGTGCTTAGCCATATTTGACGTGTTGCCTCCCTTTGCCTGAGAGGCTTTGAAGTATGTTTTACAGACGGGTCTCTGTGTGTCAATGGGCTTTCCTTTACAGTCTTCTACATATCTGAAGTCCTCCCAGATTTCACTTCTGGCATCTTTTCTTCCAACAAGCCAAGGACAGTCGGCAAGAGCTCCTGCACATGAGGCCATGTCTCCCCTGAGATCCCTCGCTGTGAGTTAGGGCTGCCTGTTGCATGTGTGAGAGATGGGCAACCCCGTCCTTGCGGTCAATGCGTGCAGGCAGCCTGACAGGAGCGTAACAGTGAGTGCGCTGTGATTGCATGCTATTTTAATGAAGTATTGGTACTAAAATTATGTAAAATCGTATCATTTTTAATGTAAGGGTACCGCGTTACCTTTCTAGTATCGGTACACCGTGCAACATTACCTACAACACAGTTGTGGAAAACCACCCCTCCAATTATGAAGACTACAACCCAGCAGTAACAAAAAGCTCTAGGCAATCTCAGCTTCCTAAGGCTTGCCCAAATCTTTTTAAGTCAAACTGGCTTAACACTCAGTCTCAGTCTCACACCGCTACTGGATGAATTGTGCTTCACTCACAAGCTTTTGTATACTTATGTGCACCCAGCACAACAGTAATCTGTCTAACTCAAAGCTACCTGAGCGTAAATGTTTGCTCCCGCTGCAGAACTAGCTAGCAGGTGTCTTGTTAGCGTTAGGATTGCTTTTCACACACATAGGGTCTTGCATGCACCACTAACCATTTCCCTCTTCTAACATGGCATCGTAACCACACATGATTACATATAACACACGCAAATGGACAACTGAAACTTCGCACCGCACATAGGCTCGTCCTTGTCCACATCACATGTATGTTTGCGTATGTGCACACACATGCATGCGGAACTGAAGTGATCGAACGAAGGAACACACACACATTATTTCTGGCGCGCTCCTAACACCACAACCCAAAGCAAACAAGCTCACACACACAGACATTCCATCTCTCTTACATATACACATACATTTACTCTCTTACATATACACATACTGTACATTTACAGTTACATTTCGCTAGATTACATATTGTGTGTTATTTCTTATCATTGTGTAAATAAATACTTAGATTTTAAACGCTGGTCTATTTAATGTTACACAAGAATGAATGTTGCCAACCTCTTCTATTCAGAACTCCAATGACCTTCAACCTTGCTAATACTAAGGTAACTGGTTGTAGTAAATTCATTTAGTTATTAATCAGAGTTCAAAATTGATAGTTTAATATGCTTAATGTGACTAATATATTTAATGAGACCGATTTGTGGATTATCATTATTTTGACCACTGTGGAGGACACTTCACTTTGTGTGGCACCCCCTAGGTGTTCAACTTAATTGATCTGCCTTCGTGTTGAATGGTTGATTCCGGTCGGATGAGATTACCAACATATTGTTGCTGTTGCAAGGATAGCACCAATGTGTCTTTGTGGCCCTCGCAAAGACGGTATCACAATTGCACCCACTTTCACCCGGCGCTTGCTCACAGGGTATGGTATCTACATAGTCCGGTAGTCCCATGAGAGGCTGGTACCAATTTCACCTACAGCAGTAATATGACATAGTGAGATATGGTGTGTGTGAGGGCTCACCTGTGTGTGTGTGTGTTATGTCCTTTACTACACAGCAGGAAGTACAGACAGTACAAGTGCTGGCCATGGAATAGTGATCAAGACGACATTATCAGTTCACAGCGGTCTTTCTTTCTGGATGTGCTTGTTTGCATTCCTGTATCACTGGTAGAGACAGGTGCCAACAACACTAAGATCATGGGTTCACAGGAGCATACAAACTGATGAACATTTAAAGGTCCACTGTACTTTATTTCAGCAAGATGAGTAAATCAATTCATAGAAGAGCTGTGACAGCATCAAGCATACTGCCTCAGAGAAAATACACCCACAATGTGTCCTATGGTCATTGTGTGTTCATCATGAATCAGCAGTATGGGTTCAGTCTTGGATTATATAGGCTAACAACTCCACACTGTTTTTTAATCCCAGGTCAGACTCACCCGTCTTTCCCAGTGAGTTCATGGTGCCTCCATCAGACGTCAGAAGGCTAGGAGACTCTTCTACTGAACAGTAAGATCATTGATGTAGTATTCAAATAACGAAAATGATAGTTGAGGATAGACCTGGTCATTTCAGCTTTAGCCTTAAATCAATGTCTGTATTCTAGCACATAGCAACACTGAATAAACAATTTCTTAAAGTACTAATGATGCAACTTCCAGAACTCCTGCAGCCCTCCAGCATCAGCACTGTGAATGTGGTGAAAGTGAGAGAGAATGACTGCAGAGGAAATATGAAACTTAAAGTCCCTGCAAGTCACTTCAGCATTAATCACACAAGAAAGGAGCATGAGGGAAGAACAGGGCTGGAGTTCAATACTCACACGAGAAAGGATGGGGGGAGAACAGCATGAGGGGAGAACAGGGCTGAAGTTAATTGATGTAAAACTCCTCTGTTCATTTGAATGATCTCTTGGTTATGCCGTGTGTGTGTTCCAATCACACTGGTCCATCAAATAGTGTGTTTGTGTGTGTATGTTTGTGTGTGAAATACATTTGTAATTATTTACTTAATTTTTACACACAGTTGCCAACTTGGTCCAATAAACGTACAAATGCATCAGATCCACAAGTCCCATATGCAGAAGACGTTTCTGCATCTGAATGATGGCATTCCAAATCAGGGAGGCACCAGACCCCTCCATGAGATCTACACAGAGCTCTACATCACAGAGGGGGGAAGAGGAGAGGTCAATGATGAACATGAGGTCAGACAGATAGAGAGAGCATCCTGGAGAGAAGCAGCACAAGGCAGTCCAATCAAATGCAGTGACATCTTTAAGCCCTTATTTGGACAGGACAAACCCATCAGAGTGCTGACAAAGGGAGTGGCTGGCATTGGAAAAACAGTGTCCGTGCAGAAGTTCATTCTGGACTGGGCTGAAGGAAAAGCCAATCATGATGTCCACTTCATATTTCCTCTTTTTTTCCGAGAGCTGAACCTTATGAGGGAAAAGAAACTCAGTCTGGTGGATCTTATTCAGCACCTTATCCCCGGAATGAAAGACCCAACAGTCTTTAGCAGTTCACAGAACAGAGTCATGTTTATCTTGGATGGTCTGGATGAGTGTCGACTTCCTCTAGATTTCTGCTCCAATCCGATGTGTTGTGATGTGACAGAGCCAGCCCCAGTGGACGTGCTGCTGACAAACCTCATCAAGGGGAATCTGCTTCCCTCAGCTCTCCTCTGGATCACCACCCGACCAGCAGCAGCCAATCAGTTCCCTCCTGAGTGTGTGGACCAGGTGTCAGAAATTAGGGGATTCAATGATTCACAGAAAGAGGAGTACTTCAGGAAGAGAATCAGTGATGAGAACCTGGCCAGCAGAACCATCACACACCTGAAGGCATCCAGGAGTCTCTACATCATGTGCCACATTCCAATCTTCTGCTGGATTTTAGCCACTGTTGTAGAGAGAACGTCAGATGAATCTGGGAAAGTAGAAATGCCAAGGACTTTGACTCAGATGTACACACACTTCCTGATCATTCAAACAAGGACAAAAAAAGAAAAGTACACAGAGAGAAAAGAGACGGATGAAGAAATTATTTTCAATCTTGGGAAACTGGCTTTCCAACAGCTGGAGAAGGGCAATCTGATCTTCTATGAGGAAGACCTGAGTGAGTGTGGCATTGATGTCACAGAAGCATCAGTGTACTCAGGAGTGTGTACTCAGATCTTCAGAGAGGAGGCTGGGCTGTGCCAGGGGAAGGTGTTCAGCTTTGTGCTTCTGAGTATTCAGGAGTTTTTTGCAGCTTTATATGTGTTCCTCTGCTTCAGCAACAGAGAGAGAGATATGCCTGACCAACAGCAAACCTCTCAGCTCTCTTGTCTGTTCAGAGCTTCAACACTTCATGATCTACACAAGACAGCAGTGGATCTGGCCTTAAGGAGTGTGAACGGACATCTGGACCTTTTCCTCCGCTTCTTCCTGGGCCTCTCACTGGAGACCAATCAGAATCTCTTAAGACACCTTCTGCCCCAGACAAGAATGCTATCACAGAGCTCAGAGCAAACAGTCCAGTATGTAAAACAAAAGATCATAGACCACAAGATGTCAGACAGAAGGATCAACCTGTTCTACTGTCTGAATGAGCTGAATCACCATGCTGTAGTAGAGAACATTGACAGGAGCTCAGGAATTCTGTCTGTAGAGATGCTCTTACCAGGAAAGTGGAAGACTAGGAGGTTGAGGTTTGAGATTTCAGAAGAGCAACTGGCTGAATTTGACCTGCAGAAGTACATAAGGACACCTGAGGAAGATCAGACTGAACTCCTCAGTCCAGATGATGTTCTTCAGAAGCTGGTGCCAGTGGTCACATCAGCTTTGTAAGTAAACCTGTAATCTGTGACTGTGTGTGTGGTGGGGTTGCTATTAGTAGAGTGATCATGAGTAAAATATGGTGTGTGTGTTGAGCACATTATGACATATGAAATACAGGTGAGAGAACTAAACTGTGGATACTTTTCCATTCCGTATACACAAAATGCATTCAAAGACCACTTCCGAAATTCATGGATACCTGTCTCAGTCAATGTTCACCACCAGCAAAACTACAGCAAGTTTTGCCAACATTTAGATACTCCGTTCTAAAAAGTGTTGCAGTTCAGCATTTGCATTGAAATGTATTAGGAAAAATATGTCGCTGAAGACATTTTTACGCTATTACTGCTGTATATGTAAGTGAGACAAAGTGACCCAAAAAAGCTATAACTAAATTATAACAAACACTTGTATCCAAAGTGACTTAAGGGCAGGCCACACTAAGCGGATTTTCATACTTTTGCGGAAAATAACTTGACAAACTGGCCTCCCGGCCAGATAAATCTGCCATTTGGAGCGTTACTTTCCGTCAAGGTTAGAATCCCCTCTCCAGAGTGGGAAGGTTGCAATCTACCCTGCTTTCAGGGCCTGTCTGGCCGCAAATCGGGTTTAAATCCGCGAATCTGATGACGTAATTATCCCACGTGAACGCTGGAAGCTGTCAAGTAGTCACGTACATCTTCCCAATCGCAATAAAAACAAAAAAATGTAAGTCTTCTGTTCTGTTTATGGCTGGCAAACAACGATCTAAGAAGGGCACGTTTTATTCACTGAGTTACCAAAGCAGTCTTCTTTATGGGGACTAATTTACACTGCACTGAATTACACAACTAATATTACCAGATACATATAATAGTGGACATTACACTAGGCAACATGGATCTCATTCATATCTCATCCAGTCGAAATCTTAGCAGGATTGAACACATCTTTATTACAGCGTATCAACATAAGAACAGAACATAGCTAAATCTCCGCTTAGCGTGCTAATCACTACTAATAGCACTAGAAGGTAGCCCAAAATGTGGTATTTAATACACACGATCTATCACAGTAGCAACTTCATGAAAACCCTTACTTTCATTAGGTATGCACATAATGCATCACATACAGGTCGAACAATGATGATTTAAGCATAGGAAATGTATAAGGCACAGTATGGTCAACTACTTGGCGACAAACTGAACTGTCTGCACCAACTTAACTAGTTGTAACTTGTCGTCTTCTTCTACGAGTCTCCTTCTCCATTTCCGGTAGCACCCTTCACAGCGCCACCAACAGGCCTTGCATATGTACTACAGCATATTCACCAGTTTCAATGGGTGTGTGTGGCCGTAGAACAGCGCAGCACAGCTTTGTCTGGCAGCGATTGACTAAACCCGAATACGTTCCCGAAAGTATGAAAATCGGCTTAGTCTGGCCTTACTCTTACAATAGCATCTTGTATTGCCCAGAAATTGAACCCAGGTCAGCTATTTGCTATTGAACAACACTTACCACTGACCGCTGATCACACATGGTATATTTGCTATTCCTATTATTAAACACTCAGAAGTAATCAAACACGTTCCCACCGATGACTGAACATTACTTTAGTTATGTGCATCATACAAGCCACCCTGTGAGACAAACCACATGCAAGACAGACAGAACACATAGAAAGTGGATGATAACAGAAGCTTGAAAGTTGTTTATCCTGGCGATGGTAAACTCTAGTTTATCCAAACACTGTCAGAATACTCGTGGACACTTTAACTTGAGGATTTATTTCCCGTCTATAAATGATAATACTGAGTTTTACTGTAATTGAACTAATTATTTAAAAGGCTTGTTTGCAACATCATATCATTGAAACTTATTTTTTTCTGTTTAACAATGTACCGCTGACTGTCAGTAAAAATGAAAGCAAAAGTTCAGCAGTCAGGAAATATACTTGCAACTGAGGTGCCAATAAACATAGAGGCATCACATAGGTAGTAGGGGTGTAGTGGTCATAAGATGTGAGGGAACAGTGGGCCTCATTCTCAAACATTTTCTTGGTGTCTGTTAGTTCAGATGCGCCACCACTTCCCACTACACCACCTCCACACCCCACTACACCACCTCTACACCCCACCACACCACCTCCACACCAGTGTTGTTTTCGTCAGGCAAGACGAAAACGAAAATGACGTCGTCAGACCCCTTTTTTCCATGACGAAAATGAGACTAAGACGAACGTCACCAAAGCCATATAAAGACAAAAATGTGACGAAAAATGTAGACATTTTCGTCAGACGAGAACTAGACGAGACAAAATTGTTAGTGAGTGGACGAACAAAGCTTCAAAACATGTGCCGGGTGCGGGTGGTCGTAAAAAGAGTGTTCTGACTTGATATTTGTTAATATGTTTGTTAACATAATTTGTTGTCCGAGAAGGACACCTACTGGTGTATTCCGGTATTGCACCTTGAGTGCATTTGTTACGTCTCGCCCGCGAGAATTCAGTTATAGTCAGTTATTTTAACGTGTTCAAAGAGCTGCATGGAAGCTGTCAAATCGTCCGACCTTTGGAGTGGAACGTCCGTAAGTTGAAATGTAATGTTTGTGGGATGTGTTATGTGCGGTGTGTAGTAATTAATAAGAGGGTTAATTTAATTAAATCAATTCATAATTAGCGTAGTTTGCCTTTGGTTGGGAGGGATAGCTATTTTCAACTGTTAAGCTAACTAACGTGTCTGGTGACTAGCTTCTTATTCACGAAACATGTTGAACGGGATAAATTGGACATATGGTAATTTGCTGTGTTTGTGTTTGTTTTATAGTTTTACAATAAATACATTGGGAATGAGAGCATCAGAAAGTAAAGACCTGAACATCATACACCCTCTGGATTGTTGTCTATCTGTCTACGCCTTACATGCACGTAATTGCTAGGGCAGAATAATTACTGTTCCCCAACCCCTCATATTTTAGTAGAATGTGTTCCCCTCCTTTTGAAAGTTAGATCAGTCTCAGTGTGCTTCATTATGATAAATGTATTGGCCTATTAAATAAATACACGCATCTTACGTATATTTGATTTTTGACTAAAACCTTTGAGTTTTCGTCGGACTAAAACTACACTAAAACCTTTGGAGTTTTCGTCGGACTAAAACTAGACTAAAACCTTTTGAGTTTTCGTCAGACTAAAACTAGACTAAAACTTTCAAAGATAGAAATGACTAAAATGGGACTAAAACTAAGAAGCATTTCGTCAAAAAGACTAAGACTAAAACTAAATCTAAAATGCCTGCCAAAAACAACACTGCTCCACACACCACTATACCACCTCCACACCCCACTACACCACCTCCACACACCACTACACCACCTCCACCCCCCACCACACTCCTCAACGCACCACTACCTCACCTCCACACCCCACTACACCACCTCCAAATGCCTCCACACACCACTACACCACCTCCACACACCTCCAAACCCCACCACACCACCTCCAAACCCCACCACACCACCTCCGCACATCACTACACCACCTCCACACACCACCACACGCCTCCACACCCCAATACACCACCTTCAAACCCCACTACACCACCTCCAAACCCCACCACCTCCGCACACCACTGCACCACCTCCACACACCTCCACACAACACCACACCACCTCTGCACCACACCACTTCCACAATACATAATTTAATACACAAACATCAGGACAGGCTACCTCAGTCTGAGTTAAAAAAACACAAAACGTACATGATGTACTTTTTTATGGATTTGGATATATTTTTGGGTATATTTTGGAGAGGCGATAGACCATCATATGTGTTGTCACAATAAAGTACAATATATTTCACTGAAATTCATTCAGAATAGTTTGATGTAGTACAGCAGGCAAGAAAAAAGTATGAATCCTTGATATACAGTGACAGGTACTTGATTTTGTATTTGGAGAGGTTATGAGACACTTGGAGACGTCTGAAGGTACCATATGGAAACTGATGTGTAACACTTGTAAACTTTTGTCTATCTGCTTAAAAAATTTTACACACACTGTCAAGATGTTGTTGCATCAGGAAATGTAAATGTTAGTTTCCTATGACATTCAAAACCCAGTTCTGCACTGAGACATAAAAAAAACACTAGGAATTCTGACAAAAGTTTTAGTTTTGCTGCTCTGAAATGTTAACTAAAATGAAATAATAAAACACTTTAACTGATTGCATTTGAGGGGCCAAGTGTCTTCTTAAATTTAAGCTATGAATGGTTATTGTGCAATGTGTAGAACCATAGATATTCAGGCTTTAAATGGGACAGTGAAATATAGGCGGAAATTGTCAAAAAAAACTTCGAAAGACCAACCTAGGAAAAGATCTCCACGGATTCATGAACTTCTTAAACCATCCAAGTGTCCGTAGCTGTGTACTGATTCTTAAATTAAACACGCCTTCTTGTGCACCTGAATTTTCATACAAAAACGCCCCGCCATCTCGTTATAAGGGAATGAGACTGAAGAGACGTGTGCACAATCCACAGACTCAACAGGCAACGCAAAAGTAACTTTAGACTGATCAAAATCATGTCAAAGCGGAAAGCGGGCTCCAATCTTAGATTCTGGTTTAAGTTTAGAACGAATGCCAGATGAGAACTTTCATGAATGCCAGATTTGTCCCAAAAACTTTGGAAATTTCATCTTAAGTTGTTCTTAACTGCGTTGGAGATTGAGGCCCGGTGTTCCCTCTTCCTTAGCCTACCATGAGCGCTCATTCAATGTGCTCCACTCTGAGCTCATGCCTGGACAGTTTGTGTCTACTTTCTACCAGACCTGCTCGATCTACCCAGTCTCATTCATGGCTGAGTGATACCCTCCGAACGCAGCGCTCCAATCTCAGAGCGGCTGAGAGAAAGTGGCACAAATCTGCAGCACAGGACGATCTTACAAGCTACTAGACACTGCTGGCCTCCTTCTCATCCAGCATCACTTGTCCTCGATCCAAACCAGTCTGGATTCAAAAGTGGTCACTCCACCGAGCCACAGCCCTGTTGTCTGTGACGGAGGCCTTAAAAACTGCTAGAGCAGCAGCTCAATCCTCGGCTCTCGTCCTGCTTGACTTATCAGCTGCGTTTGATACAGTCAACCACCGCATCCTTCTGTCCATACTGTCAACATACTGTATGGGCATTTCTGGCAAGGCACACTCCTGGTTTGAATCGTACCTCACTGGGCGCTTATTCAGGGTGTCATGGAAAGGTCATCTGTCTGTACCTCACCGCCTCACCACTGGGGTGCCCCAAGGGTCGGTGATGGGACCACTTCTCTTTGCCATTTACACCACCTCGCTGGGCCCTATCATCCGCTCGCATGGTTTCACCTATCACTGTTATGCGGATGATACTCAATTGGTGCTGTCTTTCCCTCCTGAGGACAACCCTGTTTCGGCGTGGATCTCGGACTGTCTTGCTGATATATCCACATGGATGAAAAACCACCACCTTCAGCTGAACCTGGCCAAAACAGAACTGATGGTCTTCCCAGCCAAACAGGTCATCCACCACAACATCAATATCAATATTGGCTCTTTATCTGTTGTTCCATCCAAAACAGCAAGAAACCTCTGGGTCATTATTGATGACCAACTGACCTTCACTGCCCACATCGCCTCTGTATCCAGATCGTGCCGCTTTACGCTATACAACATCTGCAAAATCAGGCCATATCTAACCCAATATGCAACCCAGCTGCTGGTGCAAACCTTGGTGAGTTCCCGCCTTGACTACTACAACGCCCTCCTAACGGGCCTGCCGGCTTGTGTGGTGAAACAACTACAGATGATCCAAAACGCTGTGGCGCGTCTAGTGTTCAACAAACCAAAGAGGGCACATGTCACCCCGCTACTCATTGGGCTCCACTGACTGCCGGTAGCTGCTCGCATTAAGTTCAAGTCACTTATGCTTGCCTACAGAGTGCTTGCTGGTTCTGCTCCCACCTACCTAAATGCTCTTGTAAGGGCAAATGTTACACCCAGGAAGCTACGCTCATCTAGTGAGCGGCATCTGGCACTGCCGCCTGTGCAAGCACAGCAATCCAGACTATTCTCAGTTGTAGTTCCACGTTGGTGGAACGAACTTCCTAGCACTACCAGAGCAGGGGCGTCCCTCTCTACCTTCAAGAAGCTCTTGAAGACCAATCTCTTCCGAGAGCACCTCCCTTCCTAACTGGCACCTTGGCTTAACTTGCACTTAAGCAGTGACAGTCCAGCACTTCTTTTTCTTTCTATGTCGTTTTCTATTTCTTGAAAAAAAAAAAAAGCAGTATTTATTATTATTCCTCTGAGCTTGACTGTTCTCTCCCTTGTACGTCGCTTTGGACAAATGCATCTGCTAAATGACTAAATGTAAATGTGTGTGTGCTCTAAGAGGGAAACAGAGACCACTCTAGCAGCACAGAACACTTGTTAGTAGTCTCAGGTGGAAGTTTGGGGAGTAATGAGTTCTTGTAGGTAGGGAGGTGCATGTCCATTTATGCATTTATGGGTGAGTAGAAGGACTTTGTAGTCAATCCGGAATGAGACAGGGAGGCAGTGTAGTGAGTGTAGAATGAGTGTTATGTGCTCATATTTCCGGACTTTCATCAGGATCTTGGCAGCGCTGTTTTGAATGAATTGCAGCTTCTGGATGTTTTTGCCAGTGATCCCATGAAGAATGAAGTGATGAAGTGAGTGATGAATTAGAGTAGTCCAGTCTTGAGGAGATAAGCGTGGACGAGCTTCTCTGCATCTGACAGGGTTAAAGTGGGGCGGAGTTTGTAGATGTTTTTGAGATGATAAAAGAAGTTTTGCACAGGTGTTTTATATGGTCATTAAAGGTCAGGTGAAACCTAACCAGATTAGTGACTGCAGAGGAGATGAGTATGACCTGACCGTCGAAGGTAAGATGAGTTATGGAGGATGACTGAACCTGGTATAAAGTGCCACAAAGAAGGGCTTAGGTTTTGCTACTGTTTACTGTTTACTAGCAGTGAGCTAGGACAATTTAGTACAATCTCCAGACACATTTTCTGTCTGCTTAGTTGCTTATCAGGCGTCCTTCACAGTTATTGGTATAATTTAATAGATCTGTCTGCAGACTAAGTGACACTAGTCTGTGTAAATTCGTGACACTTAGATGTGTGATTCGGGCCTACAAGCATAACCTCAGTTTTATCTGAGTTAAGGAGCAGGAAGATCTTCAACCGGGGGTCCCCAGAGGTACTGCAGGGGGTCTGCCAAATTATTTCATCTGAAGCATTTTTTCCCTCTTCCAAAAACTGAAAACGTCCAATAGGCTACATAAAAATAAACAGAACGTAAATATTGCTTTCTAATCATTCATAAAATAATTCATAGGCTATCCATGAATCTTCATGTGTTCATTTGATCACCATGGGCACATTCAGCTACATTTAGCTATCTACACTTAGCTATCTTACCTGCGATAACCAACCAATTTGAAATATTGGGTCGTTTTGTAATTTCTCGGAACACAAGCTCCACGTCAAGACACCACTGATGGCGGTTCAGATTATCTACTTTCAGAGGATGCCAACACCCCTTCCATGAATAGCCATAAGCGCAAACGGGAGAAGACATGTAAATATTCAGAGAATTATCTGAAGTTTGGCTTCACCTACAAACAGACCGAAGGTGATGAATTACCAGTGTGCGTGGATTGCTCTTCCGTGCTATCAAACAAAAGTATGAAGCCATCAAAGCTGCAACGACACTTAGAGACAACCTGTTTAAAATCTTTTGAGGGCCAGCAAACTTTGATGAGACAATCTTCCAAAGTTGTTGAACTAGCTTTAAAATCCTTTTATCATATTGCATTACGTGTCGCTCAGACCAAAAAGCCATACACAATTGCGTAAAGTTTAATATTGCCAGCAGCTAGTGATCTGTGCAAAACAATATTTGCGAAGGATGAGTACGTAAAAAAACTAAAAAAGCCTCCCATTGCCCGCCGTATTGATGAAATGGAAGCTGATAGTGAAACTCCAGATTCTTTTGCACTACAATTAGATGAATCCACGATGTGTCAGCGACGCTCAGCTTTTAGCTTTTGTGCGGTTCGTCGACGCCCATGAGATGAAGGAGGAAATTCTATTATGTAAGCAGCTGCCTGGACGTAAAAAAAGTTCAGAGATTTTCAAAGTGATTTTTCCTGTGAACATGATATACCCTGGTCGCGAGGTGCAAGAGCCATGTGTGACGCACTGCTTGCTTCATAAGGAGAATTTTGTTGCATAAGTGATTCATTGTCAAACCTCAGGCCTCTCACTATGTATGAGATATTTCATCCATACTTAAGCTTCTCAAGCTACTCAATTCTTTGTCCCTCCCTACACAAGTTTTGTGTAACAGCTGTAATTCTGTCCAAATGTGTATGGGAATGTGTGTGTGTGTGACTGACACTTAAAAGATATGAATTTGGGGCGACAGGGTTGGGGTCCCTGCTCAGTGTCTCTCAGCCAGGGGGTCTTTGGGCTGAAAAAGGTTGCTTTACCACATGACCCCTTGTAATCCACAACGGGCAGGGAGTGAAAAAAAGTCGGATATTTTCGGTTTGAGCATTTATTTTTTCTGACCAGCTAGCTAGTGTTAGCTAGCTAAGCATGTAAGGACCTGTGAAATATACTGTAATGGTACTGTCACCTATCTGTAAAACATACAGAAACATTTCACTGCGAAAATATTAACCCTAGGGTCATCTTTGTGACCATGACCGACTACCTTATAGCAAATAAAAGCTGCTTAATCTATTTTGTTTCTTTACTCTGTTGTATGTATTATCTAAGGTCATGATTCATAAGTATATTTTATATTACTCTATTTAATTATGTCCTGGGTGTATTGGCCACTCATTTAAACATATTATTCAAGAATGCTGGTACAGTTATATATATACAGCCGCGGAAAAAATTAAGAGACCACTTCAAAATTATCAGTTTCTCTGGTTTTACTATTTATTGGTATGTGTTAAAGTAAAATGTACATTTTTGTTTTGTTCTATAACCTACTGGCAACATTCCTACCAAATTTCAAATAAAAATATTGTCATTTAGATCATTTATTTGCAGAAAAATGACAATTGGTCAAAATAGCAAAAAAGATGCAGTGTCTTCAGATCTCGAATAATGCAAAGAAAACAAGCTCATATTCATTTTTAAACTACACAATACTAATGCTTACACTTAGAAAGAGTTCAGAAATCAATATTTGGTGGAATAACCTTGATTTAAAATCACAACTTTCATGTGTCTTGGCATGCTCTCCACCAGTCTTTCACATTGCCGTTGGGTGACTTTATGCTACTCCTGGCGCAAGAATTCAAGCAGCTCGGCTTCTTTTCATGGCTTGTGACCATCCATCTTCCTCTTGATCACATTTCAGAGTTTTTTTTATGGGATTCAGGTCTCGAAATTGGGCTGGCCATGTCAGGGTCCTGATCTGGTGATACTCCATCCACAACTTTACTGGCCTGGCTGTGTGGCATGGAGCATTGCCCTGCTGGAAAAAACACTTCTCAGAGTTGGGGAACATTGTCAGAGCAAAAGGAAGCAAGTTTTTCTTCCGGGACAACGTTGTACTTTGCCTGGCTGAGGTTTGTAAAAGACCATAAGGATTGAACCAAAGCGGACTGGAGGGTCTCCTAGTTCGTCTTCTCTGATGAGTCCAATTTTCAGCTTTGCCAAACACATGTTCGTCTGATGGTTAGACGGAGACCTGGAGAGGCCTACAAGCCAGAGAGTCTTGCACCTACTGTGAAATCGGACTCATCAGAGAAGACGAACTTAGAAGAACCTCCAGTCTGCTTTTTCAATCCTTATGGTCTTTTACAAACCTCAGCCAGGCAAAGTACAACGTTGTCCCGGAAGAAAAACTTGCTTCCTTTTGCTCTGACAATGTTCCCCAACTCTGAGAAGTGTTTTTTCCAGCAGGGCAATGCTCCATGCCACACAGCCAGGCCAGTAAAGGTGTGGATGGAGTACCACCAGATCAGGACCCTGTCATGGCCAGCCCAATTTCGAGACCTGAATCCCATAAAAAACCTCTGAAATGTGATCAAGAGGAAGATGGATGGTCACAAGCCGTGAAAAGAAGCCGAGCTGCTTGAATTCTTGCGCCAGGAGTAGCATAAAGTCACCCAACGGCAATGTGAAAGACTGGTGGAGAGCATGCCAAGACACATGAAAGTTGTGATTTTAAATCAAGGTTATTCCACCAAATATTGATTTCTGAACTCTTCCTAAGTGTAAGCATTAGTATTGTGTAGTTTAAAAATGAATATGAGCTTGTTTTCTTTGCTTTATTCGAGATCTGAAGACACTGCATCATTTTTGCTATTTTGACCAATTGTCATTTTTCTGCAAATAAATGATCTAAATGACAATATTTTTATTTGAAATTTGGTAGGAATGTTGCCAGTAGGTTATAGAATAAAACTAAAATGTACATTTTACTTTAACACATACCAATAAATAGTAAAACCAGAGAAACTGATAATTTTGAAGTGGTCTCTTAATTTTTTCCGCGGCTGTATATAGAAATATAGGACGCCATAGGTATATTTGGAATTCTTGGTAAATACATTATATACTACAGAGCTTAATTGTAAGTGTAGTATTTCCACATGGGAAGCAGCATGCTATTCATCTCATTGCATTTATTTCTTTGTTATAGCTAGTTTAGTTACATATAATGCTTACGTCATAATGATAATAATACTAGGCAAACTTAATGGTAAAGGGGCATTTCAGCCAGCTCACCATCAACCGCAGAGAACATCGTAGTGTAACTAAGTACGTACCTGTGATCATTAAAGGAAGCCTCAGACATAGGTATTGCTTACTTTATGACCCTGGGGCAGACACCACTAGTGAAATAGGGATTACACGCTGTTTGCAAAATGTAACCTTTAAATTCAAACTCCATTGAACTAAACGTAAAACTAAACAAAATTCCTTTAATAAAGTTAACACAAAGAACATGACATTAAACTTTCTTCAACCACAGTCTTTGTTCATCTGACATTGAGTCAACCTTGCAGGGTAGGAGTGCAGATAACTCCCACGGTGGGGCAGGTAGACGACAAGAGATGAGAGTTCAGTACACAAAGAAACAATACGTTTCACCATTTCTTTTTCTTTTTTTGCTTGTGGGTAATGATGGCCACTGGCAACAGGCAAAACACTAATGATGTGAGTGTGTCTGTGCATGTGTTTTGCGAGCTTGTCATGAGTGGACTATTGTGTGTGCATTGCAATTCCTGCAATTGATGTGTGTGAGTGTGCCCGCACATCCCTCTGTTTTCCCCAATATGTTTGTGTGTGGAGAGGATTTGTTTGATAAGGGTGAGAGCATGTGTTTGTGTTACCTGTACTGGTAGGCGTGTTTGAGTCGTAAACGTAGAGGTATGTGAGTGTAATAATCACACATGTCATTATGTTTCTCCCAGGCTGACGAGTTGTTCCCTCACAGAGAAGAGCTGTGCTGCTTTAGCATCAGCTGCCAGATCAACCTCCTGCAGTTTGAAGGACCTGGACCTGAGTTACAATGAGCTTCATGATGCAGGAGTTCAGCATCTCTCAGACCTCCTCAAGAATCCCAACTGCAAACTGGAGTCACTAGTGTAAGTGTTAACACAAAACAATAGCGTTGTGAGTTTGTGTGTGTGTGGAGTATGATTTGTTTTTGTATTGGTAAGGGTGAGAGCATGTGTTTGTGTTACCTGTACTGGTAGGTGTGTGTGTGTTGTAAACATAGAGGTATGTGAGTGTAATAATCACACGTGTCATTATGTTTCTCCCAGGCTGATGAGTTGTTCACTCACAGTGAAGAGCTGTGCTGCTTTAGCGTCAGCTGCCAGATCAACCTCCTGCAGTTTGAAGAAGCTGAATCTGAGTAAGAATAAGCTTCATGATGCAGGAGTTCAGCATCTCTCACGCCTCCTCAAGAATCCGCACTGCAAACTGGAGATATTAAAGTGAGTGTTAACACACTACAACAGAGGTGTGTGTGTGTGTGTGTGTGTGTGGAGTACGGTTTGTTTATGTATTGATAAGGGTGACAGCATGTGTTTGTATTACCTGTACTGGTAGGTGTGTGTGTGTGTGTGTGTGTGTGTGTGTGTGTGTGCTGCAAATGTAGAGGTATATTATAATCAGATGTTTCATTATGTTTCTCCCAGTCTGGATGGTTGTTCCCTCACAGAGAATAGCTGTGCTGCTTTAGCATCAGCTGCCAGCTCTCCCTCCTGCAGTTTGACGGAGCTATACCTGAGTGACAATCAGCTTCATGATGTAGGAGTTCGGTATTTCTCAGACCTTCTTACGGATCCCCACTGCAAACTGGAGAGAGTTGCTGATGGATATAATATCAAAACACTTAATTAATTACTTGTCTCCTCTGTGAAGTCTCTTAAGGGTCAATTCCTGTTTGCCTCTTATTTATTTATTTTTTATATTTTTATTTGTATTCCAGTGTAGTTACAAACAATTGAAGCCGTTCAGACAACACCCACTGTCTTAGTTGGATTTGTGTTTCTTCAGAGGGGGTAGTTGACTGTATATTGCTTAGCTGTTTTATTTTTTCCTCTAGTGTATTTTCTAACTGTTGTTGCTGTTTTTTCTTGAATGATGAGTATGAGATTATTATGCCTTTCATGACTGCCTTACCTGTTTCCCAAAGGGTTGATGGGGATAAATCTGGAGAGTCATTAATCTCCAGAAAGGATGCCCACTCTCTTTTGATCAGAGTGGTGAAGTCAGGGTCTTCTAAAAGTGATGTGTTGAAGCGCCATCTTGCAGAGGGTTTGGCTAGATTTAAGGATACGGGGGCGTGATCGCTAATGATAATGGAATGGATATTGTTTTCTGAAATATGTTGGATTAAGGAGTTGCTTACCAGGAAAAAGTCAATTCTCGAAGATGATTGATGGACTGGGGAGACAAATGAGTATTCTTTTGAAGATGGGTTTCTCACTCTCCAGCTATCGCCAAGGCCATAGTCAATCATGTATTGTTTAATTATTTCTGATGAGTGCCAAAGTCGTGAGTTGCTATGGTTATGTGAGCGGTCAAGTGACAGAATGAGAACAGTATTAACCTGTTACTGCAGTGGGATATTTCGCCTTAATTTGGAACGATTTGTACTTACACATAATAACACTCAATATCTGAAGTTGTACACATGATACAAAGATCATTCATATCTTAAATTGAAGAAGACAAGTGGGCCAAGACATGCATTCACCTCCTGACTTTTATTTTCATCATTAAGTATCAATTTCAAAGCATCATATACAGAACAAAATGTCAAAAATGTAAAAAACGCCTTTCATTTTTATGTTTGACAGTGTGTGGATGGTTTCAAGGGAAGAAAATTATGTCATCTTCTATATTTCCTGATTCAACATGTTCCTGAGAAACAAAGTACAAATTTTGGAGCAGATATCTAAAAATGTCCAGGTGTTGCACAGCAATATCTAAATGGTGCATTCAGGCGTCTCCAAGTGTCCAAAACCTCTCCAAGCTCTCCAAATGCATAAAAAAAATGTTCTCATTGTATATCATTGTTTTTTTTCGTTGTACAGACATATATAACTCCATTTTAGACTAATATTATAATTTCTTTTGAAATTGGATTGTGTCACAGTTGGAGGCTGTGCAGCTGGTAGTAGTGGTGGTGGCGACGGGGGTGGTGGTGGGGGTGAGGGTGATGCTGGAGCTGGAGCTGGAGCTGGGGCTGGGTCACTGCAAGATAAAAACGTTGGACAATATAAATATTTTGACTGGGTCATGCCTTACAATTGAATTTTGCTTCATGTTATTTACTAAGCTAATGCACAAATATGTAAAATGTAAACATATGTAAAAAACACCATAGTCAAGCTGAAGTGTGATAATAACATAGGCATTATGCATTTAGCAGATGTAAATAAAACATTTCTATGCGTTTTGATAGTATGTTGTAGCCTACATTGCAACTACGTAAATACAGCAGCAGCATGCTAACCAATATCCATTACTAGCAAACTACATCCCACAATGATAAAAAAATAAAGCACTAAAGAGAATAAGGCATATGCATAGCTTACTGGTATGCACTGAAAAGTAGTTGGTTTAAATTACTTACGCATCGAGGATGGCATCGATTCCATTCACTCTTCCACTGAGTCCATGCTAGCATGCTAGTCCATGCTGAGTCCATGCTAGCATGCTAGTCCATGCTTAGTCCACTGGCTTCCCCGAAAATCATCAAAAATCATCCCATGTATTTCACTCATCTGCACTCCTCGTCTTGCCATGATGGATGAGTACAAGGGAGACAAATTGCAGCCAAAAATATGCACAAACAAGCCCTCAGGATCGTGTGGACCAAACCACTTGCTGTGCGCATTTGAAGGTAAACAAAATGGCCCATTTACGCACCGGGAGCGCAGCTGAGACTCTTGAGTTACGCTTTCAAAAATCTAAACTCCAGGACTGAGCAATCAGGGCAAATGACCTACCTACTTTTTTGGTAGAATCTCTATTATTCGGTAAAACAGGTGTCAATCACTACTGAGAAGTCTTACAAGAAGTGTAAAGTGATATGATAGGACATGTCTGAGCAGCTTCACGATTGAGAGCTGATGCCATTGGTGGTAATGCCTGTCACTCATGACAAACATGTGTTTAACAGCCAATAAAATCCAAAGATTCTGAAAGAGGGGGTCTTAAGCTTTGTAATTATATATAACATCACGTGATAACTTCGTGTAGTGTTGTCAGGAAGAGAGCGAGGAGATCGTCATCAGAAACATACAAGAAAGTGAACGTTTTTTCTCAATGTCGTGAGCAAGTGAATAAACAACTTTATGGACATAACCATGCAGTTCAAGTCTGTTTTTTTAGATGTTTTGAAGGTAAATGAATGTTCTATAACGTTATTTAAGGTACGGATAATGCAGAAACACATTTAAATGGCTTAGTTATGGGAGGAGGCTGCTCCATATGTAAAAAATGAGGATGTGTCATGGTGTGTTTAAAATTGTATTTATTTGTAACGGATGCATGTAGACAACTGAAAATCGGTTTACACATAGTTGGATTACCACAAAAAAATATTAAATGGGAGTTTGAATCATATTTTCAGAAATAGAATTTTCAGGATTTGTTTTGGCGATTTATCCAGTACGGGCCCGCCCCCGGGTCCATTAGGGGGCGTTAAAGCAGTAACAGGTTAAAGTCTCCGGCTATAATGAGGTTACTTGAGTTGTTCAGCAGAGAGAAGAGGTTATGGAAGAAAGCTGGGTCATCATTGTTAGGGCCATAAACATTCACAAGAGTAAGTGTTAAGTGATTGATTGAGATATTGATTATAACGAATCGTCCTTCGGGGTCTGTGGTGGTTGAGTTGAGTTTGAATGGGATGTTTTTGTTGATAAGGATCGAAACTCCTCTCTGTTTATTGTTAAATGTGGAAGAAAATATTTTGTCAAATTGTTTGAAATGGAGATGTTGTAGCTCTGTGTCTGTTAAATGGGTTTCCTGTAAGAAGCAAATATCTGCCTTTAATTTCATGAGGTGATTGATTATTATGATTCGCTTAGAGGGGGTATGGAAACCACGTACATTCCATGTTATAAGGTTAAGTGTATGCATGGTTGTATATATATACTGGTGAGTATACTAGCTGTTCCATGGGTGCACATAGAATTGAGAAATGGGGGAGGGACAGGGGAATTGAGAGAATACGAGTTAAGCATATAGCGCAGGGATGGTATGTACAAGGATTTGCAGGTTGACAATGTTTTTGAAATATGTTTTGTAAAAAATAAATAGCACAGATATCTCCAATAAGGTCAGCATGGAGTAGCTTCATCAAATTCTTACAAAGAATATTACGTATTTCATTAAGATGTTTTTTTCGGGCTGGCTTGGTCAGACACAAAACATAGATAAACCAGATACACATATAAACACTAAACATGTATGAACATAGCACATTGATAGACATGACACTTAACGGTCTAAGGTCGATATCCCTTGTCAGGGATATTATTTTTTTTTGTCAAAAAATGTTTAAAGCTCCGCGAGTTTTTGACCTACAGACATACAAATAACACCCACATAATCACCCACAACCCTTTTATTTTAAAATATATAAAGTTCAAAACTAAAAAATAAATAGGCACTTTGTCAGGAGAATCGAACGAAAACTTGCACATTTCACTGTCTGAGCCAGAATTCAGCTCCTAATGCGCCACCCATTAGCACTTGGTGGCTATTCATATGGTAAGAAATGGTAATTCGGCGAACGCTATTGGGTCATGCCGTGGCGAGGAGCACTCAGTAATCGCCCTTTTCACCCATATAAGCCAGTCCACATGGTCGTATGTTTGTTTACATTTCGACTGAGAACGAGACAACATGCCGCTTCCCATCTCTGCTGCTGATGCTCCACGACAAATTCAGGAGGAACTTGACCTGGAAAGCGAGGAGGACAACCACGAATCCGATGAAAGTAGTGAAGACAGTGAGGACGAACATAACCACTTCGTGCTTCGTCTTGACCCCGTTCAGGATATTCCTGATGAGTAAGTAATTTATATTCACTTGACTGGCTCTTGCATGGTGTTGATTTACTTATAGGGAGTAAAACTCATGGCACAGTATGCTTATTATGCCGTTGGCGTCTAGTTTGTTGTGTGTGCAAAAATTAGTAGAACACGCTACGACTGTATGGCGAATTTGAATAATATAAATTACTTTATATTGTTTGGAGTTTGTTGTGTGCGCAAAGCTGAGTAAACCAGGCGACTACCGTCTATATGGCGATTTGAATCATACATAACTTTATGTCGCTACAGTCGTCGATGTTTGCAGTTTGTTGTCTATCCTAAAATAAATAAAACACGTAACTACCGTATGTATAGCGGTTTTGAATAATATAGGTAAATAACTTTATGTTGCTACGTTCGCCGACATTTTGTTGTCGATGTTTGGGGTTTATTGTGTGCGCAAAGAGGAGTAAACCAGGCGACTACCGTCTATATGGCGATTATGAATCATATACATAACTTTATCTCGCTATATACGTCGATGTTTGCAGTTTTGTTTTCTGCACCAAAATAAGTATAAATACTAACGCTAAAAGTATGTTGTTCCCCTTGGGTTAGTCATTAGTGTAGGCTATTCAAACACGTCTGATAGGTGTGAATCGAAACCGGCCAGGCCAGGTGTGAATGGCCGAAACTGCTGTAAAGTGTGAATTGCAGCTCTGGGATTCTATGTTGCAAAAATCCCTGAACAAGCAACTGATCATTGTTTTTATTTACTCTATTACAGAAACGTGAAGAACAACGTGGAAAACAACGAGGAGCACCTACATCACCCCGCAAAAGAGCACGACCTCTGCCCAAAAAGAAGACAAAGACGTTGTCACAGCGTCATCTCCAACAGGAGCCATTGTCTGCTCAACTGCTCAGCTGTTTGGCGTTCCATTAAAAACTCAGCCACAAACAGACCCTATAATGAATGCCAGCAATGTTTGTATGCCAGTTTGTGAGGTTGCTACTCGCGATAATCGCAAGACATGTGCATTTTGCAGAAAGTATAGGGGAAAGCAAACAAAAACCCTCTGGAAGTGCAAAGCGTGTCGTATCCACCTTTGCCTTATCCCAGAGAGGAATTGTTTTGAGGCTTGGCATGCTGGGGGGATATGATTATACTTCTTTTGTACAGTATATCCACTTACTTGCTTAGTTTAGCAACATGCAACAGGCAAACCGACACACAGGTGACATGTCCCTGGTTGGTGAAATGTTTCATCTGTGTGTTCGTTTGTGCTGATTCATCGGCAGCTCCATGGTCCGAGATGTCCACATCCCCTCTTCGTTTAGTGGATTTTTTTATATACACTCTTTTTTTATATATATTCACTTACTTGCTTAGTTAACTTTTTTATATACACTCTTTTTATATATCTGTATTCATACTGTGGTCTATCTGTAGTACTTATGTTATGTGTAGTACTTAGTGTGTTTCTATGTCTTATGTTATGTGTAGTACTTATTGTGTTGGGTTTGTTTATATGTTTACTGTACCCATACACCAGAGCAATTTCTTGGTGTAAACCTGCATGACAATAAATCTGTTACTGATTCTGATTCTGATTCTTGTTATATCCACTTACTTACTTAGTTATATCCACTTACTTGCATGCATTTGCTAATTATGCACTTTTTTTCTAATATATATCCACTTACTTGTTTACTGACTTAGTTATATCCACTAACTAATTATGCACTTTCAAAACTGAGAGACATTTCAGGGTTGTTATCTATTGGCCATCCTCTTTGACAGGTGACAGTGACAGGGGGGAGGAGCAATCACCGGCCTGTCAAATCTAACTCATCAATATTCATTGGGCAGGGAAAGAATTCTTGGGCAGGGAAAGGTCACTCTGAAATTATAAATTTATAGAAGAGAAACCACACACACTTTCTAAATGCTAAACTAACATATACATAGCTAACACATATGTTTTCAAGGTTCAGAAATAAAAAGCCTTGTGAATAAATTTGCACAATGTGTTTTTTTACTAAATCTGAGCACCTCTAAAATTAGGTTTTTCTAAGGGTATGTTTACATTAGATTTAAAAATAAAAAATGAATTACTACATTCCTTTTACTCACATGTTATTATTGCTGATGTCTTCTACAATATAATCATATGTTCCATTTGTGCATCAATGTTTTTAGTTTAGGGAAATGTACAAAAACATCAAGGCATGTCAGACAACTTAGAAAAGTCTAAAAGGCAGCTGACCTTAGAGTGTTAACATGTATAAACACAGAACATAGATAGACAGAGCACACAAAGGCATACAGAAAGATAGAGGGGAAGATTGTGATGTTAGAGAGGATGAGAGATAAAGAGGGAAAGTAAGACAGAGAGTGATAGATGATACAGGAAGATGAAAAGAGAGAGAGAGAGGTAAAGATGTAGAGAGATACAGAGAGAGATACAGAGGTAGATAATAATAATAAGGCAGTAGAAGCAGATATAACATAAGCTTTGATACGACAGCAGGGTATACAGAGATTAGCGGTATATTTTGCGATTGAAAATGACAAGGTAGCCAGATAGGCCTACGTCTGGCAGAGCGGATTTTCAGTCAAAGTTAGTTACAGCCAGGTGGTGACGTTACGGTCGAGGTAGAGCTTTCCGTCAACGCATAATCTGTCAACAGATAACGTAGCTCGCTTTCCTTTTTCGCGGAATTGTTTCATAACTGGAACAAGGATTCTGCGTCGGTCTTGAATTTCCCTTGGGAATTGATCGTTCATCCCAAACTTGGTTCCCTTTAGCTGTTTTCCTCTGCTTTTGATTAATTCTTTCTGCTTATAATGTTTGAATTTTGCTATTATTGGTGGAGGTTTTTTAGGGTCTTTGGAGGGGAGACGGTGTACGCGATGGAATGTGATTTCCTTGACTTTCGTTTCCGACAGTTTTAGAGATTGGAACATGAAATCTTTTAGTGCTTTCTCTGGGTCATCGGGTTTTCTGGCATGTTTTCTGGCATGCTTATTCCTGAAAATATCAGATTGTCGCGCATACTGCGACACTGAAGGTCAAGTATTGTTTCTTTCATTGTTTTGCTTTCTGTAGTGAGGTTTGTGACTTGATTGGATAGGTTTTTGACAGTTCCCTTTAGTGCGTTGTTTTCTAACGTGAGTGTTTCAATTTGTGCCTGGGAAAACTAAAAACTAGCTTTCAGTTCTTTGAGATCTGTGTGGAGCAGTTCGAGTATAAACAGTTTGTTGTTAATGGATGCGAGTACACTGACCTCGATAGTAGTCTCATCGTCTGTTTCGGTAGATGAGTCTCGCTTGTTTTTTTTGTTGGGTTGGGTCTAGGGATGCAAATTATCGATTAATTCATTAATCATTAGTTGATAATCTTATCGATCGACTTTCGGTTAATTGATAAGCGGCGTTTTTCACCTGAGTTTCAGTGCTTCAATAGGGCCTTTAAAAATAGGCCCTATTATTATTATATTACATTGCATTATGATAATTCTATTCTATTCTATTATACATTCCTCAAGTAATTATGCATTAGGAAAAGAAAGCAGAAAAGTTTTTTTTATGGTATAACAAAACCCATTCATTAATTTAAAAAAAAAAAGAAATAAATTATGGACTGGCTCAGTTCTTGCATTTGAAACAGACATAAAACAAAAAAGAATAGAAGAAATTAAATAGAGCCAAAAAGAATATTATTGAGCCTATAGATTATGAAGAAACTGCATCTAGGCTATTACAAGCTAAATAGCCAACATTTTAGGTTGACCAGGTGAACTGGTGGTGCCATGCAGGACAGCAGCATGCACGGTGTTCAAATGATAACTGAGGGAGCTAGTGGAACTATTGTATTTCAATACCGCATTACACAGAGAACATTTGTTTTCAACCGGTCTCTCGCGCTAGCGCCCTCTAGCGATTAATCGTGATTAATACATTTTGATCGAGCAACCTCTTAATCGACAATTAATCTAAAGTCGATTAATCATTTGCATCCCTAGTTGGGTCATGATGTCCACGTTGTAAAAGTAGCTGTCAATGAAGGTGAATACGTTTTCCGGGTCTTGGCAAGGTGTGTTATCCAGTGTGAATTGTTGTTTTTAGAGATAAGTATCCGGTAAAAGTTGTTGGTGTTTGAGTTCAGCGCACTGCCATGATGGATCTCCCTGTCACGTTCTCGTTCACGTTCTACGCATCCTCACGTTCGGTCCGCAGCCCCACTGTTTGCCTCTTATAACAGAGAGGAAACTTCGCAACTTTTGATCACAATTTTCACTGGCTCCCGCAATTTCATTGCAACAAACACAAAAAAGCACTGCAACTTTCACCGCAACTTTTTGGAAAAGCTCCTGCGAAATCAGGAATTTTCACTCACTTTTTAAGTTACCTGTTCACTTTTTCTATTGATTTACTATTTACCTTTTATTTTTTTTATTTTTATCTGTGAAGAACTTGATGTACAGTAATGAATCTAGGCTCTTTATGTCATGACTTTGGACTTACCATTATACATGTGCTTATTTTGACGTTGTGTTACTCACCTGTGCCCCATGTAAACTCTGACTAATTAGTGTGCTTGCCCGAAGGGAAGCACAGTATTGTTATCGTCAAGTTTTCTTTATTTATTTATTTATTCCGTACGTTTTTCTTGCAGCTAACTACCCTCGCCCGATTGAGCTAGAGACGCCATTCAAACACCAAAACGTCCGGCCCGATCCGGTGCAAGCTGCTATGACTTTTCGTGGCGGTACCCCTTGCCACTCCTTTTTTATTCCTCTTTTTCATCCCCTTTTTTCTCCATAGACTTGCATGGCAGAGCTCTCTGCCATTATGACATCATAATAGGGTCATTAAACTGGCTTGCAGCTGTGCTTCTCACTGACACCTCCGCCAAATCCAAGGAACCGCATTTTCTCTGTCCCTCTCAATTCAACTTTGAAAAAGAATAAGAGGAACCGTATTTCTCTGTCCCTCTCAATTCAACTTTGAGAAAGAATAAGAGTAACTACAGTTTCTAACCTAGCTACCGTATTTCCACTTCGTTAAGGTGAGTTGAATGGCAGCATTTTCAGTGTACTGACTGAAATTTGAATGGAAACTGATAGTTAGCCGTAGCAGCTAACATATAAATTAACGTTACGTTAACGTTGGGGACGCCATTTTCCTTAATTCAAGTTGTGAAGTAAACCTTTGAAGTAATTCATGAATTTAGTTGTGTGGATATAGTGAGCTAAGGCTTGTATTCCCACTACGGTAACGTTAGCTGTGTTAAGCAGAGCTATCCTAGCTGTGTTAAGCAGCTGTAACATCTGAGTACGGGGCTAAAGGCTAACTAACACTACGTAACGGGAGTATCCACTGGCAGTTTCAGCTAGCCGTAACGGGGGATAATTTTCCTTAATTCAAGTTGTTAAGTAAACCTGTGAAGTAATTCATGAATTTAGTTGTGTGGATATAGTGAGCTAAGGCTTGTATTCCTACTACGGTAACGTGAGCTATCCTAGCTGTGCGGGGCTATGCAAAAGTTGCTTATACTGAAAGAATGGTTAACTTGTTGTGGCCGATAGCGTGAGTTAACATTAACCCGTGTCCTGGGAGTAATGATTCATGAGAGACCTTGAATCATTAGGTTAACTGAAAAACGTTTGAGGATGTAGCTGTTGTAGTGTGCTCAGTTTTCGAAAACTAGACTGAAACTAAGAAGGATAACTATGACTAAATGTGACTAAAACTAATATGCACTGAATCTAAAATAGCTGCTGAATCTAAAATAGCTGCCAAAATGAACACTGAGATGTATTAATTTTGGCAGCTATTTTAGATTCAGTCTTAAGACAAAAATGCATATTAGTTTTAGTCACATTTAGTCATAGTTATCCTTCTTAGTTTCAGAAGAGGTTTTTCATGGTTGCTAGCTCTAATCAGATGTACTATAGGCTTATAAGAGAAGACTAACTTTTTATGCCAACGAACACCAATAATTAGAACTAATTTGACAGACTATAAACCAATGTGATACACGTGCTCTCTAGCTATACAGTAAAAGTGTTGCTTACGTTAGATACTAGACCTACAGTCTAACTCTAACTGCATTAAGTCAAACAAGCTATATCTTACAATAAACTTTAAGTAAAGCTGGCTATGTAAGATACTACTAATAACAATTAATAAGAGGTCAACCAAAGCGTTGTATGAACAAATGCAGTAATTTGATCAATTTACCAGCTAAATTGCTTTGGAATAACTGAACATGAATGGGGTTAAACGTTGGAAAATACAATGTTTGTAACTATAGGTCGCAAATGAGTATGACATCCTTTGCTTCCGCGTAAAAAAAAACCTGCTGTGCTCCTAAATTTCTTTGTGTGCTCCTAAATGTTTTCATTTAGGAGCACATGTGCTCCTTGGGAAAAACCTTAGCGTAGAGCCCTGCAAATACTCTACTTTTTTTCTCTCTCCTTCTTTCTCTCTATCCCTCTCACTCTACTTTCTCTCACACTCCATCTCTCTGCTTCACTTTTTTTTCTCCTTCTTTCAATATTTACCCTCTTCACTCTCTCTTTACTGTCTTCATCCAGAGCCACTCTTGTTCACTCTTTCCACTCTTGTTTCTTTCTTACACTCTTCTTTCTTTTCTTCTTTCCTTCTTCCACTCTTCTTTACTTTCTTCACTCTTCTAGGAGACTAGGAGGGGAAGAGACTAATTTCAAGGCACTTGTTCTCTCTGTCATGGCCGCAACAGAGCAAGCACACTATCGCAGTTCGTTCACGAAACGCATTCTAGTTCATTGTGTTACTCACCTGTGCCCCATGTATATTCTGATTAGTCGGGGTATAAATACCCGGCTATTTTGGTAGTGCGTTATTGTGTCGTTACCGTTTTGCAACTAGCCGGCATGAATAATATGCACATGAAATGAAACTTGTTGAACTCACCTCAACATGTCTTTTATAGTTATTTAACCCAACACGGGCAATGCTGAAATCACTGTTACAGATAGTACAGCATGCAAGATTGTCATTGTGATTTACTTTTATAAGACAGGGGTACACCTTTGTAAAGTCTGTTGTAAAATTCTTATATATTCTTTTTTGGGGGCATTCCCTGTGACATGGTGACCCGGTTCCTAGATACACTGAACTGATTAACCCATTTAAGCTGGGAAAGCATTACCGCTGTTCTACCATTAAAGCCGGGAGCGCTGTTGCGTCATTCTACCTTTAAGGACGGGAAAGTGTTTATGTCATTTTCCGGTATAAGGGGGTTTTTTGCCCAAATTGTCGGCCTCTGGGCCAATGAAATGCATCAGAATAGACACGTGATAGTGCCCCAAATGTTTTGCCATTATTAGCTTAAAAAAAAAATCGTTGGCTTTCTCGCTCTGCTTGTAACGTCTCCTCCACGACAGCCAGGACTATAGCCAAGGAGTTAGCTCAAAGTAAATTAGGCAAGGAGTGAGTTGTGAGTACTGGTAGTTACAGAATATGGTTATCTGTAGTTGTTAACGATTGTTACTTGCTTAAATGAAGGTTTACTTGAGGTAAATGAAAGGGAATATGGTATCATAGAGGGCTATATTAACACTAAGCTAGCTTGCTATGTTGTTAAAACTTTCTCCAGTGAGCAAGAGTGTGAACGAGCGAATTATATCGACATCTCTCTATTCTTGACATATATTCTAGTATTTCGAAACAATAATCAGTCCCTATAGAATGTTGTTTATAATCAGTTAATGCTACTGAATCCTCGTTTGACTTATATAATATAATAGTGAATGCTTTGGTTGCCTTCCATTTCAGCCCAGCATACAGTATTTATCAGTTGATAAATAAGATGTACTTGAAATTTGTTTTGTTTTTTATTTGAATTATTCCTGTTTTTTCCCTTTGAATGGAATATTTGACACTAAACTAGTTAATCTGTATCTCAGTGATAGTATCCAAATGAGCATAAAAATATCACTGGCATGTAAAAACTACATGGACAACAAAATAGTTATAATTGTTGATCAAAATCTTATTCCCTTCTGCTCATAATACAACAAGTAAACAACTCAGAGGTTGACACTGTCAGGACCATTCTCCATCCATAGTGTCCAAATGAGCATAAAATATCCCTGGTATGTAAAAACTACACGGACAACAAAATAGATGTTAATCGTATTCCCTTCTGCTCATAATAAAACAAGTAAACAACTCAAAAGTTAAAACTTTTCCTTTAAGAATTATATACTTATAATTATATAGTTACATACTTTATTTCACTTTGTTATATACTTTGTCTTATAGCCTATTTAATTTTCTTTTACTGTTTTGTGCTGATCCTGCAATTTTACATATTTTTTTACTTTTGAGAAGGTGTATGTAAATATTGTAACACAGGTGTAAGCTCTCAAATACTTTTTGAATTGTGTTCCTATCTGCTACAGGGGCTGAGAAATCAGTAATGTAGTAGGCGTTGGCACAATTGCTGAATTTCTAGAAAAACTTCAGGTTTTAGGGGAGGTTTCTGAAATCGCCCATAGGTTTTACAGGCATTTTTTCCAGGCGTTTTAGGCCTAAATGGGTTAATTTGGTTGGGGAGGAGAGATAAAAGCCCGCCCACACTGAAAATTGATTGGTTGACTTACCGGATTCTACTGAGGCACAAACACACAGCCTCACACACGCAGCCTCTAGGTCCCTCTCCCTCTCTGTCATGCGCGTGCTACACAGATGCTAACGCGGTTTGGCGCACGTCTGCACTTTTAGCCCCAATTTATTATGAAGTCTACTGTACTTAAATTACAGTGCACTCAAAAATGTTAAGTTTTATGAGATTACTACTGAATGTATATTCTACTAAGAGTTATGACATTACTACAAGTTGCTAAGTATATTCTACCAATTTGTAGATCAAGTTGAATGTGTGAATTACTTTAAGTGAAATGGCTTTAAATGATAAAGTTTTTTTCACTTAAAGAATGTAAGTTTTTTGACATTACTACTAAATGTTACATATATTCTACTAAGTGTGATGACATTACTACAAATGTTTAAGTATATTCTACTACTTTGAAGATAAAGTCGAATGTGTGAATAACTTTAAGTGAAATGGCTTTAAATTATTGAGTTTTTTATTCACTTAAAGAATTTAACTTTTAAAACATGACTACATTACTACCGATAGCTTACAGGGACAAATTGTACAGAAAGGTGAAAGGCTCCTTCTGGCAGTATAGAGCACTCCAGGCTATCAACAAACCTCCATACATGCAACTCCATTCTTTGTAAATGCATCAGAAATGCCAAGAAAAGTTATTATATGACTCTGTTTGAATCATATAAAAATTATGCACAGAAAACTTGGGGTGTTATTAAAGAGTTCTATAACAAGGGTGTGAAAACGCCAACGCACACAACATTTTTAGTAAATAATCAATCAATCAATGACACCCCAGTTATTGCTGCAAAATTCAACCAATTCTTCGCCAATATAGGACCTGAACTGGCTCAAACAATACCTGCCGATCCCTCGGGGGTAAATTACAAAGATTTCCTGAGCACCCAAAGCAACACTTCCTTCGAGTTCACTCCGATCTCCGATAGCTATATTTACAAGATTATTAAAGGCTTCAAGTTCAGGCCATGACTCATTATCAACCAAACTTCTTCAGGCTGTAAATCATTTGGTTGCAGCCCCAATTGCTCTCATAATAAATCAATCTCTAAACAGCGGCGCTGTACCAGAAAAACTAAAAATTGCTAAAGTTATACCACTATATAGAAAAGGAGACAGTAAGCTATTTGATAATTACAGACCTATCTCTCTCCTCCCTGCAATATCAAAAGTATTGGAAAAAAATGTTTTCAACCAATTATTCACCTACTTAGAAAATCATAGTCTCCTGTAGTATAGTCAGTATGGCTTTCGACGAATGCATTTGACAGAGACCGCGTCCCTTGAAATGGTTGATACTACTGCAAATAATCTAGACCAGAGAAAAATCCCAATCTCAGTCTTTATGGACTTGTCGAAGGCGTTTGACACGCTTAATCACGACATTCTGATAAACAAGCTATTCTATTATGGCATCCGGGACAGCGCTCTAAACTGGTTTAAAGATCTCACAAACCGTCTACAATATGTAGAATTCAATGGAGCAAAGTCCCCAGTCCTACCACTCAGCACAGGAGTACCACAAGGCTCTATACTGGGGCCGCTTTTGTTTCTGTTTTATATGAATGACATTCACAAAGTGAGCCAAACTTTCCGCGCCATATTATATGCTGACAACACCACATTGGTTAGCCCTAATGCTCATTTCAACTAGATAATAACCAGCTCAATACAGACGCCCTGTCTGAAACCATTAACAATGAGCTTAAGAAGGTTGCCACATGGCTTAATATAAATAGACTCTCACTGAATGTCCAAAAAACCAAGTATATGCTCTTCCATTTCAGACAGAAAGATATCTCAAATATAACCCTCGACCTAAAGATCAGTGGTGAACCCCTGGAACAGGTAGAAAGTTTCAATTTTCTGGGATTAACTTTGCACGAGACACTCAACTGGAAACATCACACCGACAAAATCGCTAACAAAATTTCTCGTACACTAGGCCTAATGAACCGTATGAAAAATGTTTTACCAGGTTCCACTTTAACAACTTTAACAACTATGAACTTCTTAAAAAAAGAGCAGCCTATGTACGCAGAGAGTTTGTTGTGGAAAAAGGCAAAAAAAACCTATTGCATACTTTCCCATTGTTCCCATGCTACAGAAGTTACAAAAAAAAACTGATGTTTTGGAGAAAGCTATGTCAGAAAAAGTCCATGTCCCACAAGAATACAAGTCATATGCTGATGGACAGTACTTTACTGAAAATTCACTTTTGGCAAAAGGTGAGTCTACAATTGCTCTTGGCCTGTACATTGATGACTTATATCAAGGCTTCAACACAAAATGTGTGCAGTATACTGGGTAATTGCGAACATACCTGCAAAATACAGGTCAACCCTCAACTCTATCCAGCTTGCTCTGCTATGCAACACCTCCACAGTCAAAGAGTGTGGTTATGAAAATATTCTTCACCCTCTGATCTATGACCTTAAGTTATTGAAGCAAAATGGCGTTTACGTGGAGCAATTAGGTGTCAGTGTGAAAGGGTCTTGTATGTGTCAGCTGATAATCTTGGTGCCCACTCCCTTGCAGTTCTGCAGATTCTGCACAGCAAACGGGAGACGCTCAACAGCAGGAGGTATATTCTGATTTATTTCAACTCAGAGACAGAGAGTCCCATGATAAGCAGGTCCAGGAGGTGACAGAGGACCCTGGGCTAAGTCAAATTTACGGGTGAAAAGAGCATGCCCTTTATCAGAGAGTCTGGAGCACTTTCATGTGGTCACAGGGTAACCTCCTGACATCATGCACGATTTTTTCGAAGGCATTGTTCCAACAGAGTTGTCCCTGAGTCTTACAGATATGATAGGCAAGGGGTATTTCACTTTAAATATGTTGAATCAGGCCATCAGGTACTTTAATTATACATCTACTAATGAAACAGATCAACCTCAGATTATTGGAAAGAATTTTCCACCAAAGGGACCATTGGCAGGAATGCCCATGAGAACTGGTGTCTCATAAGGCTCCTTCCATTTTTCATTGGTCACTGTGTCCCTGAGGGCGACAACACTTGGGAAATTTTCATACTCCTCAAAGACATTGTTGAGGTAGCTGTGGCACCGACACATACAGAAGAGACACTACATTTCTTTGACTGTAAAATAACAGATCACAGACATTTGCTGAAGTGTACATTTCCAGATTTTCGTTTAAGGCCAAAGCATCACTATGTGGAATATTATTCTCAGCTTGTGAGGAAATTTGGTCCCCTGTCAGAAGTTTGGACAATGCGCTTTGAGGGAAAGCACAAGTTTTTTAAAAGGGCGATTCGCAATGCTCAGAACTTTAAAAATGTTGCCATGACACTTGCTACAAAACACCAGAAGGCAGTCAGTTACCATCTTGACTGTAGCTCATTTTTCAGACCATCAGTTGAGATGTCAAAGGTTACTGCAGTTTCACTCGCCACTTTCCCTCAGATGGTTCAGACAGCAATAGCTGATAATGTTACAATGGTAGGATCACTTTTTGATGCATCATCTGTCTCTATAGATGGAATTAAGTATAATCCGGGCATGATTTTCTCTGCTGGCTCGTGCTCAGGTCTCCCTGAATTTTCCCAAATTGAAAAAATTGTTGCAGCCAATGCAGAAATTCAGTTTGTTTGCCTTATAGTGAAGGGAGCGCTACATTTGGAAATCCTTTTGTTTCAAAAATCAAGAAAACAACTAACTAGCTGGGCTGAGCGCTGGGTTATCGATCCAGCGACTTGGGTTCGATCCCTGACAAATTCTTGACACTTTACCTGTTTGCAACTGGTTTTAATTCTTTATTTTGCTTTTATAGTAAACATAGGCTCAACGTGTGATGCTATTCATATGTGATGAATATTTTCTTGTTGATACAAAGCCAGTTTATGGGCTGTTGAGTCCCATTAATAAAAAAATAAAAATAAAAAAATATATATATATATATATACATAATCAATCAAGTTGTTGTCTTTTAATAGCTTTGCTTAGTTACACTGACATTCTGTGACTGTTCTTCCTTTTTGTGGGGTTCACCAGAGCTTTGTGTACATTAAATAGCCCAAAATATATATGGGGCATACAGAAGTTATACAGCTGTATTGCTTAGTATAAATCTTAAAAAAATGTCTATCCTAGTGTAGCCGGGATGGCCTCGCGGCAATGGAAATGGAGGCAGTGTCTCAGATGTTTGTGGTACAAAAGTTGCAAATGTTTAATGGCTGTTGGTATTTAGGCAAACACGCCCGATTGGAGAAAAATAAAACAGAAACAAAAAAACTCCAAACCATCACTCTCGATCAATAAATAAGCCCTAAACTCTCAATAGCTCTGAGTAAATTTAACTAATGTGTCGCGCTCCAAACTAAACAAATGAACAGCCCTAAACAATTCAGCTACACAAATGCACAGGTTAACTCTCAATCATCTTGAGTAAACTGAACAAATGTATCGCACTTCAATCCAAACATCTCATTGGCTAAAAAGGTGGGAAGTTGTTCCCCCTCAGACTCGTCATTCCTAACACCTGTTCTGCACCGATATTTAATTACCCCGGCCTGAACCATTACACATATCACAATAAAATCAATCATCAATAACAACCTAATCCGACTCATTATTACGAAATAGCACTCATCACGGGTTTACACACAGACAATCGTTTTATATAATTTACTTAGCATTCTAAATTACTATTCATCACCCCCTTTGGCCTGTTCACGTTAGACGTTCCATGCCCCCACAGTTCAAATGTCTTTCCCGACTCTCCATCGGGTTTCTCCTCTCGGCTGCGTCTAGAAGTCCACACTCCACTACACGGCCAGCACTCCGCTGCTGTCCAGCCCCGCACAGCACCTGCCACGCTCTTCCTTTACCATGATGTGTATGGGGGTCTCTTCACAGATGCAGTCCTGATTGTGGTGAAATCCGCTAGTGATGTTTATGTGGAAAGAAACTGTGTACATATACTCCGAGCCGTCTTCTGTGTGTATTTTAGCCCCGCAGTATCTTACCGACAAGGTAAGGGCAGCCGCACCGTTACACCTAGAATACGTCTTCTTCTTTTGTTCAGCCATGTATTGTATTTTATTGCTCTTAGCTTGACTGTTCTCTCCCTTGTACGCCGCTTTGGACAAAAGGGTCTGCTAAATGACTAAATGTAAATGTATTTTATAAGGGTTGCATTTTGTATACAAAAACGTATTAAATATGAGAAATACTTCCACCACAATATGAAAAGGTTGCCAAAATACACTGACACAGCCAAATTCACGTTAAGAAAAGAGACCCTCTCAAAAATGATCTTGCAGACTACCAATAAGTCTATATTTTGTAGACTAAATGCCACAATATTGTTTATTTTACAAGAACAAGTGGCACCCACTAACGCAGTACAGATTTCACTTATGGAAAAATACTAACTTACTGTGGAAAATACACATTTTGAATCATTGAGTACTGATTGGCACATGTCGTGGCTAATTCTAAGTCTTATACTATTTTCACAATCAGAAACTCAGACCAGGACGTGTTGTTCAAACAGATTTACTGTAGAATGTTAAGCCACAGTTAAAAGATGTTTACAGGTGTAACATGCCAAATTAACTAACCTGGTGACACCAGCCTACGTATTTCCGCCTGATTTGATTTCAAGCTCATACTCAGTCTGGCCCAACTCCGTTGACAATCGTTTCCCGGCCTCAAAATCCAACCGCACCAATCAGCGAACAGTTCAGAGCTGTGACGCAAAACTCGCCTTGCCGAGTTGCATGTATTCCAGCCGAGTTTGTAGTTTACCAGCATAGCAAAAATGGCTACGGAGGAAAAGACACGAAAAGCTATCGGAGAAGTTGTCTCAACTCTCGAGAACATCAGACAATTAAAAGGAGAACAAGAGGATTGTCTTGTAAGTTCTATGATGAGAAAGGACGTCGTAGCTCTTCTCCCAACTGGCTTTGGGAAGAGTTTAATCTACCAGATGGTCCCGTAATGGAGAGACTGGGAAGACCGAATGCTGTTACTGTGGTTGTGTCCCCCCTCGTCACACTTATGGAAGACCAGGTTAGAGAGGCCGGTAAACTTGGAATACGTGTCGGTCAACTCGGTGTTGACGACGAGCGAAAGATCCGCGAAGGTCATTTCTCGCTTGTTTTTGGAACCTGAAGCTTGGCTCCTAAATTCGAATTGGCGAAGGATGCTGAACACAACCATTTACCAACAAAACCTTGTTGGTGTTGTCGTGGATGAGGCTCATGTCACGTACAAATGGTGAGTCTGCATAGTGTTGTATTATTACGTAGATCTTATTTGTCAAAGTTACATTTGTTCCTCGAAGTTCAAGAACTACGTCGCACAGCAAACGTCATTACCAAACGTTGCTGACTGGTTAAGGGAACTCCAATGATTTTAAAACTCAAGATAAGCACCCGCCCATCTCGGAAACGAAAATGCATTGGGTTTTCCCAGACTGACTGATGGAAAGAAATGGAGTCACTGGCTGGTAATGGCCAGGCTACAAATTAACCCCTGCCCAGATTAAACCTAAGTATACTTTGGCCCAGGCCAGAGTGCCACAATTTTTGAGCCCCTTCTTTTTCTCCAACCAATATTTTGACATTAAAAAATAGGTACCACTTTACAATAAGGCTCCATTATAAAGGTTTATAAATGATTTATGGATAGGTTATTAATTAGGTTGTAAACCCTTTGTAAGTCATTAATAAGCCCTTATAAATTAGTTATAAACACAGTTTTTATACATTGATGCAGGCTCACTATTTGGGAAGATCCCCATCTTGGCAACCCACTGTCTATCCCTTAACAAATGCACTCAATCACAATGCTCATTTCCAGCAGACTGTAATGTACCACTTTAATGTTAAAGTGACACATTACTGATCTATGCACACCAACCTGTACATAAAGTACCTCAGGCTTGGAGTAGGTTAGTATCAGGGGCAGAGTTAGGACTTGATAACATTTGTTAGTTGAGTGTGTATAAATATATGTTCACACATCACTGTGTGTTGCATACCAGTTACCTGTGGCTCTTCACGAAACTCCTCCCTGGAACGGCCCTCGTCCAATCCTACCTGAGCAACCTCTAGAACGTCAGACAACTTTGAGGTCTGAGGAGCATGGTGAAACGGTGTTCATACGGGACTTGTAGATCTGGCTCAAGGTACCCTGAGATTTCAGAGCGACACGTGGTTTTTTTTCTCGCATTTCTTAACAGTGTGGGAGACCCCGCTCCCAACTCAATGTATCAAAGATCAACAAACACACATGTCTGCTCCAAAGTAGCTTCTTGCAGATAGCCAGCTAGCGAACTATGCTATCTAGCTAACTATCTAGTTGAGAGAACACCCCCAAACAGTTATGGTTCATGTCAACTCTTATTATAATGACTACAAGTACATAACTAGTCTCTCCAACAAATGTGTTAATGTTAAAATAAAATGTTAATGTTACTGTCAAAATGTTAATGTTACCGTCTGTAAGGTTGCACACTTAGCTATCCTAGCTAGCGATAGCAAACCCCATCAAGTTGCAAGGAGCTTAATATACTGTATCAATCTTGAACGTCCCAAAGGCCATTATTCATTTTTTTATTTTAATCTTTGTAGCATTTTGTGAACGGGCAACCTGCTCCAAAGTATCCCAAGGTATGCATAAGGCACAACCCGAGAGAAATAACCGGTGATTTGATACAAAGCCATGGATGTATTAATGTCCAATATGCAGTGGTGGAAGAAGTACTGAAGTTTAGTATTTAAGTAAAAGTACAAGTACCCAGGAAAATGAAAGTAAAAGTAAAAGTACTACATCAACAATCCTACTTAAGTAAAAAGTAAAAAGGACTCAGTTTTAAATTTACTTTAAAAGTAAAAGTACTCACGCAATGGGTTGATTCTCAATGTCTAGGCTGTGCCATTTTGTTACAGAAATAGCGACTGGTAAAAAATGCCTCTACAGATGTCACTACTAGTAACCCAGGAGCAGTGGGCAGCCTTTAGGCGCCCGGGGACCAGGTGAGGTGAATCGTCTGACGAAGCGTGTTCTGTTGCATGTTCTGTTGGGGTTCTAAGTGGGGGAAACTCCTTGTAAACACGAGGAGAACATGCAAACTCCACACAGAAGGGCCTGTATGGCCAGTATGGTCCGCTGCTGCCTCTCCGGTGGCAATGGGATGTGTGAGTTGCCCCATGAAATCATTTTATGTGTCCGTACGGAAGTGGCCATGTCTGTTTCAACCACCATCTTGTTCTCTGTCCCCTATAGTTGATCTTCCATCTCCAGCTTACTCTCTCTTTTTATTTCATTAAAAATTGTAATCGTTTCACAGCCTGTGACATTCGTGTCCATTCTTCTTACTATATCATTTTGTAAATGGAGTTAAATACAATATTATATCATACATTTAGTCTCATGCACTTACACTCATAGATTTTATATTATACAGTACTGTGCAAAAGTTTTAGGCAGGTGTGAAAAAATGCTATGAACTAAGAATGCTTTGAAAAATGTAAACAATAAATGTTTATTTTGTATCCATTTACATGGTAAGACTGAGCAAAGCAACAAGACACAACGTAGTTATACTGCATCAGCAGGGTCTCTCCCAGACAAAGATTTCAAAGCAGACAGGGGTTTCAAAATGTGCAGTTCAAGCTCTTTTGAAGAAGACGTTGAGGATCGTAGATGCAGTGGTCAGCCAAGGAAACTTAATGCAGCTGATGAAAAACACATCAAGCTTATTTACCTTCGAAATCGGAAGATTTCAAGCAGTGGCATCAGCTCAGAACTGGCAGAAACCAGTGGTACCCAGGTACAGACATTTACTGTCCGGGGAAGTCTGGCCAGAAGTGGTCTTCATGGAAGAGTTGCAGCCAAAAAGCTCTACCCCGACAAGGAAACAAGGCCAAGTGACTGAACTAAGCACGAAAACATAGAAACTGGGGTGCAGAAACATGGCAGAAGGTGCTCTGAACTGATGAGTCAAAATTAGAAATATTTGGCTGTAGAAGAAGGCAGTTTGTTCGCCGAAGGGCTGGAGAGAGGTACAATAATGAGAGTCTGCAGGCAACAGTGAAGCATGGTAGAGGTTCCTTTCCAGTTTGGGGCTGCATTTCTGCATGTGGAGTTGGAGATTTGGTCAGGATGAATGGTGTCCTCAATGCTGAGAAATACAGGCAGATACTAATCCATCATGCAATACCATCAGGGAGGCGTATGATTGGCACCAAATGTATTCTGCAGCAGGAACATAACCCCAAACATACAGCCAATGTCATTAACAACTATCTTCAGCTTAAAGAAGAACATAAAGTCCTGCAAGTGATGGTATGACCCCCACAGAGCCCTGATCTCTACACCATCGAGTCTGTCTGGGTTTACATGAAGAGACAGAAGAATTTTAGGAAGCCTACATCCACAGAAGATCTGTGGTTAGTTCTCCAAGATGTTTGGAACAATTTACCAGACAAGTTCCTTCAAAAACTGTGCGCAAGTGTATCTGGAAGAATTTATGCTATTTTGAAGGCAAAGGGTGGTCACACCAAATATTGATTTAATTTAGAATTTTCTTCTGTTACTTCACTGCATTTTGTTAATTTATGAAGAATTGATGAAAATAAACTGTTAACACTTCCATTTTTGAAAGAATTCTTAGTTTACAGCATTTTTTCACACCTGCCTAAAACTTTTGCACAGTACTGTATATCTAAATATCTATGCGCCATTGATGAAAGCAAATGTGATGTGCCTGTGTGGGTGGGTTTTCACCTGTATGCCTTCCATGTGTTGTTTATATTTATATTAGAAAATACATAATAAACAATCAAATTGTATTTACCTTGTAGACATAGCATGCATAAATGAAGCATTGTGCACTTTAGCTTACTGATGCAAAGGACGAAGAGGGGGGTGTGCGTGTGCGTGTCTGTGTGATTGTGCGTGTGTGTGTGTCTGTGTGTATGTGTGTGTCCGTGTGCGTTTGTGTGTGTGTGTGTGTGTGTGTGTGTGAGAGAGAGAGAGAGTGAGTGTCTGTGAGGTAGTGTGTGAGTGTCTGGTGTGATGTGAAGACTTTAGGCCTTAGGCCTTTTACCTTCACACCTAAAAACCACACAGGGTCTAGAAGTTTCCAGACACCAACTGTCTTGCCATCGTCCATGCAGGGGCGGACTGGGGGGAAAAAGTGGCCCGGGAGTTACTGTCAGACCGGCCCTCTCAATACACGGCGCGCGGCCCACTAAGTACACGCCGCATTGCCCACTCAATGGATCGCACGTATCGACCAGTCAGTGGCCTACTGGGAAAAATACCCATACACTTAACATTATTTTGGATGATAACAAATAAATTACATCATATATGCTTGTTTTGGTAACACTTTATTTGAAGGGAGCGTCATAGTAGCGACATGACACTGTCATAACTGTGATATGACACAGTCATGAACGTGTCATAAACATTATGTCAATGTCATTAACGTTAATGACTGCTGTCATTAAGTGTCATTCGGGTTTTGTCATGACAAGTTGACATTGTTTAGGTTGTCTTGATTATGACAACTTGACATTAATCAAAGTGACATGACCAAAAGTTGTCTTTGTCATGACAACTTGACAATAAATTAGTTTGGGATGTCCTTATTATGTCAACTTGACATTAATCAAAGTGACATGACCAGAAAATGTCTTTGTCATGACAACTTAACATTAGCAAAATATGCTAATATCTATTTTTGTGTTTATGGCAAGTTGACATAATGATTATTATAATTATATGTGCAAGGTTACAGACTAGTCCAACACCCAAACACTCTTCTTCCTCAGCCATGCCTTTGAAATCTGTGCTGAATGTGGTTTTGCATTGTCTTGTTGAAAAAAACATGGGCATCCCCGGAAAAGATGTTGTTTTTAAGGCATCATAATGTTGCTCAAAAATGTCTATGTACTTTTCAGCATTAATGGTGCCTTCACATAAGTGTAAATTATCTTTGCAAAGGGCACTGACACAACCCTATACCATGACAGACCCTGGCATTTGGACTTGTTGCTGATGAGTTTGGATAGTCTTTTTCTTCTTTGGTCCGGAACACACGGCATCCATTTATTCCAATTTTACACTTTTATTTACACTTCTGTGAAGGCACCATTAATGCTGAAAAGTACATAGAGATTTTTGAGCAACATATGATTCATTAAAAACCACATTCAGCACAGATTTCAAAGGCATGGCTGAGGAATATCTCATCTGGTGGCCAAAAGGACTTCGTGTTTTCTGTGTTAATATGTGTCTTTGTTTTCTTTGTTTGCCTCACCTGTTTCCTGTTATGTTCACTCACCTGATTCCCATTGCTGGCTCTCACCTGTTCCTTGTTTGTACTTGTTAATGTAGCCACTTGATGTCTGTCTGCTGGGTATATGTACTGGGGTTTTTGCACTTGTTCTTTGCTGTAGTGTTAGATGTCTTCACGAAGTCAAGTGAGTTTGCTCTTTTGCCTTTATCTTTATTTTCGCTGTTTGGAGTATCCTTTGTGTTTGAGCCTTTTGAATGCTGTCAAGATCTTTGTTGAGAATAAAGAAGGCAAATTGACCGTAATCTGCAATTGGGTCCTCATTAAAACACATTTGGCTGAATCGCTGGATCCCAAATCCAGAAACTCAGGTCCCATCCCTGAGCAGCCCTGACAGGAATACAGTTACTCCTAATTTGTGTTCTAAATACGTAACGCCGGTACATGTATTCCGTTACTCCCCAACACTGCTTATGAGTAATATTGTTATTAGGAATTATACCTAACAAGCTTATATACATGACTCTACATGGATTTATAATACATCATTTACACTCTTCAGTGCAAGTTGTATAAATCCGCAACACTGTGCTGTTTAAAATGTAAATGACCCCAGACTCAGAACATATATGTGTAATTATAAAATAATATATATCTGCAGTCTGCATGTACGTATACGTGTGTGTGTGTGTGTGTGTGTGTGTGTGTATGTGCGTGTGTGTGTGTGTGTGTGTTAATAATTTTTTTTATAATTATCATCGGCCCATCACCTAAACCTCTGTGTCTTTTTTTTCTTGTTTTTCTTACGTGTGTGTGTGTGTGTGTGTGTGTGTGTGTATGTGCGTGTGTGTGTGTGTGTGTGTTAATAATTTTTTTTATAATTATCATCGGCCCATCACCTAAACCTCTGTGTCTTTTTTTTCTTGTCATTCCTTTCCTTTCTTTTTTCCTCAGAAGCAAAAAAACATTTAAACAGTGCTGTACTATGGTGTAGCAAGTCTACATGCAAACTGCCATTTATTTGGTATGGTTTCATCACACAGCAAGAGAGAGAGAGAGACAAAGAGAGAGAGATTTAATATAAGGACAGAGGAAGTGAGACAGCCTATATGTCACTGAGTGTGTGTGTGTGTGTGTGTGTGTTTATGTGTGTCTCAAATTATTTAAGGTTGTGGACAGTGTCAGTACAGGTTTGAGGCTGTGGTTAAAGTTGGGGAACATCACACAAAGCATTAGACCTTTGTGATTACATACATGGCCATAGGCCATTAAAAGTATAACTCAGAAACTGTCACAGAAACAGATTGTTGTACCTTAAATATTTTTTAGAATGTATCAGCAAGCAGCTCTGATCTTGCATCATATTTCTTGACCTTTACCGCCATATTGTGAAATGTAAGTCATATTTTACTGAGATCACACAGTTTTAGAATGGTATGCAGGCAGTCAAGGGAAACGTATCACCTGTACATTTCAGACTCAATGCTGCCCCCTTTGCCTTTGACTGCCGTCTCAGAACAATTTGTCATTGCCAGTAGAGGGCAGTGTGACCCTGTATGTAAGCACAAGGCCGTTCACAATAACCGGTAAGCTGTAAATTACAAGACCCTGTTATAAAGTCTATGCATAGGGCCACAGTATGACATAGCACATTTCACATTACGGGCTGAAGAGGATATGTTTGATGAACATTGTATTTGGCACATTGTATTGAAATTGACTCACATGATAGAACCAGCATCCTATGTGTCTGCACTGAAGCTGACTAGCCAAACAGGTTAAGTCAATGAAGTCAAATACAGCAAATGGGAATGATTTAATGTATTATCATTGATGGTCTTTGAATTTACTGCATTAAGTGGGTATGATCACCCAGGGAACACACTGACAGCGTATGAAGAGAATGAGGATAGTATCAGGAACCACTTTAGTTTGCCAAAGGAAAGCCTCTGTCCATGGTGCTGAAAACACTCCTTCACACACCTTGACACTACTACCTGCTCTTCTTCTACTTGATCTACAGTATATACAGTAGGTACATTTACGCTGGAAGAAAGCATAGTAAACATGTACTATTGATACTGCACACACATAGAGTATAAAACAAATGTAACTATGAATGTTAGCATGCCAGTCCTAAGTCATCAATACAATTATAAGGTTATAACACTTGCTCTTACCCCAACCCCCCCCCCCCCCACACACACACAAACCCCCCCCCCCACACACAAACACACCCAGTACAGTTGCTGAGTAAACCCCACATAGTGCTGATCTGTTCAGAGTTAACTGAATTGGGTTAAATTAAGCTGCTCTCCACTCTTTCACTGGGAGTGATATGAAGACAGAAGAAACTTTGAGCAAAGTCTACACACCAAATTAATCAACAGCGCCCCCTTTGGAACTTTCTGGAGCATGACAGCCTAAACATTATCAGAGAGCTGCTTGGTAGTACAGTGCTTTTAATCTAACAGCAGCAGCATTAAGGTGTCATCAGAGTTTTTCAAATCACACTTTTACCCCTAAACTTTATCACTGAATTAGGCTTATGCTCCTTCTGTCACACGTTCTTTGAGGGCCTTGCATACCACCTTACCAGGAAATTATGGTTTGGTGCTTTGTTTTCCTTCTCTGTCTGTCTGCTCATATGTATGTGTGTCATGCACAGTATGCTTTATAGTGAAAGACATGTAATGATTTGTCAAAGATCACATACTAAATCATTTTAACCTAGTGTAAGAGACCATAGGTTTGTAATGACCCTGATGAAGACGTGTAGATGCCAACACTTTTGTCTAATGAAAGGATTTGCATTAAAGTTTGAGTGTTCGAGTACATTTTTCATTTTCTAAAACTATTTTCTAAATACATCATATTTTTCTCACAGAGAGAAAATTAGTCTTTTCTGGAATTATTTACAAAACATTGACCATGAATTATAACATACCGTGTTAAATATGGTCATTAATTTAGCATTTTTGGTTTTCTAAAACATTGAAGGTAATATGAGACGGTAACCATTCTAAAGACATTTGTATTTTGGTTATCTTCAGCTGAGTAAACATCTCAAACATTTGCAACAGGAAACTACAATATGGTCTCCCTTTTTGAAGGTGTGTATGAATAAAAGTGTGTGTGTGTGTGTTTTTGTGTTTGTATGTTTCCTTGTTGTTTGCAGGGTGTGTGTGTGATCAACTTGGTGGCCTCTGTCTATATTTAACCAGCTGTGCTTCACAGCGAAACCCTCATCATGATTTTCTAAATGGCTGATGTCAATGTTTCTTTTCAGTATTTCTATGGCCGTCTGGTACATGTGGTAAGTACAGAAAGTAACTTAGTAACTGCAATAATGCTATTTGTCCTTATATTTACATTAAATCTGGTACAGTTTCAGTGTGGTACAACATTATTTCTGCAGTCAATGATCCTTTTATGCAGCTCTAGTAGAAACTGCATGTGTTTCTCAGCATATTCTAGTTGCCAATCTTGGGGCTAATGTGACTTTCAACTGCATTGTCTCAGAAGATGATCTTTTGATCCTCCCATGCTCTGCAATACATGCAAAAATACCCGTTTCAACTTAGGCAACAGTTTTGGATCATTACATCTGTCATCATTAAACATTCTGCCATCTGATGAAGGTTCTTACTTCTGTGTCATCATAAAAATGGGTAATGTACTGTACATTTTGGAAATTGAACATATTTCTTTGTGAAAGGTAAATCCATGTCTCATACTTCACAAGACCAGAACAGAAGACCTCAAAGTGTTCTGGTTCAGACCAGCTTCAGGAGATTCCAATCCAGGAGTCATTTACACCAACAACAGCAGTGGTGGTCAGTGTGAGGGTCGCTGTGTCTACAGTCTCTTTAAGAAGGACATCGACATCTCTGATGCTGGAACTCACTTCTGTGTCATAGCCACAATGAACATTTTGTATCAAAACCTTAGGTTACAATATAGGATATAAGGGCTGAATTGTTTTATGTCAGTATAGATTTTACCTGTTGCTAAAAAAGTATCATAGCTACCTCCATAACTGTGCTTAGACATTGTTAATTTCATAACATTGCTTGCGTAGTGATAACCCTTACAGCAGTTCTGCAAAGCTGTGTTCGGTGAATATGTCATTAGATCAGTATATTATGCGATTGCTCATCTGATTGCCTTGCACATTTCATCAGAAGCTAGCTTCATGCTAATATGCATATGACTTGGAGGCTGAACCTCCTCCCCTTCGATATCACATGTTTGTTTCTCTAGTCACTGGATGGAAAATTCAACAGGAAGTGATATTTTTCGACGCACAACTATTTAAGTCTTTCACTTCGCATTGAATGTAATTGACCGACAGTAATTCATCTGTGTGTTGTCTGTAGCTGGATATTAGTGGACTTAATGCACTTGAGTAAACTTGCAAGACACTGATATTGTTTGAATAATGCTTTGGATACTTATAATCCTTCTAATGCACATGTGTAAGTTCATTTTAAATATTATTTTTTTTATTTCAAGATTTTGTTCTGATTTTGTTCATGAAATTGACTCATGCTTTACCCTCATACTTTTCTAGACAAAGCACATGACATTATTCAATTAAATCGAATAACAGAAGCTGCACCTGGAGATTCAGTGACTTTAGATTGCTTTTTCCCTGTGGCTTTGGAAAACGAAGCACTGTCCTGGTACAAACAAACACTGGGACAAAAGCCTTGTTTGGTCGTAAGGTCGTTTAAAGCAACTCCATTCTGGAATCCTTTGTTCTCTGAAGACTTTCAAAATGGACGGATTAACATACAGCAGTCTAAAGGAACATTTAATCTGACCATCACAAACATCACATCATATGATGAAGCAACATATTACTGCACAGCGATACTGATTTCTGAACTTACATTTGGAAACGGAACGCTTTTGGCTCTTAAAGGTAATACACGTGTATTTCAACAGAACACCCCAAAAATTCAGGAGTTATGAGACAATTCACCCACTTCTATATTTACTATTTCCTTTTAAATATAGGACCCAGACAGTTTACAGTATTTCTCTGTTCCTAAAACACATTTTTTCAAAACATGCCTCGGTTTCTCTGAACACTAAACCCAAGTGCCAACTCCCTAAACCAATTCTGCTAAACTTTAAGCACAATTCTCTGCTTTAAACACAGATTTCAATTGTTAACCGCACTTTCTTCAAACCACAACACACAATTCTCTGCTTTAGACACAGTTTTCAATTGTTAACCACATTTTCTTCAAAACACTAAACACCATCCTCTCTACTTTGCATGCTTCATCAATGCCAAAACCTCATTGTGTTCAAACAGAAAACACTGCTAATCAAATGACAAAACTTCCATTTCCAAAGCTGTTGTGCAATTTGAAATCAAAACTTTAGATCCTAGTTTGGAGAACAATTTATGGCAACATTGAAGTGAGTGGTGATCAGAGGGGCAGAGGAGTGAGAGTAAGAGGAGGAGGAGGAGGAAAATGATGAAGAGGAAGAGCAAGACGGAGAGCCATTACTGTATCTCTGATGAGATTCAGGCCAATGTGTTCAACCATGTGGTCAACATGGGTTTGACCATGCAGGAGGCTGGCAAGGCTGGCCAGAGGGTTCAACCAAACATAAGCCGCTTCTCAGTTGCACCGATTCTCCGGACATTCAGAAGAGAGAATGGGTAAGAAACACTACTATGACAGTAAAACACTAGTTTGAATGCCTTACTGTATCAGGAGCATAGTATTGTTGTATTTTACTGTAGAATATTTTACATTGTACTGTATTTGTAAAATTACAGTATACGTAAACAAATACAAAGTGCAACCATTGATGACCAAGACATATTCCTAAACATCAATACAAAGAGCCTAGCCACAGTGGACCATGTTCTAAGGCAGAACATCTCGAGAATGAAGCAGGTGTACAGGGTGCCTTTTGACAGAAACTCTGATATAGTCAAACAATTACAGTATGATATGACTATGTGCAAGTAAGTCATATACGTTTCCACAACTGATTACGTCCTATCAGCACAGAAACATTACTGTACTGTATTGTAATTCAATCAAATGTTCAAATCAAACTGTATTTTCAGATGTTTCACAACACAACAATTGTCGATATTGTCTTGAGCAAGAACAGGATGCAGTCTAGTTTTTTTGTCCTTTTATTATTTTACATTTTTCTTTCATTTTTGAGTTAAAACATTATACAGTTACAATATTTTACAACAGGAGAAAGCGTACAGTAACACTGGAGATGAAAAGGCATAATACTCCTGATAAGGCCTTCATACTAGTGTTTTCCCATTTCATAGTAGTGTTTTCCATTGAGCACATCAGTGTTCAATCAATGCTTAGAATGTCTACTCAAATAATGGTCTGTGTTTGTTGTTTGAAAACAAAATGCCCTTTTGAGGTGATATAATAGTGTTTTGAAACCAAAGTGTCATTTTGCAAGAGATATAAAGGGTTTTGCATTTTGTGTGAGTGGTTTTGGGATTTGTGTTTAGAGCTAAGAGAAACCGAGGCATGCTTTGAAAAAATGTGTTTTAGGAACAGAGAAATACTGTAACCTCAGCTTGAATGAGGATAGAGTTTTCTTCTGTGCAGTGGCCAACTGTGGACAAATGAACACTGAAAAGAAGACAGGTATTTGTTTTCATCAAATATGATTATTGCAGATGAGGAACATTATTTTATGATGTGGAAAGATGAAGTGTCTACATAGAGCGTGTTGTTTTCTGCTGTTTTTCAGAAAAAGCTGTGGATCCTGTTGTTTATGGGTTGGCTGCTGTGTTGGGACTGTGTTTTGGGCTCATATGTTTCTTGGTCAGTTTTATTTACCAAGACAGGAAACACAAACATGGCAAAGGTATATCATCTGTGAGATCAAAATTATCTTATTTTAATACCATATGTGTTTTCTTAAGGGGGTCCAAGCTCTAGGATCTGTAAAGTGCCTTAAGACAATTGTATTGGTTTGGCGCTATGTAAATGAAATTGAATTGAATTGAATATTAAATGATCCTCTTATTTCAAGAGAATCCAGCCACCCTTTTTAATTTATTTCTTCATGTATTGAATCTTTTTAAGAAGTGAAGTCTCAGCAAGCACACACAGACAGGTCCGTCAGAGATCCATCAAGTAGACAGGTACAAAACATAATGGTATCCTTATAATGTTCATATATATATTTCAGCGTACGTTAAATTTGTCTGATTTCATGTAGGTCAAAATCTAAAGCTTGGAACTCAGATATTTTCGGAAAGCGCTAACATGTAGGTCTAACTGCTGTTTAACCAGGATGTTGAAGAACTGGTCAACTATGCTGCCTTGCACTTCTCTGACAAGAAACTGAAAAGAGGAAAGAAGAGAGACCCGCCACGTGAGAGCATGTACTCCGATGTCAGAGGTTAAGAAGGGCGCTTTCAGATGAAAAGCGGACCCCCCTCCTTGTATAATACTCTCCCAATCCGCCTCTTATCTGAAAGACAACATGCTGGCAGAGTCGCTTAAGCAAGATACCACCATGGTACAGTAACAGAACCACTTTTGGATATCCAACATGTCTGTACTCTAATCCTCTAAATTGTATCATTCATAATTAATAAATAACAATATATGGCAAAAAAAAAAACTTTATTTGTGTATTTTCTTAGCCTACATTTGAACAAAAAGATGGCGCCAGCCAAAGCACCCACCTTGCCATCACTGCCCGCTTGTCATTGAAAATGAATTGAGTTTAAGGCAGTTTCGCTTCCCATCTGAATCGTGTTATAACCAGAAGTCAATGTGGAAATCTTGTGGATACCAGTCAGATGTCACATTGTCAAAATTACTAATGTAATTATCGCTAAGTAAAATAAACTTCAATTCCAGTGAATACAGTTTTACATGTTCTGCATGTTTTTTCATGAAAATCATTTACAACTGAGCTAAATATTTGGCCTGAGGTACAGAAGGCAAGTTGTGTGAGATTTGTGTGTCCTTATACATAATTAACTCTTCAGTCATCATCAATCATCAGTCTGTCACAACATAAAAAACATTGCACTGACTGAAACTGGCATGCTTCACCACGTCAAAAGCCAAGACACAAACTGTAGCCATGCATAAAGTATGACAAAGTACAAATACCTTTAGAGTTTAGTTTCTGTGAAGATACATTCACAATCGGTTACTCTGGTTAAAGTGCTTTCCTATTTCAGCCAACTAGCAATTCAATTCATTTTTCTGTTGTAGACAAACACAAAAGGACAATTGCAGAAATTGCTATGCAAGTGACCGCAGATTAACCGATACTCAACTCAAGGAAAACAACCCAGGGTCACTGTAACACACAATTTCTAGACGGAGAAATGGAGAACCACATTTGACAATGACATCAAAGAAACATCTATAGTTTCAGCTACTAGCTGTTAGATAATTTTTAGTGTATGTATTTGTTCTGTTTAATATTACATATTTCATGTTATTCAGTTGGATTTGTATTTAAGTAACTGTTGATCCTTTTAAGTGTTTGGCAGCATAGCTCTTTGAGGCAAAATGATGCCTTCAGTCTGGTGGCAGTTTGACCACATCCTTCCTGTCTTTTTGTGACCTCTCAAAGGCGACTATGTTCACTTGGCTTTGTAACCTATTGCCTACTGTCATATGGAGCACCAAGTGTCACACACCTCTTTTGAAGAAAGAATGCACTTAGGTTTGTATCTTGTCACCTACCTTGAAAGCTCATGTACCTACTGTAATGTTTTTTTTATTTTTTTTTGCTAGCTTTGGTTTAAGTTGAGACATACTGTATGTCAATACATGTAGTAGACAGTGTTGAAGACATGAACCTCAACCCTTGAAGACAGATATCTTCAAACCCATACTTAAAACACATACGCTTTAGATAACTACACTCAATCGTTCTTATTTGAAGTATGGTAAACAAAGGAGTTCACAAAGCAGGTCTAACTTTCAGGAATCTTTCTAGTCAGATGACAGATTGCATTACAGTAAGGATGTTGTCCTTGTTAATCGGTTCAGCAAGGATCTATTTCTTCAGATAAACTGCCCTTATACCCTGTCAAATGACTCCTTTGTCAAGTCAATGACATAAACATCCATGAAGCCAGATTAAACTATGTTACCACGCTATTGTTGAGCTCCTGGTTGATCCAACTATCCACATAATTAGATTCTACACCCTTACATGTTATGTGGTCTGGTGCCATCAGCAGCGGTGCAGATGGGATTTTTGAACTGGGAGGGACGCTAACATCGCCTAATCAGCTGTGCAGAGTTATTGACTGATGACTGTCGCCTTACGTAGGGAGAGTGGTGGGGACGGATTGGGGTCACTATGAATCTGGGGGGGACATGCCCCCCCTGTCCTCAGTGCTATCTGCGCCCCTGGCCATCTGTGTGTTTAGGTGTCATTATGTCTTTTGAATGACAAATGTAGTGATAGTTAGGTGATTCATTGTGAAATGGGCCTACAGCTGTGGTCCCAGACCCACAGCCGAGCCAAATGGCCAGCATGAACTACTATACGTATATATATGTGCACCACAAACGTGTTTACTATAGTTTACGGTGATTTTTACAGCAGAATTACAGCACACACATAGATGCCTGCAGAGGGAGAGGAACACCACTCTCTTCCTCAACCTGTAAATAAATGATAATAGCTTGAGTTTTTAAATGTTCTCCTGTAGAAAAAAGTATAGAAGTCTGGAGATGGATGAGCTATCCATTGGCAAGGTTTTAGCCTTTCCTGTAGCCAATTACATGGATTTAGCACTCCAACTCTGGCTGCCCTTTACAAAATATATCTCACAATTCCTGTGAGCAGCGCACAGGCAGAACATATTAAACCATTTGAAAGTGTGTGTATGCCATCATGGGCCAGGAATGCCTCCCACAACTTTGTAGTACTATTGATGAAAAGAGAGCTGCAAACATCAATTTGGATTAGTTTGCACAAATTAAAAGGCACAAGATGAATGTTACGTGTTGATGATGTCTCAGGGTTACCCTATTGTGCCTTATAGCACAACCACTTTGAAATTTGATTGGCCTACAGGCTGTTAGACCATTTAATTTTAAACAGTTGTATGCCTCCTGCCGGTCACAATAGCGATTTTTTTTTAAAATTATGATTCTCAAGTGATTCTGATCTGAGTCTGAGCGATTGAGATCATAGAGCAAAATAATCCTAAAGCACTTCCCCCCCCTTACTCATTGTTCTTTTTAATAGAGCTTGGTATTGACATTTGATCTGTGTGTGAATATGAGACCTGCATCTCAGATTATAGATATCAAGCATTAGCCAATAAGCATGAGGGGGAGGAGAGAGGGGGTGGGGACTGTATGAAGTGTGTGCACACATTTCCTGTAAAACTACATTTTTACTCAGACTGTGTTATGGGACTTCAAGTCAACTGTTTCATTGTGTTTTGAAAACATATTCAATATTTTATAAAAAATCAGTTACTTATGGCCCACTAGCTCAGAGTCCTGTGGCTGTTTGTTGATCATTTTCTCTCTCTCTCTCTGTCTCCCTCTCTCTCTCTCTCTCTCTCTCTGGCCAGGCCCTCTCCTGCCCTGGCCTCCTGTTCTCATGTTTGTTTCTGAGAGCGCTGGTTTCTGTGCATCACTCTCACACCTTAGGCTCTACGGCTTGACCGCAGATGATTCTCAGCCCCAGCGGTATACAGTGCCGTTATTTCCCAGAATCAGCCCCCCCCCAACACTGCTGTTTGTGCTTTCAACATGATGCATCATGCCCACAGTCCTTAGAAGTGCATGCAATAGCAAAAGCAATAGACTAAAAGAGGACGGCAGAGGACACCATGGCAACATGAATGTGACAAACAACAAAGACAGAGAAAAATAAAAAAGTTGATTTGTAGTATTTGGTTATTATACATATTCTTTGTAACTTCACTGCACGGGAATGAGCAGCAGTGGAATGGTTGCATATCGCATATACCTGTAGTTCCAAATATATGGTAAATGATAGAGATACAGTAAATTATTAATTCTAAACGTTTGTCCTCATGTGGGATTTTTCAGAATCTTAACTATACTTAGATTGCAAGTCTGTGACTTCCTTTGTACAGCATGTACACCACCTCATGGCCGTTGAGGTTTTGTTTGTGTGTGTGTGTGTGTGTGTGTGTGTGTGTGTGTGTGTGTGTGTGTGTGTGTGTGTGTGTGTGTGTGTGTGTGTGTGTGTGTGTGTGTGTGTGTGTGTGTGTGTGTGTGTGTGTGTGTGTGTGTGTGTGTTGACTTTAGGCCTTAGGCCTCTTAACTTCTCACCTAAAAACCACACAGGGTCGAGAAGTTTCCAGACCCCAATTGTCTTGCCATCATCCATGTTATTTATATCATGGTGTCACCGCAGACTAGTTTCAAACACCAGTGGAAACTTCACTTGCATGTGTGACCTTGTAGAAATAAATGTAAGCACATTTGTTGGTCAGGAGGCAATAGAGACTGTGTATTATACTATACTTATGAGTAAAAGTGTTATTATGATTTCTACCTAAAAAGCTTATATAGTTGAGTGTACATGGATTTGTAATAAATAATTTACACTCTACAGTGCAAGTTGTATAAATCAGCAACATTGTGCTTAGAGGTTTTTTAAATAACCTCAGACTTAATATATGTGTAATTAAAATGTAAATAATATATATCTGCAGTCCACATCAAATACATACACACACACACACACACACACACACACACACGCACACACAAACATGCACGCATGCACGCACGCACACTGTTAGAAATGGAGAGAGGAGGAGGGAATGATTGGGAAAGGAATGAGAGAGTATGATTCTAGAATCTGAGCTCTTGATTACTAGCGCCATCTTGTGAAAGATCATTTACAGTTGTGGACAGTGTCAGTGCAAGTTTGAAGGAGTGGTTAAAATTAGGGAGCATTACACATATCTTCAGACCTTTGTAATTTCATTTTTGGCCATAGGACATTAAAAGTATAACTAAGAACCCATCACAGAAAGAGATCAGTGTACCTTTAAATATTGTTTAAAATGTATCAGCAAGCAGTTCTGGGTGTTTATGATTGTTTTTTCTACCTCAAGCGCCATCTTGTGAAAGCAACACTGGTAATATTTGTCTGAAATCACACAGCTTTGGTTCTGTATACTAGAAGTGAAGAGATACATATCAGTTGTACTTTTCAAACAAAACACTTTAAAGACTTAAAACACCAAATTTCGTACTAACCACTGCATTTGTCTGGGCTGGGGAACTGTGGATAGTCAACTGACAGGCGGTCATTATCTGCTACCCCATAGAATTTACAAGTTTGTTTAAAAATGCTTAAAGCACTGTAGCTGAAAAGCACTGTATCTTCAATGTCCATCTTTACTGTCCCACTTCTGACACCAGTGTAGCGAATGGGGCAATGCCTAGGCTTCTCTTTGGCTGTTCGACGTTTATTGAGGACGCATGGGTAAATCACTGGTAACACTCAATTTGGATAGTCCACCTAAAGACATTTTAGTAGTGGTGTGTTTAACCAAACCCAACCCTTAACCCTAACCTTAACCATAAATTGTAGTGATTCAAAACATAGTTTATTTATAATCAGTGCATGTGTAGATAGTCTATAGGGGACCATCCACATGAAGTAACAGCAAATAACTAACAGCAACCCCCACCTGTACTGCAGTTCACACCTGTAGTGTAGGTCAAACCTGCAGTGCAGTTCACACCTGTAGTGAAGTTCACACCTGTATAGCAGTTCACTGCAACACCAACTGGCAACCCTCTTTCTGCAACATTGTGGCATCTGTGCCCTTCGTCATTTGTACCAGTTGGATCTGTGTCATTCAGAAAACATGGCTGCCTATTTAGCCAAATATTCTGTTTAGATACTCACTCTAACTATTGGTCCTGGAAAACAGAGCATACTGCTGCTCAACAAGCAGAAGTATGAATGAAAGCCCATGTTATAGTGGTAGTGCCTGTTTACTGTGCTAAGGCACTGTTCATTTCATCACATTGCTTGCAAAGAGTTACAGCAGCGGTACATAGAATTAAAGAAGTCAGCTCAGGTGCTGCAATGCTGTGAGAATCTGTCATTAGATCAGAATATTATTTGATTGACTTACAAATTTCACCAGAAATGGTTCATGCTTATATGCGTAAGTCTTGGAGGCTGAACCAAGTCTCCAATGACATCATATGTTTGTTCCTTATCTCATTGGATGGAAAATTCAACAGGAAGTGATATTTTTTTGACGTACAACTTTTAAAGTCTCTCACACCGCATTGAAGGTACTTGAAACAAAGTAATTTATCTGTGTGTGTTGATTTTAGTTGAACATTAGTGGGCTTAGTGCACATAGTAATCTTGTAGGAAAATCTTGCTCTTTGCATAATGCTTTGGATACTTCTAATCCTTCTTTTGAACATGTGTAAGTTCATTTTAATACATGTTTATTTGTATTTAAAGATTTTGTCTGATTTGTTAAGTGATTGATTTTTCTGTGTGTAATGTCTGATGCAATGCTTTGACTACTACATCATGAAATTGACTCATAAGGCTTACTCTCATACTTTTCTAGACAAAGCACAATATATTATCCAACTAAATCAAGTAACAGAAGCTAAACCTGGAGATACAGTGACTTTAGATTGCTTTTTCCATGTGGCTTTCGAAAATGAAGCACTGTCCTGGTACAAACTATCGCTGGGACAAAAGCCTTTTTGGGTGGCTAGGTCTTATAGAGGAATTTCATCCTGGAATCCTTTGTTTTCTGAAGACTTTAAAAATGGACGGATGAACATAAGCAGGTCCAAAGGAACATTTAATCTGACCATCGCAAAGATCACATCATCTGATGAAGCAACATATTATTGTATTGGGACAGCGTATCAAGTGGTTACATTTGGAAATGGAACGTTTTTGGCTCTCAAAGGTAATACAGGTGTGTTTCAATAGAACGCCCCAACAATTCAGGAGTTATGAGTCATTTCACCCTCTTTATTTTTTTCCCTATTTTCTTTTAAATATAGGACACAGACAGTTTAACCACAGCTTTAATGAGGATAGAGCATTCTTCTGCGCAGTGGCCAACTGTGGACAAATGAACACTGAAAAGAAGACAGTTTTGAGCACAGGTATTTGTTTTCATTCAATATGATTATTACAGATGAAGAACATTGTTGCAGCATGTATCAGCATTAACAGATGACTTGAATCATGTTATTTTATGATGTGCCACAGAGAAGTGTCTTTACATACAGTGTGTTTCTGCTGTTTTTCAGAAAAAGCTGTGGATCCTGTTGTTTATGGGTTGGTTGCTGTGTCGGGAATGTGTTTTGTGCTCATATGCTCCTTAATTTACCAAGACAGGAGACACAAACATGACAAAGGTATATCATCTGTGAGATCAAATATGCTGTAAATATAATTGAATTGAATTGAATATCAAATTATAATGCATTGTTGAGAGAATCGAGTCACCCTTGTTATTCAGTTTCTCATGTATTTAACGTTTTTAAGCAGTGAAGTCTCAGCAAGTTCACACAGACAGGTCCTTCAGAGATCCAACAAGTGGGCAGGTACAAAACATAATGGCATCCTTATAATGTTCATATACAAAACGAAGTATGTTAAATTTGTCTGATTTCATGAAAGTCAAAATCTAAAGCCTTGAACTCAGAATCTGGTTATACAGATAGAGCTGACTTGTAGGCCTAACTGTTGTTTTTCCAGGACGCTGAAGGACCGGTCAACTATGCTGCCTTGCACTTCTCTGATAAGAAACTAAAAAGAGGAAAGAAGAAGAGAGACCTGCCAAGTGAGAGCATGTACTCCGATGTCAGAAGTTAAAAAATGTGTCAAACCATGTTTGGATAGCCTACAAGCCTGTAATTTAATCCTTTTTAAAATTGTATCATTCATAAATAATAAATCAGAATATAAGGCAAAGGAAACCTCATAATTTGTGAATTTTCTTACTCTACATTTCTTTTGAACAAAGTTATTCAGAGGCTATGCATCCTCATATTAATTTGTGCACGCTTATCATTCCATTCAATACCGTAAGAATGAAAGTTTACTCCATTCTGTTCCTTGAACCGTGATCTCATTGAAACATTTTATTCAATTCCTGCACCGCCACAAAAAATGTTGCAGGTTTTCTTTTAATCTTCGAGGCGGGCAGACGCGTTCCAGATTTGTGCAGAATGGCAAGAGTATCGGGACTGAAAGTAGAGATATCTTGGAGTTTAGTTTCTGTGAAGATGCATTCACGATCTGTTGCTCTAGTTAAAGTGCCAACTAGCAATAATTTGGTGAAATGTATTATTCTGTTATAGATAAACACAAAAGGACAATTGTAGAAATTGCTATGCAAGTGACAGTAGATGAACTGATACTCAACCCTACTAGCACAAAGGGAAACAACCCAGGGTTAATGTAACACACAATTTCCAGACTGATGGAGAACCAGAGCCTTACTGAACTCCTGTAATGTGTGTTGATATTGACTTCAAAGAAATATGTGTAGTTCCAGCAACTAGCTGTTAGATCTGTTGATCTAAGTGAAAACCAGATAGTAGTTCATGAAAAGGCAAAAGCCAAAGCTCAGTAGTTCCAAAACTGGTTGCAAAAACAAGGCAGGTAAAAAGGAGAATTAAACAGGAGACTAAGAAACTCACAAAAGAAACTCAAGATCAAAGAAACAAAATGCCAGAAAACAGCACAACAACGACACAGCAAAGAACAGGACAAAAGGCCAGGTATAAATACTACCCTTAATTGGACACCTGACTCACTAATGACACACAAAACAAGAATAGAGTCCTTTGTTATGGCGACCTCTAGGGGCCCAAAGGTCCCAAATCCTGACATTCACCACATGATGAGGAACAGAGATGTAAAGCATTAGCCAATAAGCACGAGGGGAAGGAGAGGGGGGTGGGGACTGCATGCAGTGTGTGCACACATTTCCTGTTAAACTACATTTTTACTCAGACATTATCGATTCATTTCAGTGATAACATTTTCTATGTCATGAGTACATGGGGCTTTATTTCAGTGATAAAATGTACATTAAGTAAACTACGCTTTAATACGTTTTTAAGCCTCTGTCTGTTTTGCAAAAATGTAATATGAACTACTATTAGTAAGTTATTACATGTATTATCTTTCCGTAAAACCCGAGGGAGGAAGGTAGAATAACATGCTTAGATGATTAAGGTCATTAGTTTGATTCAGAGGGACACATACAGAAAAATAATCAGCGCCTGTAGTAATATAATATTTGTTTATGTGTGCTCATATGTCTAAAATGGTACATCAAGTTGACTATATGAACTGTATTACAATGCACATTAAAAATAATAATTGTATTTTACTACACTTCACCAAATTTATGGTAAATATATAGTGAATTATAGCATATTATTGGGTAATTACCACAAGTTATAGGTCGATCAGCACAGAGAAAATTCTGTGGATTATGAAAGTGTGTGAGTTTTGAAGGCCTTAAACTTTAGATAAAACGTCTGTGACTACCTTTGTACACCTTGAACAAGTTGAGGTTTTGTTTGTGTGTGTGTGTGTGTGTATGTTCAACCACAGATACTGTATGCATGTAGGCTGTGTTCTTTTTGATGTTTTTCACTCTGAGATGTGTGAATTGGTGACGGGGCGCCAAGGTTGGGGGGGGGGGGGGGGGGGCGGGATCAATGAATGACGAAATGTATTTACCCAATAACGGACTTGGCTCGACACCTGTAAAAGACACCTAAAAAGATTTGAGGCTTTTCAGAAACATTTGTTGCTTGGGCAAGTAAGTGTGTGTGTGTGTGTGTGTGTGTGAGTGTGTGTGTGTGTGTGTGTGTGTGTGTGTGTGTGTGTGTGTGTGTGTGAGTGTGTGTGTGTGTGTGTGTGTGTGTGTGTGTGTGTGTGTGTGTGTGTGTGTGTGTGTGTGTGTGTGTGTGAGTGTGTGTGTGTTTGTGTGTGTGTGTGTGTGTGTGTGTGTGTGTGTGTGGGTGTGTGTGTGTGTGTGTGTGTGTGTGTGTGTGTGTGTTTGTGTGTGTCTGTATTAGTATATGTTTGCACATCAATGTGTGTTGCATGCATGCTAGTTACGTCTGGCCCACTAGCTCAGAGCCCTGTGGCTGTTTGTTGATCACGTTCTCTCTCTCTCTCTCTCCCTCTCTCTCTTCCTCTCTTTCTTCCTCTCTCTCTCTCTCGTTCTCTTTCTCTCTCTCTTTGATGCCAGCCCCTGTCTTCCTGCCCTGCGTCCGGCTCTCTTGTTTGTTCCTCAGAGCGTTTCTGTGCATCACTCTCACACCATCAGCGCTAAAAGCTTGACCGCAGAGGATTCTCAGCCCCGACGATTTACAGGGCCGTTATTTCTAAGATCAGCCTCACCTCACTACCCCCTTAACACTGCTGTTTGTGCTTTCAACATGATGCATCAGCCCACTGAGCTCAGACCTGCATGCACAGAAATAGACTAAAAGAGCACGGCTGAGGAGACCAGGGCAATACAACTGTGACAAACAACAAAAGAAAAGTCTGCAGAAAGACTGGCCTCTTAAAAAACCACACAGAGTCTAGAAGTTTCCAGCCACCAACGTTATTTAGATTATGGTGTCACAGCAGACTGGTTTCAAACACCAGTGGAAACTTCACACATCTCTGAACCCCTCTCATTACAGAGACACACCAGGACCCTGCAATCACCCATCACTTAGGTTCCAGTTTCACCGAGCACGAATAAAGATGGTTCTGGCCTTTTACTTCTGCTTGTCCACCTTATTAATACTATTTTTTATATATATATATATTATACACTATTTCATCTGATTAAGTTTTGTTGCTGAGACAGGACAACAACATCACATTAACACTATACTATAGTGTTTGCAAAGCTTTGGGAAATCATAACTATACATCAGCTTTTTTCTTCATGGAAGGTTTGTGAATTTCTTCACTTTATACCATATTCATATTTAAATAATGAGCATGTGGTTTTACCTACTAGGTTGCAAGCCATTAGTCTTGACAAGCAGAAAAGGCAGCCTTCTGCCTTGGCCTGGGTGACTGAATGCTCCTTTATGCTGTCCACCTGCTTCTCGTGACTTTTTTCAGCATGCAATTCAATGTGCTGTGAGTACAGGCTTATTTATTAAATCTACCATTCAGTTTGAATACTTCATTTTTTTACAGCATTATATGATTATCAGTGCTGCATGTGTGACCTTGTATAAATGAACTGAAGAAGCTTTGTGGGTAAGGAGGCAATAACCTAACAAGCTTATATGCATACTGTATAAACATGAGTGTAAATTAATGTATTATCAATAAGTTACACTGTTCTTTAGCAGCATTAAACATGTAAATTATACCATTTGTAAAATAGTAGGTATAGGTCCATTGCTACTGCAGGCATTCCAGGTAAAATACAGTTTGAAAATATCATTGGTTCTTCATCTCTATATATTCAGAATAGCATGCATTTATTCCTGAGAGGAATAGTAAAAAGATTTTAACAATCTTGTAATATTGTTTAGCAAGTCGACAAGCAAATAGCCATGATCTGGTATGGTTATAAATCTTTTTGTGAGGGAGCGATAGAGAGAGAGAGAGAGAGATAAGAGAGATAACATAAGGAGAGCAGCCTATATGTTTCAGCGTAAGTGTGTGTGCTTGTGTGTGTGTGTGTGTGTGTGTGTGTGTGTGTGTGTGTGTGTGTGTGTGTGTGTGTGTGTGTGTGTGTGTGTGTGTGTGTGTGTCTGTAAGAGATGGAGAGGAAGATGGAGTGAGAGTGAGAGAGTATGATTCTGTGAAAGATCAACAGTTGTAGACAGTGCAGGTTTGAGAATTTGGTTAAAGTTAGGGAGCATTACACATAGCATCAGAACTTTGTGATTCAATACATGGCCATAGGCCATTAAAAGTATAACTGAGAAACTTCCACAGAAAGAGATGGTTGTATCTTTAAATATGTATTTATTAAATGTTTGAGCAATCAGCTGTGGGTTTTCATTATATTTCTTGTCCTGTAGCGCCATCTTGTGAAAGCAACACTGGTAATATTTGTCTGAGATCACACAGCTGGGGTTCATAATGCTGGTAGTCAACAGAAACATATCACCTGTACCAGTCAAACACCTGGGCTCATAGACTGACTACAATCCTAATTTGAAAGATCACAGAACACCTACGAACCACTGCATTTGTCACAGAGAATATAAAGTCATGATCAATGATAGTTCAGACATTGTTTTAGGACTATCGGTGGCAGTAGGAAGGCAAATATTTCCAATCATTCACAGCAGAACGAGAGCTTGGTTGTCAATAACACGAGACTAAAGTAGGATGGATTAAATAAGAAAATGAATAGCACTGACACAGTAGTCATGCCTACACACAGGGGATACACTCCTCCATGGGATACAATGATCATGACCCTGACCTCCTTGCCATGTAGGACTCAGACAGTTTGCCAGCCTAATCCCCATCTAGCACTTCAGTCAATCACCACAGAACATTGGACCTCCTTCTAGAACATTTTCTTCTTAAGAAGACAAAGTGTCTACTTAAATGTCTAACCGGAAAGCAAATCAAATGCAGACCTAACTTTACCGCTGCAGAGGGGGAGGTACTGTTGCAGAATGTAAATGTGTAACTTTTTCTGAACTGAACATTTGGTAAATGTCTTTGGAGCTTCTTAAAGGCCAAAAAGCTGCCCTTTCAAACTGATGTGTTCTACCTTGAAAATGAAAGAATAGTAAGGATGTGGTAATAATGGTCCCCTTCTGTTTGACTGGTGAGGTAGTCCTGACTGTTATTGCATGGAACACACTGACAGTGTATAAAGAGAATGAGGATAGTATCAGGAACCACTTTTATTTTCCTATAGAAAGCCTCTGTCCATGGTGCTGAAAATGCTGGAAACGAGTGGTACTAGTGGTGGGTACAAATTGAAAGGATGTATTCACACACCTGTATAATCCTTTTCTCTGTTTTTTTTGTTTTTTTCAAAGCAAAAATATGCAGCAATTTGCCACTTTGTGAAGTTTGATTCTTTGGCAATAACTTATGGTATCATCTTCAAATCATCTTTGATGATTTATGATCATATAGGACAGAAAGAAACACTTGTTTTTCCTACTAGCCACCCAGGCTATGCACTATGTGCTTGCGTGGTCTGAAGCAGACCTCTAGGCGAAGAAGACACTAAAAGACACCAATCAATAGTAGAGTTTTGGCAGAAGTAGCAGCTACTTCTGCCAAAACTCCACTCAAAGAATGACGCACACAACTTTCTAAAACATCAGATCAAAGACAACCACGGGATGCAGTGAAATTAAAGTTTTATTGCCGCTTCTCTACATAATCAAATTGTAAGAGAGGGAGCCAGAATAGAGAGACTGGTCTTCATTCAGAGTCGTCTTCATGTCTGACTTAAACTCCAATAAGCTGAGGAAGGCAAAAAAGGCTGAGGTCAAAGGCAAAGGTCAAACATACAGAGCAATTCATATATAACTAGCACACAGGTCCTGCACAACAACTGAATGAATAACATGCACAATTTACATACGCAAAGCTGTGTGAGTGTGTGTACAGTATATGTGTGTAGGGGGTGATGCATGTAAACAAGTGCTTACACGTCTGATGGTGCGCACGTGAGCAGACACACGAGTGAACACAGTTGGCTTTTTCCTGACGTTGCATCCACGGCTGGAGACGAAGCTGGTTACTCCGTGGACCACCCATCTCCTACCCACAATGCAGTTCAGAGGACCACCAGAGTCTCCCTACAGCAACAGGACAAACAACAGGGTTCTGTTATTCCCCTTTGTTGGGCAATGTATAACTGTGCAACTTTATGTAAACATTCAATGAAAAATAAACATTCAATTTCTAGTCTTTTTTACACGTAGTAAGTTTCAATAACTCCATACCATTACATATCTTCATTCAAGGAGCAAAGATGAGACGTTGTTGTGTGGTGAGAACTGATAGAAAATCGTAAACAACAACAATCGCCGGTGGGGAGAGGCCATTTTTCCATTGACTGGAATCCTGCTGTATTTATTGTAGGTTACAAAAAATAAAGAAAATGGCGGCGATTGTTGTTGTCATCGATTTTCTATCAGTTCTCACCACACGACGACGTCTCATCTTTGCTCCTTGAATGTCGATATGTAATGGTATGGAGTTATTGAAACTTACTACGTGTAAAAAAGACTAGAAATTGAATGTTTATTTTTAAGCCTCGAAAGTTGCACTGGGTGCCTTTAATAATTGCTGTGGTAGTACAAGCCGACTTCAACTAATGTTAAAAAATTGAATTGGAAGGAACACACAATGACAATCAGAATAACTGACCTACATGCATTGCTTCCACTATTAAGATGTCAAATCTCTCCCACCCAGCAACATGTGCCCCAGAAAGTTACGTGAACAGAGTGACCACTGTGTCAAATCAGTCAAAAGATGCCTTATCTGAAATATTTCATTTGCAACCAAATATACATTTACTGTAAATTAAATCTGCAAAAGGGGACACTTGCCTGGCATCCTGAGCGCCTGCCATCTCCTCCCGCGCACACCATGGTGCTCTTCACTGTGCTGCCCCACCAGCTTCGGAGCCTACACATGCGATAGCTGACGATGGGCAGGTAGGCATGCCTCAACAGGTTTGATATTCTTCCTCTGGCTGCACACAGGAACAGAGAAAGTGAGATTCAATTGATTGATTTCTCTCTACAGAATATAAGGAACAATTAAACAGTATATATATATAATGTTTAAGAGGACGGAAATTGCTGGTGCATCTTTTGGAAGGTTAACCCGCTATAACAGAAAGAGAAATTGACTCTTTACACTGCACTGCATGTTACCTACATTACATAAATAATTTAGTTTAGAATAGCACAGCATTTATCACATTTCAGAAGCAGCACATTGACATGCTCTGGTTGCACAGTGATTATATGAACCCAAACCATTACAAACTATCTATCTAAATACCCATGGTGTATCATGCTTAAATTTACATTTAGTCATTTAGCAGACGCTTCTATCAAAAGCGACGTACAAAGGAGAGCTCAATCATGTTACAAGCAATAGAGAGTGTCACAATAAATACTACTTTACATAAGAAATAACAAAAGTGCAGGAATGTAACTTCTATAAGAGCGAGTTAAGTACTAGTAAGAGGAGATAGCATTAGAAGAAGGATAAGGAGAGGTAGAGGAAGGAAGAGGAAGGGAAAGGAAGTGCAAGTTAGGAGGAGCTCTATGAAGAGTTGGGTCTTCAAGAGTTTCTTAAAGGTAGAGAGGGACGTGAATGAGAATAGTCTAGATTGCTGTACTTGCACAGACGGAAGTGCTAAATGACGCAGCATCTGGGGGGTAACATTTGCTCTTACAAGAGCATTTAATGTGGTCAGTCGGGTTTAGTATGGTTACCGTCTCATATTACCTTCGACGTTTTAGAAAACCATACTCCATGCAAAACTCCTGAACGTATTTAACACAGTATGTACCCTGCTCTTGAAGTGCTAGGCAGAATACTGTGATATACAGTACATATGTATATGCATAATTGTGTAATTACAACATGACAAGACCAGCAGCACACTTACTTGATGTAAGTCCCCAGCCGGAGACCCAGCATCTGGATCCATGACGGAGCACCTGATTGGCTGGAGGCAGTACAGCCAGCCCCACGTAGCGGTTCAGTGTAGCGTATGAGGAGAGGCGCAGCCAGGCAATGTCATAGCTGGGGGGTAGGGGGGGGGTTAGTTTAAATTGGTATAATTGGAACAAACAGTGTTTAGTGGTGGAACTTGTGATCCAGTAGTACTGACCCGGCAGCCACGTTTCTTGGATTCCAACTACGGTAGCGGTAGATGCGAGAAACACCTAGGTACTGCTCCCTGCCGCTCCGCCTGTTGAGGTCATGCTCACCAGCGACCACACGATAGGTCCCGCGTCTGTGGTGCCACATAAGCAAAACCCAAACTCAGTCCCTAATGAATTTACAGGGAACCCAACACACATAAAAGAGTCTCATTGAAAGTGCATCAGCGTAACTACGAGTGACGAGGAGTGCCAGATTAAAACAAAGGAGGCCTTAGACTGGCTCAGAGTCTCTGCTCTAGCTGCTATGCCGTACCTATCCACACAGTGAGCAGCAGTCATCACCCAGTTCCTCTTGACCAGAATCCCTCCACAGGTGTGCTGGTACCTTCTGCCAGACTTGTATTGGAGAGAGATCTGAGAAAAAAAGTGGTGTTACCCGATCTATCTGTCCTACAGGGAGGTTGGAGAGAGAGAGAGGGTGCTGTAGACACATGTCCTGTAGATTTTATGTCAGTTACGTACCTGCCAACGCCAGAAGTTGGGTTGGGATACCCAACCACCTACAACCCTCTTCTCAATGGAAGCCTTGGAATCAGCTGGCACCACAGACATATGAACACAAAGCAGTGCATGTATAACTGCTGTATAATTGCAGTTTGGGACAGGACAAGTCTACAAGTCTTAGAAATATGTTTTCACCGCTGGTATTGTGGGAACTCACCGGAAGGCTTGGTCTCAACTAAGCCACTAGTAAGTGCCTTACCCAAGGCCTCTTCCAACTCGGCTGGGGCTGCATAGAAATCACATCACAATGCTGCTTAAAAAAACACTTTAGAACAGCTCCTCTCAACTCACCAGAGTGGAGACAGGAAACTGCACCACAAACTCCCCCCCACACACACACGCACACACACACACACACATACCCCCCATAGAGAGCTCCACAGCACAGTCTTACTGCCCATGCATGTGGTCAGAAAGAGACCCACCTGGAGCATCAGCAGGGGTCTCGTCATTCTCGGCTGCAACATCATCATCACCATCCAGGGCTTCACTGTCCTCTCCTTGCAACTCATCCACCTCTGCACACACATGAATGCACAACACTCAGCTCAGCTCAGAGTAATGCCCTGCCATAGTCACCCAGCAAAGTTCACAGACAAAATGCTGGATTTCGGAATAAAAATTATTATTATTATTATTATTTATTTTTTTTTTTTTTTTTTTTCCAGTCCGCTCATTTACTGTGCACTTGGCTCTGATGTGTGTTGTGAATTGATTCGTTCCTGTTTTTTATTTAGCTTATAATAGTTCCTTCACTTTTGTTAATAGTAGTAATTTTACATAATTTATGTTCTCTGAAAGCACTCTATAGAATTTGAGATCTAAATTCTACAGGAAGTCCATGTCAACAGAGGGACAGGCAAACTCAAGGATCTCAAGAGGGAACCTTGGTCATGGCGTCAACACAACTGGACACACAAGATCTCACCTGCAGTGTCATCCTCAGCAAGAGCATCAGTCACTTCCTCATCAAAGTCATCTGGCTCTGCACAGATATCAATGCAAAACAGTCACAATGTGTATGAGACTCCTTTAAGTAAGGGATAATGTATAGTCTGGTTGTCATTATCGGAAATAAATCCGGACGGGACAAACAGGACCCCTTCGCAGCGAAGAACAGCCAAGATTACAATGTATTACTGTACTGAACAAGTGTGCTGTACAGTCATTTCACCATCACTACAGTAGGGTACTGAAAATGTTTACTTGCTCTAGTGAATACATTCAAAAATGCACCTGGTTTCAGAAGAACCCACCTGGAGTGTCAGCAGCAGCAGCATCATCATCATCATCATCCTCAGCTTCCTCGTCATCATCTCCCAGGGAATCAACCACTTCCTCCTCCTGCTTCTCGTCTAGCAACACACAGACAAGAGTCAATCACCCACAGCACTGCATAGTGGTTCACAGCATAGTATCACTACAACATATTGGACAATAGGGGCCTGATGTGAACCCTAGTCTCAGAGGATCTCACCTGGAGAGTCAGTGGCAATATCCTCACTTTTGGCCAAGGCACCATTAAGAGTGACATCCATCTTCTTCAACAACTCTGCATGGAATAAGACGTCAAAGACAAAGATAGCGAGAGCTTGCAAAATCCCCCCAAATCATATAGAAAATGTATGTATGTTAATAATCATGTTATTTGTTGCACTAGTGCAACAATGAAGAATATCCTTCATGCACATGTGCCTGTTAATAGGTTAAAAACACTCTAACATACCAAGAGTATTAGGCTGAGCTGGGGTCACCG
>NC_137927.1:27775805-27795805 GCF_963457725.1 Sprattus sprattus
AAATAAATATGTGCTGTCTGCAGAGCTCTGCTAGCAGTGACTCCCTTAAACTAATACACACTTGATATGATAGTAAGAGCCATTCAGAAGTGAATTAGAAACACTGCTAATGACTTAAGAATGTATTTATCAAGTGCCTTGCATTAATAATTACCTTCTATGAATGATGTGCTTATGTAAGCAGGAACATGGCTTTTCTGTGTTTCTGTGTCTGTGTAACTTAGATTATTAGCTGCTGACACCACTAAGTCTTCATACGTGTAAGAGCTACATGTGTAAGAGAAGTGACCCTTTAAAAAAGATTAAAACTATGCTAGCATACAAGACCTAACAAATCTACTATACTACTATGATATACTTATACATTAAGATAAAAATAAACGGTGATAACACCTGCTCTAACCACAACCCACTCAAACAAACCCACACACAGGCATGCACACACACACACACACACACACACACACACACACACACACACACACACACACACACACACACACACACACACACACACACACACACACACAGTAAAGTTGCAAAATAAACCCCACATAGTGCTGATCTGCTCAGAGTTAACTGAATTGGATTTAATGAAGCCGCTCTCCACTCTGTGACTGGGAGTGACATGAAGAGAGAAGAAACTTTGAGCAAAGTCTACACACCAAATTAATCAACAGCGCCCTCTTTGGGACATTCGGGAGCATGACAGCCTAATAATAATCAGAGCGCTGCTTAGAAGTACAGTTCTGTGAATCTGAAAACAGCAGAGACTATAGGTAGTGAAAGTGGATGATAGTCAAACCATGATGATTTATTTTGCTGAATGTCTATGTTTATTGCAGTTCCAGAGTTTTTCAGAGTGCACTTTCACCCCTAAACTTTAACACTGAATTAGGCTTAAACTCACATATGTCATATGTTGGTCACATATGTAAAATGTCAAGACAACAAAAGTTTCACCTGATGATAAATGTAATCCTTCTGTCACACGTTCTTTGAAGGGGGCCTTGCATACCCCTTCACCAGGAAATTATGGTTTGGTGCTTAGTTTTCTTCTCTGTATTTATGCTTATTTATGCATACTCATAACAAGTTAACTCCAGTCGATAAACACCTTAGCTCTTCGGGTGTGCGTTCACCTCCTTATCAGGGTCAAATTGTTGGTCAAATACACTTGTAGGATCTAAAAATGTGAATGCATCTTCTTAAAGACGCCCGAGGCAACATTAGAGGCTTGAGACACGAATAATAAACGTTCAATTTCTATTCTTTTTTACACGTAGTAAGTTTCAATAACACCATACCATTACATATCGACATTCAAGGAGCAAAGATGAGACGTTGTTGTGTGGTGAGAACTGATAGAAAATCGCACTGCCAGCGCCGCCGGTGGGGAGAGGCCATTTTTTGATTTTTTTTTGGTGGAACCAATACATAAAGGGCTACGCTCTTTTAGCGCTAGTTTTAGCGCTCTTTTTAACGCCCAAAGTATCAAATAATGATGCAAATGTGCTAATATGGTGATATCAATATCATAAAGATTGTCTTGTCCAGAATATTTCCATTTTGATGCCCTAATGTTGCTTTGGGCTCCTTTAACAGAATCTCCTAAGTAACCTAAAGTTGAAGAAGGGGCCGGAGGACGAAGTCAGGTTTCTGGAGTTTATTTCAGCATGGAGACCCCCTCTCAGCTGATGCTTAGAGAAAGGCCCACCCGACAGCAGAATGCGTTGGCATCTACACAATTCAGACAGGTAGAATACAATAGAAGAGGGGATAACCACACCCTTTAGGTGAGAGGAAGGGGGAGACAGTCCGATTTAAATTGGATATTGGACACATGTGTCTCCCCAGAACTAGATTCATTGTGTCCGACTTGAGTCCGACTGGACTCCGATGTAAACCCCTGGACACACGATTCGATTCCGCTGGTAATTGGACTGGGCGCGCATGTGTCTCTCGTATCTGATTCAAATTGGACAACAACAACTTTTGCACGTGCTTGAGATCGTGCCCACAGACATATACATGCATCATACAGCCGCGGAAAAAATTAAGAGACCACTTCAAAATTATCAGTTTCTCTGGTTTTACTATTTATTGGTATGTGTTAAAGTAAAATGTACATTTTTGTTTTATTCTATAACCTACTGGCAACATTCCTACCAAATTTCAAATAAAAATATTGTCATTTAGATCATTTATTTGCAGAAAAATGACAATTGGTCAAAATAGCAAAAAAGATGCAGTGTCTTCAGATCTCGAATAATGCAAAGAAAACAAGCTCATATTCATTTTTAAGCTACACAATACTAATGCTTTAACTTAGGAAGAGTTCAGAAATCAATATTTGGTGGAATAACCTTGATTTAAAATCACAACTTTCATGTGTCTTGGCATGCTCTCCACCAGTCTTTCACATTGCCGTTGGGTGACTTTATGCTACTCCTGGCGCAAGAATTGAAGCAGCTCGGCTTCTTTTCATGGCTTGTGACCATCCATCTTCCTCTTGATCACATTTCAGAGTTTTTTTTATGGGATTCAGGTCTCGAAATTGGGCTGGCCATGACAGGGTCCTGATCTGGTGATACTCCATCCACACCTTTACTGGCCTGGCTGTGTGGCATGGAGCATTGCCCTGCTGGAAAAAAACACTTCTCAGAGTTGGGGAACATTGTCAGAGCAAAAGGAACCAAGTTTTTCTTCCGGGACAACGTTGTACTTTGCCTGGCTGAGGTTTGTAAAAGACCATAAGGATTGAACCAAAGCAGACTGGAGGGTCTCCTAGTTCGTCTTCTCTGATGAGTCCAATTTTCAGCTTTGCCCAACACATGGTCGTCTGATGGTTAGACGGAGACCTGGAGAGGCCTACAAGCCACAGAGTCTTGCACCTACTGTGAAATTGGACTCATCAGAGAAGACGAACTAGGAGACCCTCCAGTCCGCTTTGGTTCAATCCTTATGGTCTTTTACAAACCTCAGCCAGGCAAAGTACAATGTTGTCCCGGAAGAAAAACTTGCTTCCTTTTGCTCTGACAATGTTCCCCAACTCTGAGAAGTGTTTTTTCCAGCAGGGCAATGCTCCATGCCACACAGCCAGGCCAGTAAAGGTGTGGATGGAGTATCACCAGATCAGGACCCTGTCATGGCCAGCCCAATTTCGAGACCTGAATCCCATAAAAAAAACTCTGAAATGTGATCAAGAGGAAGATGGATGGTCACAAGCCATGAAAAGAAGCCGAGCTGCTTGAATTCATGCGCCAGGAGTAGCATAAAGTCACCCAACGGCAATGTGAAAGACTGGTGGAGAGCATGCCAAGACACATGAAAGTTGTGATTTTAAATCAAGGTTATTCCACCAAATATTGATTTCTGAACTCTTCCTAAGTTAAAGCATTAGTATTGTGTAGTTTAAAAATGAATATGAGCTTGTTTTCTTTGCATTATTCGAGATCTGAAGACACTGCATCTTTTTTGCTATTTTGACCAATTGTCATTTTTCTGCAAATAAATGATCTAAATGACAATATTTTTATTTGAAATTTGGTAGGAATGTTGCCAGTAGGTTATAGAATAAAACAAAAATGTACATTTTACTTTAACACATACCAATAAATAGTAAAACCAGAGAAACTGATCATTTTGAAGTGGTCTCTTAATTTTTTCCGCGGCTGTATATAATGTATATGATATGATAAACGCTGCTAGATGCTCAGTTCTTGTGCTCCCTCTCAGGCCATGTCTCCACGAGCCCGGTTATTTTTGAAACCGGAGTTTTGCTCCGCGACCACACGAGTGGTGTAATAAAAATACTCTGTACATACGCAACCGTGGAAGCCGCCACCAAGTGACACAATGCACGTGTAATACACATGCCACAACCATAAGTGACGATGTAAGGTAAAATGGGAAGGCTGTTTTAACCAATGAAAAGATACCGGGAAAAGAAATCACCATACAAACAACAATGGCGCGCAAGGACTCGTTTGTATGGACGGACAGCGAGGTAGAGTTGCTGCCAAACATCGCAAATGAATACAGAGTTCAGAAAATAGAAGAGAGTGTGGACTGGGAGAGTGTGCAGTCCAAATATACTGACATCGCTGCTGGTCTAGGCGCCTTTGTTGTTACATTAGGTTGAGCAACTGCGTGTGACAACCACATAATGCCGACAGCATGGCAATAAACAACATCCACTTCATTTTTCTAACCGCTGCTATGTTTTTCCCGTTCACGTCATTGCTGTGCGTGTGCTGAAGTGAAGCAGGCTCGCAGCTATGACGTAAACGGGAAAAACAATCACGGTTGCAGTGTCCACACGCACCCGGTGAAACCAACCCTGGCCGAAAACCCCACCCTGGACTCCGGTTTCAAAAAACCACGGTTTCAGGGTTCCAAAAGCGCGGTAGCATGTGGACAGGACATACAACCAGGAACATCTGTTCATGGTTTCAAAAATAACCGGGCTCGTGGAGACATGGCCTCATTCACGTTGAAATATTGAAAGCGAAACTGAAACTTTGAAACTGGAACGCAACTGTTTGGGACAGAACGCTAATTCAGTGAACAAATATTTTCATATTACTTTCCACCAGTTGTTAGTCATGTAATCCATTCATATCGATGTGAATCAATCAATACTAATACAACTTTAACTGTGGTGTGTTTTTGTTTCATTTTACAACGTATTTACTGTATAATCAACGGTAGCAGATGTAAACATTCCGCATTTGATTTGAACTGACGCGGCCAAGATCTAGATTGGTCACTGCCATGTGCTTTGAGATAGAGCAGTTAACCCCCCATGGAGACCCCATGGAGAGAATTGGATGGGATCGGAGTGCTGCCATCATGTGCCCGCACTGAGTGGGGTGACAGGTTCACCTATGGGGGGAAGGGGGTGATACCAGTGTACAAAGGATTTTAGCAGGAAGGGGGGGGTCACATGTCATTTGTTAAGGTTTCAGTGACACAGACAGAGTACTTATCCAAAATGAGTTGCAGATACAAAATAAGGAGTTAATGTCTTACAACAACAGAATAGCAATATGTCCAGGTCCATCACTCTGAACACATCATCTTGTTTCACAGAGAATCATTTACTAATAATTGAATTTAGCATGGAGTATGGTTTTGCAAAAAAAACATAATTTAAGACATAATTTGAGACTGTAACCATACTAAAGACTGTTGGCAGTCTATTATGTTCACAGACCATTGCAAATGGATTGCTCATCTGATTGACTTGCAGATTTCACCAGAAGCTAGATTCATGCTAATACTATATGTGTTTGACTGGGAGGATGGACCTGGTTCCCAATGACATCACATATTTGTCCCTCGTGTCATTGGATGGAAATTTCAACAGGAAGTGATATTTTTTGTTTGACAGGCAACTATTTAAGTCTTTCACTCCCATATTGAATTGTATTCGAAACAAAGCCATTCATCTGTGTGTGTTGTCTTTAATGGATATTAGTGGACACAAATTCATATTGTTTGAATAATGCTTTGGATACTGATAATCCCTTTCATGCACATGTGTAAGTTAAAAAGTTTAAATTATTATTATTTTCATTTTACGATTTTTTTAAAGTTTTTTTGTGTCTGGAAAAGTAATTGGTGTTTCTGGGTGTAATGTCTGATGCAATGCTTTGCTACTACATCATGAAATTGACTCATATGCTTTACCTTCATACTTTTCTAGACCAAGCACATGATGTTATTCAATTAAACCGAGTAACAGAAGCTGCACCTGGAGATACAGTGACTTTAGATTGCTTTTTCCCTGCGGCTTTCCAACACGAACATCTGTCCTGGTACAAACAAACACTGGGACAAAAGCCTTTTTTGGTGGCCAGGTCGTTTAAAGCAACTCCATTCTGGAGTCAATTGTTTTCTGAAGACTTTAAAAATGGACGAATGAACATACAGCACTCTGAAGGATCATTTAATCTGACCATCACAAATATCACATCATCTGATGAAGCAACATATTACTGTATTGGTGGATTGATTCCTTACCTTACATTTGGAAATGGAACGTTTCTGGTTCTCAAAGGTAATACACCAGAACACTCAACAATTCAGAAGTTATGAGACATTTCACCCACTTTTATATAATTAACCCTTTGTTAAAATTATAGGACACAGACAGTTTGACCACAGCTTTAATGAGGACAGAGCTTTCTTCTGTGCAGTGGCCAACTGTGGACAAATGAACACTGAAAAGAAGACAGTTTTGAACACAGGTATTTGTTTTCATCAAATATGATTATTGCAGATGAGGAACATTTTTGCAGCATGTAGCAGAATTAACAGATGACTTGACACATGTTATTTTATGATGTGCCACAGAGAAGTGTCTTTACATACAGCGTGTTGTTTGGTGCTGTTTTTCAGAAAAAGCTGTGGATCCTGTTGTTTATGGGTTGGCTGCTGTGTTGGGACTGTGTTTTGTGCTCATATGTTACTTGGCCCGTTTAATTTACCAAGACAGGAACTACAAACATGACAAAGGTATATCATCTGTAATAATAGCTATTAGAATCCATTACATGAGCATGTCTCAGTGAGCACTGTCCTGACTCCAAGAACAAAATAACAAACTAGATTGATAATTCTAAACAAAACTTTTTGTTAATCAGCTAATTCTACTTTTTCCTACACGTAACCGATGTCAACCATAGAGGCTACGAATATGGAGATGGCCTTGATCATATTACTGAACAGATGCCAGTAAGTTTTATATCAATTGTTTTCATGTCAAACAAAGTTCCAACTGTTAGATATAGAATTATAAATGACTTGCCTGTTTCCTTTAGATCTTCACATCAGTTATATACAAAGTCAAGAACCTCTAAGTGTCTGCAAAGCAATGAAATGCTGCCCTTTCAGCTTTCATATCTGCTACCTGCTCCACCAAGTTGGCCACCAAGACACACACAAACACACACACACACACACACACACACACACACATATACCCACACACTCTCGGGCACACACACATTCACATACACATGCACGAACAAACACGCACACACACACGCATCCCCCTCCCTTCTTCCTGTGCATCATAAGGTTAAAGTGTGCACAATGCTTCATTCATGTCTACAACGGAAATGTCATTGAGTATTATATATTTTCAAACTATTGTTTTATTGTTTATTATATATTTTCAAACTATGTAATCGTTTATTATATACTTTCTAGTATAATATAAACAACACATGGAAGATATATAAGTAAACACACACACACACACACAGACACACACAGACACACACCACATTTGCCTTCATTAATGGCAGATAAAGAATTAGGCAGAGACTAAATGTATGATATAATGTTTTGTACTACTCCATTTACAAAATTTTACTAGGTGGTGAATACAAGTAATAGTAATTTTCTGTATATTAAAAACATATGTGTTTTTCTGAATTTACTTCACCCCGAATTACTGTCCCAAAGTTTTGGAGAAAATGGACACGAATGTAACTGCAGATATATACGGTATGCAACCAGGAGACTGTGAACATCTAAAGAATCTTTATCTTTATCCATTTAACAACAAAACACTGATGCTTATTACCTTACTGTGAAGTAACAAAGTACATGTATGATAACCAAATACGACATATAAACTCTGATTATAATTGTTTTGTTCTTTTGTTGTTTGTCACAGTTGTATTGCCCTGGTCTCCTCAGCCGTGCTCTTTCAGTCTATGTCTGTGCATGCAGGTCTGAGGTCAGTGGGCTGATGCATCATGTTGAAAGAACAAACACCAGTGTTGGGGGGGGGGGGTGTAGTGCAATGAGGTTGATTCTAGGAAATAACGGCCCTGTAAACCAGAGGCTGAAATCCTCTGTGGTCAAGCCATGGCATGCGAGTGATGGACAGAAACTAGCGCTTTGAGAAACAAACAAGAGGGCAGGATGCAGAGAGAGAGAGAGAGAGAGAGAGAGAGAGGGAGGGAGGGAGGGAGGGAGAGAGAGAGAGAGAGAGAGAGAGAGAGAGAGAGAGACATGCCTAAGCCATAAAACAAAGCCTCAAATCTTTTAGAGTCGTCAACACAACTATTAGTTTGTCAATACACATACAACCCATAACAAAAACAAAGCCAGAGTGATGAGATGGCCATTTATTCTTATTATCCTGAGAGGAAAAGTTAAAACATGTAAGCAATGTTGTATTTTTGTTTAGCAAGTCGACAAGTAAATAGTCATTGTCTGGTATGGTTTTAAACATTTCTGTGAGGGAGTGACAGAGAGGCTGGGGAACAACTATTTTATTTAAGGAGTGCAAAACTGTGGCAAAGTATGATTTTAGCAGCTGATCTCTTGATAACTAGCGCCGTCTTCATTATTTAAGGATGTGGACAGTGTCAGTCACAGAACTACATGGTTGCACCTTTAAATACTGTTTATTGGGGGCCACTGTAGCTCACACAGTAGCCCAGAAATAACATTCGGGCTTAACGCCCATGGAGGACACGGGTTCGAATCTGCTCCGATGTCATTTCTCCAGTCCACTCCCCACTTCTTTGCCCTCTCATTTCCTGTCCCACTCTTTACTTACCTATCAATTAAAGGCATTAAAAAGCACACAAAAAAATACTGTTTATTTATTTATTAAATGTTTGAGCAAGCAGCTCTGGGTGTTCATTACATTTCTTGTCCTCTAGCGCCATCTTGTGAAAGCAATATGGTAATATTTGTCTGAGATCACACAGCTGTGGTTCATTATGCTGGTAGTCAACAGAAACATAACACCTGTTCCAGTCAAACACCTGGGCTCATAGACTGGATACAATCCTAATTTATAAGATCACAAAACACCTATTTTGTACTAACCACTGCATTTGTCATGGAGAAGATAAAGTCATGATCAAGGATAGTTCAGACATTAATTTAGGACTATCTGTGGGAGAACAGTATGAATCAAAGGCCATCTCACCTCCCTTCCTCATTGAGCTCAAGGCAAATATCAAGTCATCCCTAGCAGGACACAAGCACGTTTGTCAGTAGCACTGAGATTAAGGTAAGATGGATTCAATTAGAAAATGCTCATAGCAATGACACAGTCGTTATGCCTACACAAAGGGGATACACTCCTCCAGGGGATACAATGATCATGACCCTGACCTCCTTGCTATGCAGGACACAGACTCTTTTCTTCGAGGCTATAGCCAGTGTGAGTTTTACATGTGTAGTGTTCGACTGAAATTAAACCCTGGACAGGCCCACTGTAAGCTACCCTGCTTCACTCACAGCTGCATCTGCTGCACCTCTTGCACAATGCTAGGTACAGCGTTTCAGCACGCTGATTAAGTTCACCTTTAACCTTTAACCTTTAACCCTTACCCAATGCTCCAGTCCGACATGTATGTGGACCTTACCAAGTGAGTCCCATGCATACAGCCCATGTTATACCCCTCTAGGTTTGTGAATATGGGCCAGGAAGTGTTGGCCTGGGCATGCAGTGCTGACCTACCAAGACCCCACTGCAGAGCTCATGTATGGGCAGCCATATGTGGACACTACAGGATGTGAAGAGAACACAGAGACCCAGAGTGTGCAGTCAGCTTCTCTGAACATGTGGCTCTATGGTTGTGAATTCATCACAGGCCTGCTGATAAGGACTACAACAACTTGAGGCAGTGGGTGGACATCGGTCTTATGGAAGATGCATATTTATGCTTCACAGAACATTTTGAAATCACACAATAATACAAAAAAAATCTGTTTTGTTACTGATTTAGTTCCCCACCAAACTACTTAACTACTGACCTAAACTAAAATAAACATGGCTTAATTAGGACACGTGTGGTCTAGACATGGCCTACTTCAGTGTACAACAAGCTTTTTCTTAGTAGCCTAGACTATCGGGGACAGGAAGCTGTGTGTGTGTGTAAGTAGACCTCCACTCGAGCATCAGCAGGAAAGGCTACACACACTGTGACTGGTCGAATAGTAAAAAAAAAAAATTAATTGTGTCACTGTTACACACACTAGACGTCACTAGTTATATTAATATCTAGTGAGCTAAGCTCACATAGTTAAATATGTCATAATCTAGGTAACTTTATGACACATAATGAAGCCACTAGCTAACCTCTCGGCCGCACGGGCCAAAGGTACATTATACGTTGCCATTAGCTTACATGGTATAGCTCACTCACCTGGTCTGACCAGAGAAGAAGAGCTCTTGCTCTTTATCAGCAGCAGTAATGCAGTGGTTCTGTGGCACTCTCTTTCCTCTCCTTCCTCCTATCTCTATTCTCTTCACTCTTATTCCATCTATTTGCTGTTTCATCTCTCTCTATCTAGCTCTTCCTCCTCAGCTAAAGCGATATCATCTCTATCTATCTATCTATCTATCTCTTTCTCTGTCTCTTAGCTAAAGCAAAATCATCTCTCTCTATCTATCTTTCTCTTTCTCTGTCTCTCAGCTAAAGCAAAATCATCTCTCTCTATCTATCTTTCTCTTTCTCTGTCTCTCAGCTAAAGCAAAATCATCTCTCTCTCTATCTATCTCTTTCTCTGTCTCTCAGCTAAAGCAAAATCATCTCTCTCTCTATCTATCTCTTTCTCTGTCTCTCAGCTAAAGCAAAATCATCTCTCTCTATCTATCTTTCTCTTTCTCTGTCTCTCAGCTAAAGCAAAATCATCTCTCTCTATCTATCTTTCTCTTTCTCTGTCTCTCAGCTAAAGCAAAATCATCTCTCTCTATCTATCTTTCTCTTTCTCTGTCTCTCAGCTAAAGCAAAATCATCTCTCTCTATCTATCTTTCTCTTTCTCTGTCTCTCAGCTAAAGCAAAATCATCTCTCTCTATCTATCTTTCTCTTTCTCTGTCTCTCAGCTAAAGCAAAATCATCTCTCTCTATCTATCTTTCTCTTTCTCTGTCTCTCAGCTAAAGCAAAATCATCTCTCTCTATCTATCTTTCTCTTTCTCTGTCTCTCAGCTAAAGCAAAATCATCTCTCTCTATCTATCTTTCTCTTTCTCTGTCTCTCAGCTAAAGCAAAATCATCTCTCTCTATCTATCTTTCTCTTTCTCTGTCCCTCTGCTAAACAGCATGTGCAGCAGAAAATGGAATGTGTGCCACGTGGTCGGGCAACATGGTAGGACAGACAGAACTGAGATGTAACTTCCTCAACCCTTCTTTTGACACACCTCAACCCACACGTCAACATTTTCCGTGACACCTCCCTGCTCGAGTAAAGCATGTTTTTTTTTTCCCAAGGTGGGCTTGAGTTGTTTTCTTCTAGCCAATGACGACTTCTTTCAACCCTCCCATAAAGTTACAGGTGCCTCAATGCAGATGTTCATCTGACATCAAGACGTGAAGGAGAGGACAATGGCATGCCCAGACTTACAGCCCACGATGATTAGAATTTGTATTACGATTTTGCTGTTTTGCAAACTTTGTAAGTTAATTGCTTGCATCTCATGTTGCCTAACAGTAAGTCAAATCTGTAAATGTGCTGTGTGTTTGTGTTTGTTTCTTTTCCCCCTTATTTCTTATTTCCAACAGTGTTTATTATGTTTTAAGTTTAACAGCATTTAATGTTGCTAGATGACTAGAAGCTAGAAGCAAGTGCGATGTGAGAAAAATGTAAATCTTGTTGTTTACTTTGTTTATTTTATAGACATGGCACAAACAGAGATTCTTCAGCAGACCGGGCAGGTAACCCAAGCTCACGTGGGTGAAACTGTCACCCTGGAGTGCTACTTCTCCCATGAGCAGAAGGAGAAGCGTTTCTACTGGTTCAAACAGACTTCAGGAAACAAACCCTCGGTAATAGTACGCTCACAAGCACACACTCAGACTGTGTTTTCTGAAGATTTTAACCCTGCGCGGTTCAAACCAGACAAAGGAAAGTTGCACTTCCATCTAACCATTGCAAATGTCAGTCACTCAGATGAGGGGATGTACCTCTGTGGAATGAAAGTATCGTATGAGGTGATGTTTGGAAATGGAACATTTTTGGCAGTTGAAGGTAAACACCATTCTGAAATATTACCTAAAGTAATAGCTGTAATCAGAATCTGAATCAGAATCAGAATCAGAATCAGATTTTATTTGCCAAGTAAGTTAGAACAAACAAGGAATTTGACCTGGTGAACTGACTGTCAATGTGCTTACACATATATTACACATTGTAAGAGAGTAATTAACTCTACTGTTAATTATTTAAAGGCCATTTATCAGCTCATGGTTAAATAATATGGAGGGTCCCACCAAGTCTCTATGCTTTAGGTGATCAAGGGTGTGCTGCTACCACAGTGGTCCAAGCCCCGGTACCAGCCCCGGTGTACCCAGGAGGCTCTGTGACTCTGCAATGCACAGTCCTGACTGAGAAACCAGCGGAGGACTTCAGAGGTCGTCAGGAGGTCAGAGTGCTCTGGATCAGACGGTCTTCAGGAGATTCCCATCCAGGACTTATCTACTCTCCCACATACAGCAGCAGTGAGTGTGAGGATCACTGCGTCTACAGCCTCTCCATGAGCAACCTCGGGCCCGCTGACAGTGGAATTTATTATTGTGTCGTGGACATATGTGGTCAAGTCCGCTTTGGGAATGGAACAGTGCTGGAAATGAGTGAGTAACTGGTTAGATTGAATTATTCATAGCAATAACGCAAATAATGGGAGGTTTAATTATTTAGAGACGATGTGGTTGTGAAATGTCCAGACTGTGCATGTGTTTGACTGGCCAAGTACACAGGACGTATGAGAGCATTATGCGCCTCAAAACCTTGAACACATTTGCATGCCAATATCAGTCAGATATTAAGGAGTTATTTAAATATATATATACATTTGTTTGTATTATTATTTTATTTGTTTGGGGTAACATTATCGAATACATAATTCAGACATACATTTTAACAACTTATCGTCAATTAAACAACAACAAAAGTTGGAAAGATGGCTGATTTGCTCATTAACAGTAATTTTAAGGGTAAATAAATATATGAATTACATACCTACTTGCTATATACAAACATACATACACAAAAGCTATATATACATACATGCGCCACATACATAGATATACAAGTTCATACGTACAGTAGCCTACTTGAGTCACAATCCTTAAAGTCTTACATTTTAGGTGCAGGTTAAGTAGAAATGAAAACTAGTGAGAAACAGAAATATTATTGTAAACATGTAACATAATCCGCTTCCAAATATCAGGGTTGGGGGAATACATTTTATCAGACATTTGCTCTAAACTCAATAGTGTTTTGAATGGCTTAAACCATACTTTTTCCATCTATATTAATGGTGGTTTTCCAGTTGACAACTATGACTCGCTTTGCACTCATGAAACCAATGGATACTGTCTTTTTCTTAAAAGGGGGCAAGCTCATACTATTTTTGTAATTCAAAATGCATAATTTAGGATCAAAAGGGATATTTTTTCTAATGATATAAGATGGATTAATTATGACTTTCTTCCAAAAACTTTGCAACATACGACATTTCCATTTCATGTGGAAAAAGACGCCTTTCTCCTTGTTACAATAGCGAGTTATTTAAATATTTAAAAATGTAAAACATTTTTTTGTCTTGTCTTGATTTTGTTGCCTTTCCAACGGTTATTACGTATTCCACTGTGTCAGGACCCGAGTTTTTGACAGACACTCTGATACTAATTATATACATATCTCCTATGTTTGTGTTTTTCAGGATCCTCTGCATTGTTAAACAGCGTAGTGATCAGTTTGGGAGGTGTATTGGCTGCATGTATTTGCATTGTAGGGATCTGGCTTAGCTGCAGTGGAAGAGAGTGTGATCGCAGCAAAGGTACATAATATAATATGTCCCTCAGCATGAATAAAGGTGCTAAAAATGATGCACTCCACTTATTGATAACATTGATAACTGTTTTTGTTTTTGCTGAACAAACAGAATCTTCAACTGATCACTTTGAGACCCAGGTAATGACACGATACACAGTACTCACTGGACTTCTGTTTGTGAACTTCAAAGAGCTAGTGCGATGAGGGAAATAGTAATTCGCTCAGTCACATTCCTCCACTGATGCCTAGACTGTCATGTATCTGACTGAAAAGTGTTTCTGTCTGTAGGATGATGGCGCTGACACTACGCAGGTCAGTTATGCAGCGGTTGAATTCTCAGAGAGGAAACCCAAAGCCAGCAAGAAGAAAGAGAGGGCCACTGATACATGGGGGTGTGTATCCTGATTATCCACTGACACATGGGGGTGTGTATCCTGATTATCCACGTCATGAACAGCCGACCTTCTAAACGCGCCTTAAAATAATATAACATTTAGGCCTATCTAACCATAGATATCTCACCATCTGATATCTTTATCTATACGTCTCCGCCTGACAATTTAATATACTGAAGCAAACATGTCTACATTTGTTTAGTAAATGAACAGATATGCTCGTAGCTTGATTGTTCTCTACTTTGTACTTCGCTTTGTACTGCGTCTGCTATATGACTAATTGTAAATGTGATATGGTATGGAACAATGACTAGAAACATTTTGTATACAGTTGCATACATTTGTAAAGGCAAAAGTGATGATAATAAAGTTATATTTTATAATAATGTTTGTTGTTTGTTTTATTGGAAGTAATGACATATCCATCAGTTGTTGAAAACAGTACATCACATGCAAATTATATTTTCTAGATGATACCTTGATAGCGTTGTATAAATTATATTTGATAGATGCTGGGTTGAAAGCGAATACTGGTATGCGTAGATTTAACAAACAGAAGTGATTCAATGTTCAGTATTGAAAATTATTAACCATGAGATGAACCAGTGGAAATGAACATCATAACACTCACTGAGAATACAGAGAATATCAGAGTGTTCTGGTTGAGACCAGCTGAAGATGAGTCCCATCCAGGAGTCATTTACACAAACATGAACAGTGCTTCAGTGTAACATAGACTGTAACTATAGCATTGTCAGAACCAGAGCCTCGCTGACACCGGGACATACCACTGTGCTGTTTCTACAGGTGAGTGATACAGTTTTGTCAAATGGGACAGTCCTAAAAATCAGTAAGACTTCATCATCAATCAAAGATATACATTATTTAAGAGACTGACGGTCACTCTTTTTTCTGACACGTATAGTATTCCAAATATAATATGGGTTTGGCAGGCAGTGGGCCTCTCTGTAGTTCTGGAGTGGAGTCTGGGTTTGGCAGTGCGCCTCTCTGTAGTTCTGGAGTGGAGTCTGGGTTTGGCAGTGGGCGTCTCTGTAGTTCTGGAGTGGAGTCTGGGTTTGGCAGTGGGCGTCTCTGTAGTTCTCAACCCTCTCCTGATCTGCTGCATTCCCCGTGTCCAACGCCCACTACAACACCCCTGATGACATTTACATTATATGTATTATTATTTATATATGTACTATTATGCTTATCTTACTCTTCTGGTATGAAAGGGATGAAGGGATTCCTAATATCCAGGGAATCTAGTGAAACTGCATGGCTAACATTGTCAGGGCTTGTCTCTGGGATTGAACCAGAGATGCTGGATGTGGGGAACCAGCGTTTGGCCCAGTGTGCTAGAGAGGACCCAATGGCAGTGTAGCGTTCTTTAGTGCCTTTATTGCAAACAGCAGTAATCCAACACACAGGAGATCAGATACAAGGCAAAGTCCATAAACTAAATGAGCTACAAAAAGGGTAGCTATTGGAAGGAACTAAGTCCTAGCAGCGAGAGGCAAAGCTTTAGCAGCCATGCAACACAAAAGTAGTTTGAGCGCTAAACACCTCAAAACTCGTGCTAGACAAAGAGTGAAAACTCTAATGACCCGATGAGGGCCAGATAAACTAGCCAGGTATTTATACCCTGGCTAACTGTGGCTAAGTGGCAATAACAAACAGTGTGTAATTACAAATAGGTGAGTGACACACAATGGGCAACAGGTGAGGGCACACAACGGGGAACAGGTGGATGACACAAATCACAACAAATGCACATGTGTGCAAATACAAGTCAGTTAGCTTGTTCCTTGGCCACCAGAGGCCGCCAAAGTGCCAAATGATAGCAATCGCCGCCCGAAGTCCTGACAGAACCCCTCCTCTAAGGGTCGGCTTCCAGACGGCCCAAAGAAAACTCCAAAAGTCCATATAGGGTGGGTGGAGGGGGTTAATGAGAAGGCCGATGGGCAGGAACCAAGGGTCAGGTGGCCGGCCGGGTGGACGGCCGAACAAGGACAGAGTATCTGGTGGGTGGCCGTGCGGGGGCGGCCAAGCAGGGGCAGAGTGTCTGGTGGGCGGCCGTGCGGGCGTCCACATCGGAGGAGTGTGTCTGGTGGGCAGCCGGGCGGGCAGGCGGCCACATCAGGGCAGAGTCTTTTGCGGCTGGTCAGGTGGACAACCAGAAATAGGCGAATGCTCTGCCAGGCGCCTCAAAACCTCATTGGGACCGAGAAGACCAAGAAGCATCTCCTTGGCCAGGCTCGTGAAGACGCCGTCGGAGGATGAACTCGGATTGCAGCACCAGGTGGCTGGGGTTGCTGGGTCAACGACAGCTGGGGTTGCAGGACCAGTGGCTGGGGCAGTCACAGCACCTGGACTGCCTGGTTCGCTGGGGTTGGCAGCACGGGGAACTGAGACAGTGGCACCTAGGACACAGGAGACAGTGGCACGGACACCTGGGACAGGACCAGGCGGGCCTGGGGCAGGAATGTCTGGTACAGGGGCACCTGAGGCTGAGACCTCTGGACTGTCTGGCCCACTAGGGCTGGCGGCATCTGGGCTGGCGACCTCCGGGCCGCCTGATTCGCCAGAGCTGACGGCCTCCAGGCTGCCTGATTCGCCAGAGCTGACGGCCTCCAGGCTGCCTGCTTCACCAGAGCTGACGGCCTCCAGGCTGCCTGCTTCGCCAGGACTGAGGGCCTCCAGGCTGCCTGCTTCGCCAGGGCTGAGGGCCTCCAGGCTGCCTGCTTCGCCAGGGCTGAGGGCAACTGGGGCATCAGCATTCGGGCTGCCTGGCTCATCCGGGCTCCAGACTGCCAGGCCCCCAACAGTGCTGTTTGTTCTTTCAGCATGATGCATCAGCCCACAGTCCTCAGAAGTGCATGCACAGCAATAGACTGAAAGAGCACGCCAGTTAAGACCAATAGGGCAATACAACTGTGACAAACAGCAACAGAAAAGACTGCAGAAAGACTGGCCTCTGAAGCATGTACCTGAAAACCACACCAACCACCAACTTTCTCACTATCAACAATGTTATTTTTATCATGGTGTCACAGCAGACTTCACACATCTCTGACCTTCTTTCATTACAGAGATCCTGCAATCACCTGTCACTTAGGCTACAGTCCCACTGAACACATTTAGAGATAGACCTGGCCTTCTACTTCTACGTCTATGATTGCCCTCTCATCAGGAACATGATGTCTGCTTTGCGTCATGTCTTTAAGCAAATGAGCTGATCACATGCTAAGCATCTGATTAGGTTGACATTTTGATTGTTTGCGAGGATTTATGGGTAGGTTATGGTAGGCTACAAGCTAATGCTGCTTACCAGGTATTAGATTTAATCTAGATTATTGCTTGTTGCTTATTAGCTGGGCTATTTAGAAGTCTCCAGCATTACTGAAACTAAATCGTGCATTGCATCCATCCAATAACTGGTTTTATTTTCAAGCAGGACAATGAGTCTAAACATGCACCAACCATGAAGAGATTTGCTTCAATGCTGATCTGCATAAGTGTCCGCCCACCGCCAGTGACTATTCAATATATCCTAACTTCCTGTAGTCATGTGTGTGTTGTGCAGAAGGGGGGCAAGTTAAACACACATGTGCAGTTTATGTAGCGCCTCTCTGCAGAAAACAGTGGAGCACCGATGCCTCTCACGAAGATCATTGTGCTGTTGCTTGTTACTTTCTTCTGTAAAATTTGTAAGTAATACTCTTTCTCATGAATACTGTTGTGTTTTGTCTAGTAACTTCTTCATTTCGTTATTAATTATATATAGATTATGTTTGAAATATTTGAAATACTATTTCAATCAGATAATACTGTAAACTGAATTTGTCTTAATTTGCAGACACCTTGGGAGCGGAGGCCTTGCAAACATCATTTGCCGTGACCAACGCAAAGATTGGAGACACCATAACTTTGAACTGCTCTTTCCCAGGAGATAGAATAGAAAAGTTCTTTTGGTACAAGCAAGAGTTTGGGCAAATCCCTCGAGCAATTGGACTAGTGAAGGAATTCAGGTCCTTGAGTCCTATTGTCATTCTTTTGAATGGGTTTAATAATCCACGTTTCAGGATCATGAAGACTGGCCACAGCACCAATCTGACTATTATTCAGACAACCTTGTCTGATGAGGCAACATATTTCTGTGGGGGTGAAAAGACAAACGAAATTGAACTTCGAAATGGCACATTTTTGAAATTTCAAGGTATTTATTTCTCTTAATCTTATAAATATATAGCCAGAGTAAGCCACAATTAAAAGTAAGCCAACATTAGAAAGCAATTGAAAGCAGTAAGTAATAAATATAGCCGAGTTAAGGGATCTGAGTTGATTCTAAGAATGAGACATACTTTTTTTTTTGTATCAATGTCGATTTTGTTTCTTTCAATACCAAACTTAAAGTCTGTTTTAGCTCCATAGGGACTAGGGACTTTATTCAAACAACCCCAAAATGAAGCAATAACTGAACAAAAAATGTTTGTGATTTTGGTGTTGTTATCAGAGAGTTTGCATCAGAGTTCCAACACTGTAGCAGTGGTTCAACCCGCAGTATCGGACCCAGTTCACCCAGGAGACTCAGTGACACTGCTGTGTACAGTCCTGACTCAGACCAGAACCAAGGACCTCAGGGTCTTCTGGATCAGCACAGCTTCAGGAGGAGATCTCCATCCAGGAAGCATTTATGCACACAAGAACAGCAGTAATCAGTGTGAAATCACCTCAGAAAAGAGAGCTAAACATACTGTAGAGAAGCTGTGGAAATTCATAAAGATTTGTAGTCATTTCCACAGATTTATAAATACTAGTGCAGTGCCCGTAGGAATTATGCATTCTGTAGTGTTAGCAGACATAGGTGTAGCTGTTGGGTAGTGTAATAGCAAGACATATTTGCACTCCACATAGGTAGGCTACAGGTTACACTGAAGTGTTATTGTGATGCATGTTTCCTTTTCATTAAGAAATGTTTTAATGTTAGCCTTTTTGGAGATATACCAACAAATAAAGTTTGAGATTATGTAATGGATGCAGTTGAATATAGATGTCAACGTTGCTATCTAAACTATAAACTAAATGTCATAAAGTGTCATGAAATAGGATCACTTCTTTATTGTAAGGGTAAGTGTAGGGTAAGAATGGTCATGCAGTTGGACTCAAATGTAGGTTAATTTTATTGAATGTATGTAGCCTACTGTACTGTATGACTTCGATGATGCTAGCTTTGACAGCCCACTCTCAGACAGATCGTAAGCTAATAAATGTCCTTACAATGGGAACACAGTTTAAATACTCTGACTGGAGATGGCGTTACTATCCCCCACCCGAATTAAGTGCAGGACTGGGAGGATAACATGACAACGTGGGCCAACATAATTTACAGCGAGATTTGCGCTGACTGGAGATGGCATTATTATCCCCCACCCGAATTCAGTGCACAGTGCACGTTCGATGCACGTCAATAGGCTAGCTAGTTTCACAGCAATTAACGTGAACAGGTTAAATTTACTTACAGATGAGCAGGCCTACTCCAGACGTCGAAGTGTGTGTTCATCGAAGTGTGTGTTCCTCATGAATAGCCTACACACTATAGGACATTTTACACCAAAATCGCTGGTCTATGTCACAATGTATTGGCTCCCGTTGAAATGCATTGGGTTTAGAAATCGCGTCGCTAAACCCAATGCATTTCAATGCACGGCAAACGGTATACTAATAAACAATATGAATATTTTTGATGGATTACTATTCCCTGTCTGTTAGATGACTGTACAACAGA
>NC_137927.1:27800805-27815805 GCF_963457725.1 Sprattus sprattus
TACGTTATTGGTTTTATTACATTTACATTATTACGTTATTGGCCGTTATTACGTTATTGGCCGTTATTACGTTATCGGTTGCTACAAGGAGTGAGTGGCAACAACCAGCCTAGCCCGACTTCATCTCCATCTATGCCTCAGCAGACAGGTCCTAACCAGCCAGCAGGGGTGCAGAACAGTGTGGCCGACTTCTTGACCCGCAACCCCTGTGTTGAGACTCCAGAGATGGTGGGAAATGTGAGTCTAGCTGAGTGGACACATTTTCTTTGTGCTTTGTTTTTGGGCCTTGTGTGCCTTGTTTATTGTGCCTAGTTTTGTGCTTAGTTTCTGTGCATATATTTGGGCCTAGTTTAGGCCTAGCATGGGCCGGTATTGGGCCTAAATGTCCAGGCAGGTGCCCAGGATGTATGTTACTTGAGTGACTGTGGGTACCGTCGATTATGCTTCTGCGTTTTGTTTTGTTCACATATGTGTTGGGGTTTGATATAGTCTCCCCCCCCCCCCCAACATTGCTGTTTGTGCTTTCAACTTGATGCATCAGCCCACAGTCCTCAGAAGTGCATGCACAGAAATAGACTGAAGGAGCACGCAAGAGGAGACCAGGGCAGTACTACTGTGACAAACAGCAACAGAAAAGACTGCAGAAAGACTGGCCTCTGAAGCATGTACCTGAAAACCACACCAACCACCAACTTTCTCACTATCAACAATGTTATTTTTATCATGGTGTCACAGCAGACTTCACACATCTCTGACCTTCTTTCATTACAGATATCCTGCAATCACCTGTCACTAGGCTACAGTCCCACTGAACACATTTGAGATGGACCTGGCTTTCCACTTCTACGTCTATGATTGCCCTCTCATTAGAAACATGATGTCTGCTTCGCGTCATGTCCTAAAGCAAATGAGCTGATCATAGGCTGAGCATCTGATTAGGTTGACATTTTGATTGTTTGCAAGGATAAATGGGTAGGTTATGGTTAGCTACAAGCTAATGCTGCGTAACAGGTATTATATTTCGTCTACTCTACATGATTGCTTGCTGCTTATTAGCGGGGCTATTTAGAAGTCTCCAACATTACTGAAACAAAATAGTGCATCGGCATCCATCCAATGGTTTCATTTTCTAGCAGGACAATGAGTATGAACATGCACCAACCATGAAGAGAAGTGCTTCAATGCTGTCCGCCCACTGTAAGTGACTATTATTAAATATATCCTAACTTCCTGTAGTGATGTGTGTGGTGTGCACAAAGGGGGAAGTTAGACACAGATGGGGAGTTTATTTAGCGCCTCTCTGCAGAACACAGCGCAGCACCGAAGCCTCTTACGAAGATGATTGGGCTGTTGCTTGTTACTTTCTTCTGTAAAAATTGTAAGTAATACTCTGCTTCATGAATACTGTTGTGTTTTGTATAGTAACCTCTTCGTTTCGTTATTAATTATATAGATTATGTTTTAAATAATATTTAGATATCTCCATTGTAATACTGTAAACTGCATTTGTCTAAATTTGCAGACATATTGGGAACGGAGGCCTTGCAATCCTCATTTTCCGTGACCAACGCAAAGATTGGTGACACCATAACTTTGAACTGCTCTTTCCCGGAAGATAAAAACAAAATGTATTTTTGGTACAAGCAAGAGTTTGGGCAACTCCCTCGAATAATTGGATTTGTGAAGGAACACTTGTCCTTGCGTAATAGTGCCATTCTTTTGAATGAGTTTACAAATTCACGTTTCAGGATCATGAAGACTGGCAACAGCCTTCATCTGACTATAATTCAGACAACCTTGTCTGATGAGGCAACATATTTCTGTGGGGTTGAAAAGACAAACAAAGTTGAACTTCGGAATGGCACATTTTTGAAATTTCAAGGTATTTATTTATCTTAATCTTATAAATGTATAGGCAGAGTAAGCCACAATTAAAAGTCAACCAACATTAGAACGCAATTGAGAGCTTCTAGTAATAAATACAGCCGAGTTAAGTGATCTGAGTTGATTCGGGAATGTTATTTTATCAATGTCGATTTCGTTTTTATCAATACCAAAAGTCGGTTTTAGGTCAAAAGGACTAGGGCCTGTGCATCTGAAAGAGATTCAGATAAACTATCTGTTAATTCAAACAACCCCACAATGAAGCAAAAACTAAACAAAAAATGTATGCGATTTTGTGTCTGTTAATCTCACAGAGAATACGATTCAGAGTTCCAGCACTGTAGCAGTGGTTCAAGCTGCGGTATCGGACCCAGTTCACCCAGGAGACTCAGTGACTCTGCTGTGTACAGTCCTGACTGAGACCAGAATCAAGGACCTCCGGGTCTTCTGGATCAGCACAGCTTCAGGAGGAGATCTCCGTCCAGGAAGCATTTATGCACACAAGAACAGCAGTAATCAGTGCGAGATCACCTCAGAAAAGACCTGTACCTACGAGCACCTGAAGAGCAGCGTGGGCCTCAGTGATGAAGGGATGCATTACTGTGCCGTATCAACATGTGGACGGATAGTACTGGGGAACGGTGCCATGCTGAGGATCGGTTAGTGCTCACAGTAAGAGCTAAACCTACTGTAGAGAAGCTGTGGAAATGTATAAAGACAGATTTCCACAGATTTATAAATATATATAAAGATGTATGGTCATTTTCCACAGCTACTCTACAGTATGTATAATATAATATATATATATATATATATATATATATATATATATATATATATATTGTGATTATCAACTGGTTTGTCTTCCCACAGAAAGCAAATTGGATCAGCTGGTTCTGGTGTTGGGACTGGTCCTTGGGATCTGCCTGGTGGTTATATTTGGTCTGGTCTGCGTGATTTTCCGAAGAGTAGGATCCCACAGCGGTGAGTGTTCTATATCAGTATGTGAATACATGTTGGGACTGTGTTTTGTGCTCATATGTTACTTGGTCAATTTGATTTACCAAGACAGGAAACAGAAACATGACAAAGGTATATCACTTGTAATAATAGTTATTAGAATGCATTAGATAAACATGTCTCAGTGAGCCTTGTCATGACTCCAAGAACAAAATAACAAACTTTGAAATGTTGATCAAATTACCTGAATATGCACTTGTAGTTACATTAACGTTTTTTTTTTCAATTTGACATACATCTCAAGTTTTCTCAGATAAGGCTTCAGGATTGATCATTCTAAACAAAACCTTAAGTTAATCACATAATTCTTCTTTTCCCTACATAAAGCCGATGCCAACCATAGAGGCTACAACAATACAAATGGCCTTGATCCTATTAGTGAACAGATGCCAGTAAGTTACATATTCATTGTTTTCATGTAAAAAAAAATCTAAATGTTAGATACATAATGACAATGTCATGCCTGTCTCCTATAGATCTTGATGATTCCAGATGGAAATGTCTTCACATCTGTTATCTACAAAGTCAAGAACCTCTAAGTGTCTGCAAAGTGCTGCTCTTTCAGCTTTCATATCTGCTACCTGCTCCACCACCACACAGGCACACATACACAAGCACATACACACACACATACACACAAACACACCCGCACGCAGGCATGCACGTAGGCATGCACGCAGGCACAGACGCAGGCACGCAGGCAATCAGGCACGCACACACACACACGCACGCTGGCACGCACTCACTCACACACACACACACACACGCACGCAGGCACGCACACACACACACACACACACACACACACAGACACACAGACACAGACACAGACACACACACACACACACACACACACACACACACACACACACACACACACACACTCACACACACACACACACACACACACATACTACATACAGCTCCTCCTCCTTTCTTGACTACATGTTACCTCATGTCATTTTGTAGTCACTGATGAACAGATTTGGCATGGTACCATTCCTTCCCTGCTGTACACAGAGAGCTGTATTGTGACAACATGCTGCAGTGAAAAAGTGCCCTTTGTGTTGAATGAACGCGTATAAAATACAAATGTTTTGTGCTAATTGAAATGTACTTTTCAGTTAAATAAAGAGGTGAATCTATTTTCCAATAATTTTGCGTGCAGCAATGTTTGAGGTTGTTTATTTATCAGTCAAAAACTGACAACAAGTGGCAGGCGCGTAACAATAATGCGGCTTCAAATCTACACAGCCTTCATTCTTCCTGTTTTTGACCACGTGTACAAAGCATACCTCTTACTCTTTTTCATTGTTAGAACTGACACACTGTGTTTTTGCACACATTGCTATGAATCGCTCCACCTGAATTCTCAATGTTTGTTTAGGTAAACTGTCATAATTCAACAATGACAACAACAACAATATTAATAGATATGTTGTCAAATGTTTTCATTACATGACATAAAATGCATGATCTCAGACTCAAATTAAGACCATTGCAGGCATCAAGTTGTTTTATTTTGTGAACTATCAAAATATGTATCAACAATTATGGAACAAAACACAAATCAGGTATCGGCTCACAATCAATATTCCATATTAAGTACTTACAGTTTGAGGCAGAGAGGAGGAGTGAGTGGCAACAACCAGCCTAGCCCGACTTCATCTCCATCTATGCCTCAACAGACAGGTCCTAACCAGCCAGCAGGGGTGCAGAACAGTGTGGCCGACTTCTTGACTCGCAACCCCTCTGTTGAGACTCCAGAGATGGTGGGAAATGTGAGAAGGTGAATTTGACCCCTTCTCACCGTGACTCTGGAGAGAAGTTTGGCCCTAATGTGGGGTGGACTCCCCCACCACAATGGTTGGGTCCGGGCTTCCTCATGACAGTGGTTGGACCCAGGAGGCCTAATTGGGCCAATTGAGCCTAAGTAACGACCTATCTAAATGGTGCCTCATGAGCGCACTAAAGAGAGAGATGACTTTCATGAAGGTAAAACACTTCCCTGCAGTGAGGTGAAGTGTTTGTGTCTTGCTGTATGGGCACTGTTTCTTTGTGCTTTGTTTTGGGCCTTGTGTGCCTTGTTTATTGTGCCTAGTTTTGTGCTTAGTTTCTGTGCATAGGTTTGGGCCTAGTTTAGGCCTAGCATTGGCCGGTATTGGGCCTAAATGGGCCAAGCAGGCGCCCAGGATGCATGTAACTTGAGTTACTGTGGGTACTGTCGATATTATGCTTCTGTGTTTTGTTTTGTTCACATATGTGTTGGGGTTTGATATAGTCGTCGGCTGAGCATCTGATTAGGTAGACATTTTGATTGTTTCCGAGGATTAATGGGTAGGGTTATGGTTAGCTACAAGCTAATGCTGCGTAACAGGTATTAGATTTTGTCTAGATGACTGATTGCTGCTTATTAGCTGGGCTATTTTGAAGTCTCCCGCATTACTGAAACAAAATCGTGAATCGGCATTCACCCAATAAGTGGTTTTGATTTTGTAGCAGGACAATGAGTCTAAACATGCACCAACCATTAAGAGATTTGCTTCAATGCTGATCTGCATAAGTGTCCGCCCACTGTGAGTGACTATTAATTCAATATATCCTTACTTCCTGTAGTGATGTGTGTGTGTTGTGCAGAAGGGGGGCAAGTTAAACACACGTGCAGTTATTTAGTGCCTCTCTTCAGAACACAGTGGAGCACCGATGCCTCTTACGAAGATGATTGTGCTGTTGCTTGTTACATTCTTCTGTAAAAAATGTAAGTACTCTGTCTCATGAATACTGTTCTGTTTTCTCTAGTTACCTCTTCATTTTTGTTGTTAATGATATAGATTATGTTTGAAATATTTTACTGTAAATGCTATTTAAATCATAATACTGTAAACTGTATTTGTCTAAATTTGCAGACACCTTGGGAGCGGAGGCCTTGCAATCATTTGCCGTGACCAATGCAAAGATTGGTGACACCATAACGTTGAACTGCTCTTTCCCAGGTGATAAAATAGAAAAGTTATTTTGGTACAAGCAAGAGTTTGGGCAAATCCCCCAAGCAATTGGACTAGTGAAGAAGTTCAGAGACTTGAGTCCTAGTGTCATTCTTTTGAATGAGTTTAATAATCCACGTTTCAAGATCATGAAGACTGACCACGGCACCAATCTGACTATTATTCAGACAATCTTGTCTGATGAGGCAACATATTTCTGTGGGGTTGAAAAGACAAATGAAATTGAACTTCAAAATGGCACATTTTTGAAATTTCAAGGTATTTATTTTTCTTAATCTTATAAATATAAAGCCAGAGTAAGCCACAACTAAAAGTAAGCCAACATTAGAAAGCAACTGAAAGCAGTAAGTAATAAATATAGCCGAGTTGAGGGATCTGAGTTGATTCTAAGAATGAGACATACTTTTTTTTTATCAATGTCGATTTGGTTTATTTCAATACCAAACTTAAAGTCTGTTTTAGCTCCATAGGGACTTTATTCAAACAACCCCAAAATGAAGCAAAAACTAAACAAAAAATGTTTGTGATTTTGGTGTTACAAGAGAGTTTGAATCAGAGTTCCAGCACTGTAGCAGTGGTTCAACCCGCAGTATCGGACCCAGTTCACCCAGGAGACTCAGTGACACTGCTGTGTACAGTCCTGACTGAGACCAGAACCAAGGACCTCAGGGTCTTCTGGATCAGCACAGGTTCAGGAGGAGATCTCCATCCAGGAAGCATTTATGCACACAAGAACAGCAGTAATCAGTGCGAGATCACCTCAAAAAAGACCTGTACCTACGAGCGCTTTAAAAGCAGCGTGGGCCTCAGTGACGCCAGGATGCATTACTGTGCCGTATCAACATGTGGACGGATAGTACTGGGGAACGGTGCCATGCTGAGGATCGGTTAGTGCTCACAGTAAGAGCTAAACATACTCTAGAGAAGCTGTGGAAATGTATAAGGATTTGTAGAAATTTTCACAGATTTGTATATATACTATATAAAGATGTATGGTCATTTTCCACAGCTACTCTACAGTATATATCATATACATATATACAGTATATATATATTATATATTGTGATTATCAACTGGTTTGTCTTCCCACAGAAAGCAAATTGGATCACCTGGTTCTGGCGTTGGGACTGGCACTTGGGATCTGCCTGGTGGTTATATTTGGTCTGGTCTGTGTGATTTGCCGAAGAGTAGGATCCCACAGCGGTGAGTGTTCTATTAGACCATCTTTCCTTGAAAGGCTTGAATATTGTCCTCCATTTTAATTTTGCCACATTTAATTCATGTGTTGTCTTCTCTTCTCTTGTCTTGTCTCTCTAAAGGTGCCCATGGGGTCAAGCAAAACAACTCTGCATCGGTGGCCTCTGCTGTTCAGGTAGGGGTCCATAGTTAGGACACAGAGCATAAAGCACCACATTTAATCACACAAGATGACTATGAAAGTTTTTAAAGGTGCCATAAAATGCATTTATTCAGTATTTGAAAGTGTCCTCTTACATTCATTACTAATCATCTTCCTCTTTTAACTTGGCACCCTAATCACACAGATTACAGATAAATTGGCAGACTTAATTGTGACGGACAGAGTTTGAGATTTGCAGTATGTCAGTTCCGTGCTTCCATTCTATGGCATCTTTAAAGCAAGTATTTCTATGCATTTTCACTTCAGCAGTATGAACTGCAATAGACTACACCTCTGGTTGAAACTGACTCAATCTGGACAGTGAAGTTTGAGTTTGTCAGTGGCATGCATATGCTGCCCTACTGTGAACGCTCTTAACACTTCCAGCACTAAAGCCTTTTTTTTTTACTCTGTTAAGTAGTCTGCCATGTCTGATATTTTTGTATATTTCACTAAAAACCATGAGGCAAAAGTGACAATTATGAATATATTCTATAAAACCTCAGCAATAATAAAATGTGAGTAAAAGGAATGTAGTAAAAAAGGTGTTTTACTGAAATTAAATCTTAAGACACAAAAAGAAATCTACTTTTAGAGACTCAAAATCACATTGTAAATATTTTGGAAGTTTAGGGTAAGGTGGCCGGTTCGATCCCCGACCAGTAGGAAAAATGTGGGCGGGGGAAGTGGTAGACCACGGCTGAAGTGCCCTTGAGCAAGGCACCTAACCCCGATCACTGCTCCCCGGGTGCCTCCAAAGGCAGCTCACTGCTCCGGGTTAGTGTGTAACTGCACTTCACTGTGTGTGTGTCACTTCCCTAGATGGGTTAAATGCAGAGGTGGATTTCAGAGTGTGTGTGTCTACACCACCTCTGCCATAGAGTCACTTTCACTTCACAAAACACCAAAGAAACAGGCTCGATGGCATGGCAGTCAGAGCACATACTCATCTGTAGTGACGGCACAGGAACACTATAGATGTGCTAATTAGATGCGCTAATTTATTTTCTGGGTAGCACACTCTTAGCAGCTGCTCTGAAAGTCTGGTCTAAAACTGAGAACTGGATCTGAGTCTGTAATATCTTTTGCCTGTAGAACTGTGGTTTTATGAATAGGTGTGATCAGGTCCCGATTTCATATTTCCTGTGCCCCACTCAGGCTGGTGATTCTGAGGAGCTGACATACACGACGCTGCCTCTCTCCAAAACAACGAACAAGAGAGGGAGGAAGAAGACCCCTCCTCCACAGGATGTTATCTACTCTGGTGTGAGGCTCTCTTAGTGTAAACATTTTAGGCCAAAGTGTTACGTGAGCCTCTCAAACTGCTGGAAGACAGAAAGAGAGAGAGAAAGAGAGATAGGGTTGATCATTTTTGATAGAATGAACTGTGACTCGAAGGGGCATTGTGTTGCTACTGTTGCTTCTGCAGAAAGGGGGGGGGGGGCGATGAAAGCAGACACCTAGAGAGAATATGAAAGTGGAAGAGAGAAGAAAAAGAGTGAGAGGGTTGGTCAATTTTGATAGATAGATAGATAGATAGGTAGATAGGTAGATAGATAGATAGATAGGTAGATAGGTAGATAGGTAGATAGGTAGATAGATAGATGTGCATTAGCCGATAAGAAACAGGGAAGGAGAGAGAGGGGAAGAGAACAGCATTATGCACACATTTCCTTTGAAACTGCATTACTACTCAGTCTATTTCATGGATTAATGTTTGTTACACTGCCTCCTGTTGTGTTAATTTTCTTTATTCCTTGTCTTCTGGACATCTATCTGTTTAGTACGAGCATTTCTGAATAAACTGCTTTGAAGTATTTCCTTTTTTGCATTTTAAAGGAACACCAAATAAAATGATATTCTGTTAAAAACTCATTATCAACTGTCATTATTTAAATATCACAGGTATTATATTATATAATGTACAACTTAATTAACCATGGGAGGAAGAAGAAGAGCACTGTGATGCTGTGACTTGGCGTCTCCACATCACGTAACTGAGTCACATGACCACCAGCCAGGTAATGGCTTCTTTGTGTAAGATTTAGTTAAATGGACTACTTTTAACCTTTACTGTTATACCGTGTGGATTTACCAAGACCTTGGACTGCTGTCAAATACCTGCTTTTAAACTTGTGAGTAATTTCCTTGCGAGAGGGTGAGGGCACGCACCAACCTCGCAACGTTGTTTACAATTGTTTGTTCGCAATGGCGTTTGACCACCTAGCGAAATGCTACATGTTTTAAAATACAGAGTCCAAGAACAACAAGCAGACGGACTATTTCGGATCCACAAAGGTTTATTTAGTAAAGTAGTAAAGTCAAGTAGTCTCAAATGTTTACCTTCTTCTCCTGGCATCTCTGGCTGCGGTGTTAAAGGGGCGCGCACCTCCACTGCCAAGCCTGATATGCGGTTGTGGCCGACTGGGGCGCGTTCGCGCACTGCGCTCGTGCGTGAGCGGACAATGGTACTGTCCAATTTACATTGATATTCGCTCATGAAGCGTTCTGGTTTTAATATTATGATACGTGTGTGATGGTTGTATTTCCTGTATTAGGAACATTTCTTTTCTGTGCAGTTAATGTCTTTAATGTGTCTGTAAAAGCATGTTCTGTATTTTTACCCCTAGTTTTTGCATTATTGGGTTGTTCCAATTACTTAGGGAAAATGGGTGTCTTGAAAAGGTCCAGTGTTTTCAGTCTTCAGGAGGCCAGCCATGTGTGCACACTGTTGTTAGTGAGAGCCTAGGAACTTAGTACAGTGAGTCACTTTATTTCACCAAGCTAGTTTGATCAACTTGTGTTGCGTTAACTTTTGTTAGTTAATTTTCTCTTTTCTTTTGACCCTCGTGTCATTGTTTGTTTATTTGCATTTTTACTTTAGTTTTATTCTCACTGTAAATGTCTACACGGATTTTTGGCTTGGGATAAAATAAAAACAACCCTCAACCTTTTGCACAAACCTTCTTGTGGACCTGCATCTCTGCCAGACTTGCCTGTCACGGCTACACATTCTCACATTTGGTGGCAGCGGTTTTGGGAGCCAGTGACCAGCAGAAGTGCAGACGAGCAACATCCAGTCCTACAGAAGGATGATGGCAGAAGGAGGAGCCATCCGTGATGTCGACAGTGATGGGGAGTTCAGAGACGAAGAGGAACTACAGCACCGACCGGCAGATGGTGACAGAGGAGGTAGCTTGGAGGCTACGCTCAGGCAGTTCATGCAACAGCAACACCAGCGCGACATGCAGCGAGAGCGAGAAGCCCAAGAACAAAGCCGTCGGCTGAGGGCCCTCCAGCATCAGTTCGGCCTGCTCCAGACATTCGTCAGTGTGGAACAGCTGGACGGGCAGGCTGCATCCAGACCCATCAGCCCGACAGCATCTCGCCCAGTCAGCGTGGGCCCCTCTGACTTCGGTGCAGGAAGAGCGAGCAGAGTAAGCAGTGTTCCCTCCAACCTCGTGACGTCTTCGGCCAACCAGGCCCCAGCCCCATTTCCAATGGTATGGGCCGCGCCGAAGATGACCCCATTTCAAGAGGACCAGGATATTGAACATTTCCTGACAACATTTGAGCGCATCGCTTTGGCCAGCCAGTGGCCCATGCAGAGATGGACACTTTATCTTGTACCCCTGCTTACAGGCAAGGCACGAGCAGCTTACGTTGCTATGGACATTCGAGACGCTCAGGACTACGTAAAAGTGAAGCTGGCAATCTTGAAAAAGTTTGAAATCGAAAGCGAGACCTATCGGCTGAGGTTCAGATCCGAAGAAGTGCGAGATGGCGAGACACCGCGGGAGCTGCAGGCCAGGCTCCGGGACCTCTACATGAAGTGGGTAACACCCGAGGACCGGACGAAGGAAGAAATCGGGGACCTCTTCATTCTGGAACAGTTCCTGTGGATGGTCAACCCAGAGATCCGCACATGGATTAAAGAACACGCCCCTCAGTCATCGGAAGAAGCGGCACAGCTAGCAGAGACCTACATATCAGCCAGGCGTGGACGAAGAGGACTCCAGCTGGGCATGGACAAGTCGAGGCAAGACCAGCGGCAGACGAGCGACGGCAACAGCAACAGACCCGGCGCTGGTAAGTCGGGGGGTGGTGGTAATGGTCGTGGTTATAGGGGTTCTAGGTACACTTCATATAGCCAACACACACCAGCAACATCATACCCACAGGCTAAGTCCAGGGTAGTCTGTTACAATTGTAACCAGACAGACCACATTAAGCCCAACTGCCCGTTACTCCAACCTGATCAGTCCAACCTTTGTTTTGTCACCCAAACCCCTAGTGGTAATGACAGGAATCCCATTGATACTGATGTTACAGTCCCTGTTAAGATCACAGGCAAAACCTGGGATGCTTTGGTAGACTCTGGTAGCAGCCAAACTTTTGTCAGCAATAGTTGTGTCAAATCGCTGAATCTAGCTAAAACGGGCACAGTGCATGTCAGATGTATACATGGTGATGTCAGAGAACATGACACGGTGAATTTAACCATGGAAATTGATGGACAAGCTTACCTGTTGAGTGTAGGGATTATGGAGGAGGCTCCATACCCAGTCATTTTGGGACAGGATGTCCCTATACTGGCCGACCTTTTGCAAAAGAAGACTATGACTACGGCGTATGTTACCACGAGAGCTCAGCGCAAGGCAGAGGGCGATGTTGTTCTGGACTGGGATGAGTTCCCGTTCCCAGTCTCAGTCCGTAAAAAGTCCCGAGCTGAACGCAGAGCAGACAAAGTGAGAGGTACCAATGTGGAAGAGACACTTCCCACTCCTCCCATGAGTGAGGAAGGAGTCTTGACTGCTGATTTTGATGAGCTAGTGAAAAATGATGCGTCACTGAAACCACTTTTTGAGAAAGCGGTAACTACTGAGCAGGCCATGGAGCTAAATGCGAGGGGCGAGGAGTGTCACAGGTTGAAGGATGGCAAACTGTACCGTATGAGCGAAGATGGTGAACAGTTGGTGGTACCGCGTTGTTTGAGAAAAACGGTTCTAAAGCTGGGCCATAGTGTGCCTTGGGCAGGCCATTTAGGCCAGCAAAAGACACTGTTGCGCATTGCAAGCAGATTTCACTGGCCGGGTTTTTACAAAGAGGTAATAGAGTACTGCAAGTCGTGCCCCGAATGTCAGTTGACGTCGAAGGCAACCAGAGGTACCAAAGTTCCCTTAATTAGCCTCCCCATTGTTGACACCCCTTTTACGCGCATAGCAATGGACATAGTTGGACCCCTTGAAAAGAGCAGAGCAGGTCACAGATACATACTGGTCATATGTGATTACGCCACCCGATACCCTGAAGCATTTCCACTCAGAAACACCAAGGCTAGACAGATAGCAAACTGTCTTATCCAGTTGTTTTCCAGGGTAGGGGTGCCCAAAGAGATCTTGACTGACCAGGGGACAAACTTTAGCTCTAACTTCTTAAAACAAGTGTACAGTCTTCTGGGGATAAGGGGTATTCGAACCACACCATACCACCCCCAGACTGACGGCTTGGTCGAGCGTTTTAACCAGACGCTGAAGTCCATGCTGCGCAAGTTTGTGAGTGACTCTGGAGCCGACTGGGATCAGTGGCTTCCATACATCTTGTTTGCTTATCGTGAAGTTCCCCAGGCATCCACAGGCTACTCTCCGTTTGAGCTGCTGTTCGGACGTGCCGTGAGGGGACCCCTCGACATCATGCGGGAGACCTGGGAAGGTGGCCAGACCAGCCAGCAGACCAACGTCATCTCCTATGTCGTGAGGATGAGGGACAAGATGGATCAACTGACCGCCATGGCCCACGACAACATGGCAAAGGCTCAAGACCAACAGAAGACGTGGTACGACCGCAACGCCCGTAGCAGATCGTTTCAGCCAGGCCAAAAGGTGATGCTGTTGCTGCCTTCGTCAGAGAGCAGCCTGCTCGCCAAATGGCAGGGCCCATTTGAAGTTCTGCGCAAGATGGGGCCCGTCACCTATGAGCTTGCCATGCCTGAACGTCGAAAGACAAAGCAAGTCTACCACATCAATCTGCTGAAGCTGTGGAACCAGAGGGAGGTACCCAGAAACCAGATGTGGGCGCGGGCCGTCCCGGAGGAGGAGGAGCTGCAGGAGCAGTATTTTCCCGTTGCCAAGGGGAAGCCCTCTCAGCCGGAGCTGGGACACCTACCACAACGCCAGCAGAGGGAGCTGCAGCGCTGCATACCCAAGGGCCTATTCCGGGAGGAACCGGGCCGCACGTCGTTGACTGAGCACAACATCCGCCTGACCTCGCCAGGGCCTGTTCGTCAGACCCGCTACAGGGTGCCAGCTCAGCTGATCCCTGCACTCAAGCAGGAGATGCAGGACATGCTGAAGACCGGCGTCATCGTCCCATCCCGCAGCGAGTGGTGCAGCCCCATCGTCCTAGTCCCGAAGAAGGACGGTAGTCTCCGCTTCTGCGTGGACTTCAGAGGTGTGAATGCCATTTCAGCCTTTGACTCCTACCCCATGCCACGGGTCGATGACCTGGTGGAACGGCTGGGGAAGGCACAGTACCTGACCACTCTAGACCTCTGTAAGGGGTACTGGCAGGTCCCTCTTGCACCAGAGGCCCAGCAGTTGACGGCCTTCAGAGTGCCGTCTGGATTGTACCAGTTCACCGTGATGCCATTCGGGCTGCATGGAGCAGCCGCGTCCTTCCAACGTCTGATGGACCAGGTGTTGCGGGGAGCCGAGGGGTACGCCGCGGCCTACATCGACGACGTGGTGGTCCACAGCGCCACCTGGGAAGACCACCTGGGCCATCTGAAGGACGTCTTCCATCGCATCCACCAGGCAGGCTTGGTGATCAACCCGGGCAAGTGTCAGCTGGCGAGGACCGAGGTCTGCTACCTGGGCTACATCCTGGGGGGTGGAGTCGTCAAGCCGCAGGTGGACAAAGTGGAGTCCATCCGCAGCTGCCCTCGCCCCACAACCAAGAAGGGCGTTCGATCCTTCCTGGGGTTGGTCGGCTGGTACCGCCGGTTTATTCCGGGATTCTCCAGCAGGGCGGCAGTGCTGACCGACCTGACAAAAAAGAATGCTCCCAACAAGGTCCGGTGGTCTGAGGCCTGTGAGCGGGCGTTTGAGGACCTGAAGGAGTGCATGTGTCAGGGGCCGGTCCTGCAGAGCCCTGACTTTGACCTGCCATTTACAGTGCAAACTGATGCGTCCGGCACTGGTCTTGGGGCAGTGTTGCTCCAGGGCGAGGCGGAGGAGTGCAGGCCGGTCCAATACATCAGCCGGAAACTGCACCCGCGAGAGACTAGATACTCAACAGTTGAGAAGGAGTGTCTTGCTGTGAAGTGGGCTTTAGACACCCTCAAGTACTATCTGGTGGGTAAAGACTTCATTGTTGAGACCGATCACAGGGCCCTCCAATGGCTGCACAGAATGAGAGACAGCAACGCCAGGGTGACACGCTGGTACCTGGCAATGCAGCCCTTCCGTTTCGCTGTGAAGTATCGCAGTGGCAAGACCAACGTCATTGCTGACTTCCTGTCCCGCCTCGATGAGGAGGGTCAGTCTTAAGGGGGGGGGTGTGTGATGCTGTGACTTGGCGTCTCCACATCACGTAACTGAGTCACATGACCACCAGCCAGGTAATGGCTTCTTTGTGTAAGATTTAGTTAAATGGACTACTTTTAACCTTTACTGTTATACCGTGTGGATTTA
>NC_137927.1:27823305-27885805 GCF_963457725.1 Sprattus sprattus
TGTGTGTGTGTGTGTATGTGTGTTTCGTGCATGTGCATGTGCATGTGTTTGTGTATGTGTGTGTGTGCGCTCGTGCGTGTGTGTGTGTGTGTGTGTGCGCACGTGGGTGTGTGTGTGCGCACGTGGGTGTATGTGTGCGCACGTGGGTGCGCGTGTGTGTGTGTGTGTATGTGTGTGTGTGTGTGCGTGTGTGTGTGTGTGTGTGTGTGTGTGTGGTGTGTGTGTGTGTGTACATTTATCATCACTATGCAGGATTCTCTCTAGGCTCCAGCACTGCTCTGACCAAGAGGGGGGAGCTGATCATCGTGGCCGGGGCCCCTAGGGCAGGACACAGTGGGAAGGTACGCACAAACCACACACACCCATGTATATATATATGTATATCTGTCCACACACACCCATATATATGTGTATATCTGTCCACACACATCTCAGGCTCTAGATGCAAATATCATGTGTACTGCCTGCAATATATACGTATATATGATACTGTATATATGAAAGTGAATGTGAATGTAAGTACGTATATATATATAGTATATAGTACATATATATACATATATTTGAATGTGAATGTATAGGTGCTGCTGCTTAAGCGTGAGGGAACGAGCAGTCTGAGTATGGAGCATACCCTCACTGGACCCGGCCTGGCCTCGTCCTTCGGCTACGACCTCGCTGTAGTAGACCTCAACGCAGACGGGTGAGCTTCTGTTTAGGAGAACAACTGCACGTGCTTTAAAGGTGTAATAAGGGAACGAAAGGTTTTGTTGTGAAATAAATGAACATGTTTCTAGACAATAATGTATTTCTGAAGGGCAATTGCAAAGAAATGTTTTCCTGTGTTTCCTGTGCGTCACCAAAGGGTTGATCAGCCGAACCACCAACACTGCAAAAAATGCTTTTCTAACCTAGTGTTATTACTCTTATATTGAGATGAAAAATCTAGTTGGTCTTGTTTCTAGCTTAATTGTACTTACCTAGTGCTTTCTTGGTAAGGTTATTTTTACCTATTTCAAGCAAATATTACTTATTTTAAGAAATCTTAACAAGCCAAATTTGCTTAACGCACTGGCAGCCAAATCTGCTTGTTTTAAGCAAAATCCTGCTTAAATATGTAATTATTTGTCTTAAATCTAGAGGGGCATTTTTTGCAGTAAAGTGTTAAGTGCAGAGTTCTGTTGGGAATCACTGTCAATTTTAGCATGCCCTCATATAAAATGTCATTATAGTATATCCATAAACATGTTTATTTTTTGACTACTTCAGAGATGTATCTGAACCACCTTTAGTGTCTAGTTTGAGGACCTTTGATGTAATGTGATGAGAATTAAAACGTATTATGTTGATGATACACCTGCTTAACTGGGATCTTGTTTGTAAGTAATCACTTGTTTTGATGTCCTTTCAATTAACTTTATGCTAAATACGTATTTCAATATTTCCCTATCTCTGTTGTATTGATGTCTCATTGTAATTTAATCAAAAGGGTCTTCGTTATCATCAAACCACAGTGGTCGAGCCTCCTCAGTGTGTCCCATTGTCTGGCTCTTTGATTAAGGTGGGAGGACCTGGTGGTTGAGCCTCCTCAGTGTGTCCCATTGTCTGGCTCTTTGATTAAGGTGGGAGGACCTGGTGGTTGGAGCCCCCCAGTACTTTGAAAAGGATAGAGAAGTGGGAGGGGCCGTCTACGTCTACATCAATCGCGCCGACGGCAGGGACTGGAGCGACCCAAAGATTGTCCGTCTCCATGGCAACAAGGACTCCATGTTCGGGCTGGCAGTTGAAAGCATTGGTGATGTCAATCAAGACGGATTCCAAGGTCAGCTGAAAGGGCCTTGATGGTTATTTTCTGTGAATGCAATCAAACAACGTGAAAGAACCTTTGTCCCCGTCTTCTCCATTAGAAGTGATGCCCATAAAACGCGTAAAGGGGCGATTGAAAGGGTCTGTTGTCTTTTAGCCACTTTGCTATCAAAGGCAGCTACAGAGAAGTGTAAAGCATACAGTATGTATAAATTCAGCCCTTTGTGTACACCATTCCTCCTCTTTCTATGAAGTATAGCCTCAAGTACCCTTAACATTAACCTGGATTCCTTGAGCAAATGTTTTTTGTCTAAGGGCCAAGACCTTAAGCTTAAGTATGTGTGAGCGAGTCCCTATGTGTGAGGTGTTCATGTGCCCTTTCACAAAGATGTTTTTGAACGTTCCCGTCATGACAGATCTTGCGGTGGGAGCCCCATACGAGGGATCTGGACGTGTCTACATCTATCACGGCTCTTCTGAGGGCATTCAACTTAAACCCACGCAGGTCAGTAAATATACATTTGCAAACATTTAGTTATTTTATCCAAAAGCAACGTATATATATATACTCTACATACTATGCCAAACTGACAGCCAACCATCTACTTTGTATTTACAGACATATTACAGATATGTTTGTGAATTTCACAGAAGTCTGGACTGACTTAATGTGTTTGTTGAACATTTCAGATCTTAAAAGGTGAAGATGGTGTGACGTTATTTGGATATTCCTTGGCGGGGAATATGGACATCGATGGGAATGAATATCCAGATGTGGCCGTGGGGTCTCTCTCAAATTCTGTTTTTGTTTACAGGTAATTTTTTGTGAGGGTGTTTAAAGTATATACTGTATATATGTTAGTTCTACGCTGTAAATACATATGATTCTGAATGATCTAATTTTTTCAAAGGGCACGACCAGTCATAAATATTAGGAGGACTGTTATGATAACCCCTGATAAAATCGACATAAAAAAGGAAAATTGTGATCTTCGTCCCTGGTGAGTTTAACTGGAGCACACACAAATACAGAACATTCAGAAGTATGTTCCAAAAAAATAAATAAAATACTTGTATTGAATGTGTCTTTTTTTAATCTTTCAGCAAAATAACTGTCCAGTCCTGTTTTTCTTACACCACACATCCGGCCACATACCAGCCAAACTTAAGTAAGTACAAAAAGAATCTAAAATCATGAGCTGCCAAATGCGTAATTGTATTATATTTATGCTAATTGTATAGCTCTTCTGAATGCTTTAGCCACTGGCAACGAGTTTTGTGCTTCTTATTCACACCTTTCATACCGTTTACTTTTCGTAACGGAAATTCAATGTAACTTCTATTTTCATGAAGGACTATTGTTTTTCTCAGCGGAAGTATAAAACTATAAATTATCCCTTCAATATTTGGGGAGTTGGTCAATTCAAGACTTTTTTTGACCAAACATATTATGCCATGTCCATTAAAATGCCATGTCCATTATCTAAAATAAGCTGAAATCCACATATACCATAGTGGTATTGTCTGTGAGGCAGGCCAGGACTGGGGCCTGCCAGTGGGCTTGCCTACATGCCAAGGCTGATGCAGCCTACCGTGTCTGCCGTGCCATGGCTGGTGGGCCGGCCTGGTTTGCCATGGCTGATGCGCTGTGTGTTGTGTCTGGTGTGCCATGGCTGTGTATGTTGTGTCTGGTTGCCATGGCTGTGAATGTTGTGTCTGGTTGCCATGGCTATGTTTGTTGTGTCTGGTTTGCCAATCCTCACGTCTTAATTCTCTGGCAGATATCCGCTACGTCCTGGAGGCAGAGAGGGTCGTCTTCCAGGATGCGTACCAGGGCAGGCTGAGGCTCCAGAGCCCAAGTAAGGAGGAGTGTGTGAGCACGAAGCTCATACTACAGGTAGGGGCTCTTCTGTCTACTTGTTTAAATAAACAGCCCTTCTTTTGGTCTGCCTATGTTGCATCAGAATATTTCATTTTTGTCAACATGTCCTATTTATTTCTGCAGTTGTAAGCAACTTCAGGCATATTACATGTAATCATGACCATTACTGTACAATATTTAAATAATTAAAACCAATGTATATATATGTATATAGCAAATTTGAACAAGTGTATGTAACCCAAGGCATATCTGGACGGTAAACAGATAGGATTAAATTACTGTAAATCATGTCTCGAAAGAAAATTCAGTATAATGAAATGAAGAGATAGAAAAGACTTTAATTACAGCCAACCTCTTCCCAGACTAACATGCACGATAAGCTGAGGGGTATCCCCATCAGTGTCTCTGCATCGCTCCTGAAGGCAACGTCCAGCCAGGGGTCAACACACAGCTCCCTGCCCGAGCTCACACCTGTCACCTCACCACAGGACAAACAACCACAGGCTGAGGTGTGTGTGTGTGTGTGTGTGTGTGTGTGTGTGTGTGTGTGTGTGTGTGACAAAGAGAAAAAAAAGAGAGAGAGAGAGAGAGAGAGAGAGAGAGAGAGAGCGAGAGATAAGGATTGTGTTTGGGTGTGTGTGAGAGAGAGAAGGAGAGAGCTGTTTTTATTTGCTGGTGATTGTATTCAGGGTTTGGCATCATGAATAATTAGGAGTGGCTCTATGCAAGATATTTTGCATGAGAGTGCGGCTGAAGTGTTAGGAGGGAGGTTGCCTAACATCTGGAATTTTCTTAGTTTTCATTAAAAACATGACATGCTTCTAGTGTTGCTCTGATTTGCTCTTTGCTACAGTACACTATCTTAATAATATCTCCTTGATATTATATACAGTATATATATTTATATTCAGTATATATATATATATATCATTTTAATATTATAATATTTATAAATGTTATAATATTTTATATATAATCCCTCTGTGTTCAACTGACATGTTTGGTGTTGCAGCTCAGATTTGTGAATACAGGATGTGGCAGCGACAACATCTGTCAGAGTAACCTGGCACTCCAGTATCAGTTTGAATCCAGGCCAACCAAGGGCGACGTTACACCATTACCAAGGTAGCCTGGAAGTCTTTTTCTATTTCAAATAAACTGCTTTTAAGTTTTTTATGTGCCATATTGTAAGACAAAACATTTGTGATTTGGGTTTCATTCTCCTTGACTTCTTGAAATACAGAGAGAATGGCACGGCAATCATTTCTGCCGGTGACAAAGAGGTGGGTCTGAAGATTAAGGTGACAAACAAAGAAGGAGACGACGCCCATCACAGCCAGCTGCTGGCCACCTTCCCCGACTCCCTCTCTTACGTGTCCTATCGTTCCCAGGACAAATCTGTGAGTCAGCATCCACACCACCCAACTGGTCATTTCCTGTGTGTCACATCCTGTCTGTGTTTTTATCATGCCGAGAGGCTATTAATCATTTTTTTTTCTTTCATCTCCCTCTTCCTTTCTCTCTCTTCTTCTCTCTCTCTATTTATTTCCCTTTTCCCCTCTTTCATACTGTTTCCTACTCTTTTATTTTTCTGTTGCTTCACTCCCTATCCCCCCCCCCCCCCTCTCTGGCCATGCACAGGTGTACTGTAAAGCTAATGGCGATGGAACCAAGGTGGAGTGTGAATTAGGAAATCCGTTACCCAGAGATGCCGAGGTGAGCCAGTTGAAGTGATTGGTAATGTAAAAGCAAGGTCAGCTGTTCGAACACTAGCTTAATACATTTTTAATGCGTAGCTTAATCATCCACAACACGTCTGTTGGATTCTGGTTTTTGAGGATGGTCACTCAAAGGAGCTTTAAAGGAGTTGTTTGAGGCTACTGAAAAAGCGAACCAGTAGTTATGGCAGAGGCACTCGCAGACTACTGGGTGACCTGTGAAAAAGCCTGTCGTCATAACATGTTTAAGGCGCCTAAGGTGACCAGGGTTCGTATCTCCGTTTCTACCTTTGCCCTAATCCGGGTTTGTACTCTTTTTGAACTCTTTTCGAATTTTGCGTTCTTTTCTCAGGTTCATCTTTATATTGCACTGACCACTGAGAGGATCTCCTTGACAACTTCAGATGTCAATGCTACTCTGCAACTGAAAACGTGAGCTTGAAGAAACTCAGTCTTGAGCAGTGGTTCCTAAAATGTGGAGCAGGCCCCAGGGGGGTATAGAGTTACTGCAAAGGGGTTGCGGGTTGAGGGCATAAAAAACAGAACAAGAACCCTGAACAACCAATTAGTGGTCAAGTTAAGTATTGCAGTGCTCTGACAGCATGTTAGTCTGTATCTAACCTGTTTGGTGATGAGTTTATAGTCTACTTTGTACTTATATATATAATACAGTATACTGGGCCTATCATTTCCCCTGTATGTTAGAGGCCATAACTAGTTTACTTATTAATATAACAGGCATGCACCTAACATGGACTGATCCAAAAATATGAAACGACACATGGCCAATCTTAAACCGTATTTGATCTGGACAGATTTTATGAGTTTTTAACATGAGCTCTGATCATGTAAAATAAAATAAAAAATGTAACTGATAAAATATTTGTGTTTGAAGAACTTTTTGAAGAAAAATGTTTAACTGTTCAAATGTAGAAACAATGTTTAAGAAAAGCTGTGCAATAGAAGAAAAAAGAGCATTAGCTATTAGCTATGTGAGTGTCTCAGTTTTTGCACCGTGGTGTTAGGGGGGGGAGGGGGACACATGTTTTTTTCTCATTGTCGAATGGGGGCCTGCCATTAAAAGGTTGTGAACCACCGGTCTACAGAAACAATTTCACTCTGGGCAGCAGTCTGTTGTGTTAACACTGTGTACAGATAGAGATTTGTTGACTCATGTGTTGTGTTTTGTTAAGGAGATTTCTTTTCCAAACCAGCTGCCCTTCCTCTCTGACTTATAACCTGGTTTCAAGCTGAGGTGCACCTTAACTCGTGTCACTGATAGTGAGGCATTCCTTCAGCAAAGTTCTCTTTTGGCTACAGGATCAGTGCTCAGAATATATCAGCGGTGACATAACATGGCCACATCACATCTTCTCTTTTGGCTACAGGATCAGTGCTCAGAATATATCAGCGGTGACATAACATGGCCACATCACATCTTCTCTTTTGGCTACAGGATCAGTGCTCAGAATATATCAGCGGTGAATGCCAGGGGCCGAGTCATCTTCGATCTCGACCTGCAGGTGTTTGGGTGAGCACGTACTTTGTCCTTGGTCCTTGGTCCTTGGCCCGTCTGTCTGTTAGATTCCTGTCCTCTCAGTTATGCATTCCTCAAAAGTCCTCTATCTGATTGCTTGGGTCACATTGCTTAGCGCGTGGGTCTGGAGAGAGAGTATGTTTACTGTCAGAAACGTGACAATTTTGCCAAATTTGGATTTTCACAAAGAATTAAATTCTCCAGGTGTTTTACCCTAAGCAAAGTCATGAGGGTTGACTGGCTCTTGATGTAGTCAAAAAATAGACAGACACAGACAATAGACACAGACTTTTGACTGTTCCATGCACTTCCACGCAATCGTGTGTCAAATATGCTTGAACACTATGATAATGTGTTAACATGAGATCTTGTTTTGTCAGTCTTGCACGGCCATCCCAGGTGTCAGTCGGAGGGGAAGTGAAAGGGGAGAATAAAATGACATCAGAGGAAGACATTGGTAGTCTGGTACATTACGAGTTCAGGGTATGTGCAATTTGTAATCAATTTTTTTTTTTTTTTAAATCCATTCAATTAGACATACTGCCCCATGTATTGTTTTACAGTAAGATGCAGGCTGCAAAACCTCAGTTATTAACCAACCTGATTTTTAGATCAACAATCTGGGAAGACCTCTGAAATCATTCGCCACAGCCTCACTGAACATCCAGTGGCCCAAAGTGAATAAGAATGGGAAATGGCTCCTATATCTGGTGCAGATCAGCAGTAGAGGGGTGCAGGCGGTGTCCTGCTCCCCCGCACAGGAAGTCAGTCCTCTCAAACACATCAAGGTTACCCAACCATTGACTCATTTTTGTTTAACAGTTCTCAGTGATTCAGCTCGTTTAGCTAATTTACTTCGCCTTCTTAGACTGTTGTATTGTTTTGCACTGTTGTTTTGTTTTGTTTTGTGTTGTGATGTTTATTTTGTGTAATATGTGTAAGCACACTGAGAGCCACTGCACCAAGACAAATTTCTTGTTTGTGCAAACTTACTTGGTCATTAAAAGCTGATTCTGATTCTAATTCTCAGTATGAAAGTTAGAAACTGAACAAGTCACTCTTATTTGTCCATCAGTTGTACTGAAATGTACATTTCATGTTGTTGTTAATACCATGTACTGTAACTTTTCTTTCAGGCTCAGGGTATGGCACGAGGGAAACGGCAGGCAGTGGAGTCAGAGCTGGAGGCCCTGAGCACTGACGGAATATTATCCCTATTTGGAAGCAAAAGGAAATACAAAATACTGGTAATGATATTCTTTATGTCATGTCATACGATGTCATGTCATGTCATGTGAGTGTGCGTGCGTGTGTGTGGAATGCATTGAGTACAAATATATTTGACCTCACTACAGAAGGTAATCAAAAGTAAAACCTAAAGAAATAAGCTTACAAACAAACTTATTTCATTAAATCAATGAAATCGTTTAAATCATTTAGTTGCTAGCCCCTTACTGTGCATATCCTCTCTCTCTCCTCAGGCGTGCGGTGAGGAAGTCCAATGTGCTACTATAAAGTGTCCCCTATTGGGCCTGGATAACAACGCAGTGGTCATTCTCAAATCTCGTTTGTGGAACAGCACATTTCTTGAGGTAAATAAATAGGTTTTAAAAGGCAGGGTATGCTAACAAGCAGTCTGTAAATTGATGCGTTATTCATGAAAACAGAATGCCCCACATAAGCCTTGCTTTGAAACTCCAAGATGTTGAGCCTACTTGAAATCCTTTCAAGGACACAATATTATATCCAAATCATCTACAGACATTCATTCATTCATTCATTCATGTGTTTTCCCTACCAGGAGTATGAGTCCTTGAACTACCTGGACATTGTGGTGAACGCCTCTCTAAGCCTTGATTCAGCTCCAGAAAACGTCGTCCTCAGGAGTTCTCATACTCAGGTGAAGCATGCTTTCACTCAGCCTTAGTCAAACACAGGTTCAGAGACACTCATGAACTTTATGGTCAATGCCTAATGCCACTTCAACATCCGTTAGAAAGGAGTAGTACGGAATAAGCAGATGAAGGACGCTGCTTAATTCAAATTAGAATCAAGTCCTGAAACAACTGGCTCATAAAAAGAAATATCAGTAGGGTATAGTGTACTATACTAACTTTATACTACAGCTTCAACAAAATACTTTAAAAACTCCTCTTCAGTTGTAATTCAATGAGCATTAGACTGCTATTTGTTATTGTAGTAACACCACAGCGTATTTTTTTACTCTAGTTATGGTTGCTAATAAGTTGCCATTGTTGTATAGTCTTTCAGTAGCTCAACTAGTTGAGCATTGGCGAGGCACTGATACCCAGTGAGCACCCAGGCTAGTGAAGATGTAGCTCACATCTCTACAATACTGCAGGTGGCTTGGTATAAAAGTATATTCTTCACGGAAAGGGAAAGGTAGTCCCACAGCAGTGTGTGGGGGTTATGTGGCACTTCCTGAAGTCTGGTGTGTGTCTGTGCCCCCTGCAGGTGAAGCTGACTGTGTTCCCTGAGAGGAAGCTGTTTAGCAGAGTGCCCTGGTGGGTGATTCTGCTCTCCATCCTCCTGGCCTTGCTCCTGCTGTCTCTACTGGGTGTCCTGCTGTGGAAGGTAGTGCTACTCTATGAAATATTGATGTACTCCTACACGCCTGTCAGAGTTAGCGGTCCGCTGGACATAATCCGCACACACATGTTGGCATACGTCTGATAGCAACACTTCTATATTCATCTTACAAAGGTCATTACATGGGCAGCTTAATAAAAGTGAGCTTTCAGCGATATTCAAATAGTGAGTATGGAACTATTATCCAAAACTACTCTGTGTTGTAAAATATAAAACAGTATTGAAAATGCAGTGACACTGAAGACGTAGCTAACTATACATATACTATGCATGTATGTGCCAGTGTGCGCATGCTTGGATTTGATGATGTGTAAACGTGTGTACATACAGTACATGCAGAAAATCCAAACTTTAGTGATCATGTTCATTTTCTTTCCCCTAGCTCGGCTGCTTCAGTTGCTCTATATGTGCCAAGAACAAGAAACAATACCATGTTATCTCAGGATGGGAGGGGTCTCACCCCACTGGATAGGGCAGAGTGCACTACAACAGGTGGGGGTGGGGGGGTGGGGTGCATTGTACCATATAAAGACTTCTGATTTGATACCTTGTTACATTTTATTTTATATGCATGTGTTTTGTATTCTCAAATTCCTGATTATGTATTTTCCTATGACAAAAGACGCAGAGGTGGATTTTTTTTAGAACAGACAAACATTTTATTCATTGGTTTCACAAACACAATGTGTTGCTGACATTTAAAAATAAAGAATACAAAAAAAAAAGCATTTATTTCACAGTGGAACATTCATACAAAAGGTCATGTGGACTTAATTGTGCCATTACTGTACAATAACCTAACAAATGGAATCAATGATTGTAACACGAGTTTACACACTTAACCTTTGATTGGTCCAAACTCTGTTCAACTTGTGCTTTCCTCAACACGAGACAGTGTGTAAGTGTTTATTTTTTTCTGAAGTGGTATGGATATTATGGACTACGTGACATGATAGACTACCAGCTCAACCTACTGTACATTGGTTTAGTCACCATATGAATGTTGTTGAATGTTATTGTCATATGCAACAGGCAGCAATAGCCCACCTCAAGGATTGAATGGTTGATTTAGTATTAGCACACCACCAAGCTAATGTAATGATAATCACACAGACACACACGCACACGCGCACACACACTAACACACACACACACACACTACATTTCCCATCATACATTGCGCACAAATAATGATACACAAACATAAGGTGTGTGCTTCAACATTCAAAAAGGCTTTCCTTTCTTCAAAAAGGTTTTCTTTTTTCTTCTTTCATTTTTTCTTTCTTTTTTTTTTACATTAGTTTCACTTCTAACTTTCTTTTTATTCCTTTTTTCACACTTCCTTTGTTCCGTGTGTACACGTCCTCTCCTCCCACTCTCTTTCCACTCTTCTCCATCTCTCTGTCAAGGACTATACACACAGTCCATCTGTATGTTTCCCTCTCTCCGTCTGTTTCTATCTCTCTCTACTGATGTTTCTCTCTCTCCATCTCCTTATGTTTGTCTTTCATCACTGTGCTGTCCTTCACTGGCTTTCCCTAATGACACCCAAGCACTGGGCATCCTCTCCCACGGCTGAGGTCTTATTTCTCATTCGCAGCAATTTCATCAAGGTCATCTTGCCTTTTTCCCTCAGACTGAAAGCCTCTATAGTCTTGACAATGCTGCCATTCAACACAAAACCTTTTCATCCAACAAGCAGCCATTTTATATATAAATAAATAAAAGAAAACAATTACAGTATATCATCAAAATAAGAGCACCAAATGGAGGTTGCCTCACCCTAGGTGAAAAAGGAAAACTGTAAGTCCAACCTGAACACAAAGTTACCAGGGAACTCCCCAGTAAAACCTTTAATGCAATATCAGGAAGATAAAATGAACTTACACTCCTCCGGTTTTCAACATTCTGCAGTAAGAACTGCAAATGTAACATTCGTAAACATTTCGATAAATAATATAGGCATATAAATAAAGAACGGCATAAATGAAGTCAACATACAGCGTAAACCCAAACATTAGAAACCCTTACAAATCTATGATCATAAGACACCATGAATGCATGGGCCATGCTTGTGGACCACGCCCGGGTTTCTGGAGGCCTCTCAGCACTGCTAAGAGACATCATGTGCACAGAGGAGAATCGCATATTTAAATTCCCTTCACCAATCAGAAACAGACATGTTATGTTCTTGAAATTATTGTTAAATAAACCATTACAGGTTTTTCACAATATTAGTATGGCAGCCTGCATTTCTCACAGGCTTAGCTTTATAATGCTAAACATGGGAGTTTTTATTTGTATTTATTTGGTCCGTTTACAGAGTCTGACTGTGTTAATATACTGATATCTGGAAACCTCATAAACTCATTGACTGATGCACAAAACAGCATTAGTAACAGTAATCAGTGCTCTCATTAATTTAGGAAAAAAGGTGCTTGACTTAGATCAGGTAAGAAGGACAACCACAACCCCGACCCACTGATTCAACTAAAGACATTGTTATATTAAAAAGATGCTATGTACGTAGTTCACGGATATGCATTGCCGCAAACTGCATAGACTTCCGAACACTAACATGGTGTGGTTGGATTGACCATTTTCTGAGTTTGCTGGTCCTCAACAACGGTTTGGAAATTGTCACTTAAAAATTCGTATTGCTTCTCTCGCTAATAAATGTATAACTTGTCCCCATTTTGTGTGTGGAGTGTAAGGGGACATGTATAAACACACACACACACATACTGGAATCCTTACTCTTGTTGTTCAAATGTAGTAATAATCACTATGGCTAGCTGAGTGTGTTTAAATTTGAAGGTATCCTTAGCTGCCAAAGTCTACAAGTAACCTCGGACAATAAAGGGATTATTTCACTTTGACCTTCACCTCGTGTGTGGCATTGTTATCCTTTGGGAAATATTAGATTGATCATTTTGTTTGGAAATGTTGTGATACATATTTAAAGGTCAGCTGGTGATTCACTGAGACATTTTCCATCCTCTACTGGACTGATGTGCTTTAGAGAGACAATGGCACAATGTTTTCCCACCATTTTCTTTCCCCCCCCTGGGTCCACTGTCCAAATTTGTGCTGAGCTTACAGCCATAGCAGGTTACCTCCACATGGGGGCGAGAGAGAGCACCATGGACAGGCTAACAATGGGAATGTGAGATGCTGTGAGTGAGGGTGTGGCAGCTGACTTGCCCCGCCCCTGGTTGGCCCGGTTTCGATTGGTTCCAGTCCGGTCACGTGGGCGGGTGGGTCGGCTAGGACTGCTGGGGTTCCGTGGCGGCTTGCTGTAGGGTGGGGAGTAAGGTCCGTAGCCCGGCCAATCATCGCTGTACCTCTCGCCTCCATCCCCGCCCCCTGAACCACTGCCGTCCTCTCCCTCGACTGCAGACAGGAAACAGGTCAGGATAACTCATGTTAGCTTCAGTTCAGTACGGATTTGTATAGCACAAAAATCTTGTAGAGGTTTTATCTTTTATGGTTTAATTATTAAAATAGCAGGCATCTCAATGCTTCAGTACATTCTATACACACGCTTCTGACATCAGTACTGATGACTATGCAGACTCACTGTCCATGAAGTCACAACAGAAGAGAAAAAAAAGAGAAGGCTACCCGTCGCTGAAATCCTACAGATGTGACTGTACTAGAGAATAACAGAACTGTTTCAAAATAAAAGTCCTTCACGGTACATGAAGCCAGAATAAGAATAGAAGGTTATCCATGGCCGGAGACGTGCTGAAGTGACTGTGTGTATGCTAGCATAGGAGAACACTAAGATTTAGGAACTAAACACGAGGTCTGCTCGGACTCACTGTCCATGAATTCGGTGTCCTGTCCTGCTTGCGCGTGCCTCAGGCGATTGGTGGCCACTCGGAGCTCCATGATGAGCTGACGGGTCCTGATGTCTGGCCGGGCGATGTCCACCTCCACCTCTGGGTTGTTGATCTGACTGACCAGGCCATCTCCTGTCACGTCCGGCAAATACCTGACACGCAGAAAACACAAACCCACAGGTGAGCTGTGATGGTGGACGTGGATGCTGTTGTCACATTTACCTGTTACTGACAATTAGGTTTGACTCATCAATGTTTACTCTAAGGACCCATGAAACAAACGTTGCATTGGTGGATAAACAAACAAGCTGGTTTATTTCCGAAAAGTGCTAACACACTTATATACACTATAACAGCACACACAGACCACATACACACTTTTTTTGGCCGATAGTAGTACGCTATACTACACAACCAAGAACACAATAGTACACAACCAAGTGAAACCGAACTCTTTGCTCTCACCGTCCACGATTTTGTCCGTTCCAGCAGCGGTCCTCGTTGGTAACGTCTGCGGCTATTTTGTCGTCATTGCAGATGGTGTGAGGCAAGGACACCCAGAAGCCCTTCATGGGCCGCAAGCGCTCCTTCAGATCTGACACCTGGAAATGGCACACACACATGTCAAAAAACACGCAGGTTTTATTCACTTTTTGCGGTGTGCTTTGAAGGTAGCTAGTTTTTGTGTCATTCTATCAGTACTTAGTTAGCAAGTCTAGCTTTTATCAGGGCCAACTTTGCTGTGGTTTGTGTTTGCAAGGCTGTTGGTGTTTAGCTAGTTAGCTCGCTAGTTTCACACAAACACTCCTTATTGCCGGGTTACATAAGCCTCTGTAATTAAGATAAGACTTTATCAATTTTCCTTTTTCTTCCGCCATTTCAAAGGTTTTAGCATCGTTAGCATACCACACTTGATTCCCCCCCTTTACCCTCATGTGTTTACCAGGCGGTCGAGGTTGGTGCCTGCGGCAGTGGTGGGCTTCTCCTCTGGGCTGTAGTTTCTGAATGGTCTCCTGTTTCCACGCTGTTCCTTGGGGGAACGCTTGGATCTGCTCGGGGCAGGCCGGGGGCTGCCACATCCCTGGAAGACCTGTGGCGAAGAAAACATTTCACTGAATGTAAGCATTTTCATAAGGACGCAACGCGACACCGTACAATACATGAGAACAGGCCACAGCACAATACAACATCTTCCGAAAACATGTCTCTAAACATCTAGGAGATCAGTGCATAAGACAAGCCTAATATCAGGACATAGTAATATCACAACACTGTAGTCCTAGCTGTTTAAAATACTGCGCGCTGTCACTTAGCTAAAGCTAATTAAAATGGCTAATGAATGAGTCAGTGTACATCATTAGCATCAGCCTGCTCTCAGTGTTACGCTGGGGAATGTATGAACGTCAGTGATCATTAAAGGAATCCAGTGAAGGATGTGAGCACAAGAGTGTACTATAGAGTGATCCGCAGCGTGGATATTTTACAGTCAGCGTGTTGGCTTGGTGCCCCACTGGGTGTTTGGCCCAAAAATGAATCCGTATGATGTTTAATGACACCCCAATGTTTGGGGACATTAGCCCTACACGCTAAGGCCAGTTGAGTCTCCACTGTCACATCCAGGGCTTGATCGTGCCTCTAGGCTTACGGCCTGGGGCTTTAGGACCGCTGACTACCCTTGGGCCAAGCAGGGCTAACTGGTGCTTGAGGCGGTGTCAAGTTGAAAGGCGGGGTTAGCAGAGACAGTTAAGGGAGGTTCTGAGCCGAAGAAAGATAACTAGTCACTATCAGAAAACCTACACGCTACCAAATAACCGTCAGGCCATAAGCCCCGGTTGGCCAGGAGATAGCCTTAACTCATGCTGGCCTGGTAGTGGAATCATCGCTGTGTGCTTCATTTTCATATCCCTAACAGATATTTGTTCAAATATGTTAAAGGCTTTTTAACTCCAAAAGCCCCCTCCTCTCTCTCAGTGAGCTGCCTTGCCTTGGTGGAGATGGTGACGCTGTTCTCCTGCATGTGCATGATCCCCTCTGACACCTTGACAGCAATGGAGTCAGCAGCCAGCTCCATGTTGAAGGGACCTCCCAGCTTATCAGCTACCACCACCAGCGCATCTGTCACCGGGAGAGCAATGGGGGGTGAGGGGTAGGGGGGGATGGGGGAGACATAGATAGACAGATAGGTGCAGAGAGAGATAGAAAAATTACAAAAGATAGAGAGATAGGAGTTGAGGGAGAGAGAGAGAGAGAGAGAGAGACAGACAGAGATATTTAGAGATAGAGAGAGGAAAGATATAGACAAGTAGACAGATAGAGATTGCAGAAAGATTAAGACAGGAAGAGAGAAATAGAGAGGGAGAGTTTAGACTTCTGCAGACTTCTGATCATGATTTAACGGTTTAGTATTGTTTGAACTTAATGGGATTCATGCCATGCATAACATATGAGTGTCTGGACCTGGAGACAGACCACTCCCACTTTTCTCTCTTACCAATAAAATTGTTCCATTCCGAATCCAAGTCAGCCTGATTGGCCAGGCAACCCTTCATCACATTAAGGCACAGCGAGTGGCAGGGCTTGAGGGCGGGGATCCCACGGCACAGAGGGCAGTACCACTGGCGCATCAGGGCACGGACACACTCAGATCCAACGTTCAACTACAGAGACAGAGAGAGAGAGGGAGGGAGACAGAGAGACAGAGAGGGTGAGAGACAAAGAAAGAAAGAGAGAGAGAGAGAGAGGAAAGAGAGGGAGGGAGAGGGAAGGAGAGAGAAAGAGAGACAAGAGAGAGACAGAGGAGAGGGAGGGATATAGAGAAGGAGAGGGAGAAGGAAAGAGAGATGAGAGAGAGAGAGAGAGAGAGAGACAGACAGACAGACAGACAGACAGACAGACAGACAGAGACAGAGATACTTTGAGTTTTAAAACCTCTTTATTGAACCATTATATGGATCAAGGACACTGTAAAAAGGATATATATATATATATATAAACCTTCACTGCTTTGTTCACGATGTCACGACCAGTGGCGAGGCCTTGGACAAGCGCTCTGGCTGCTATGAAAGCCCTGGACACCTAGAGACAGAATTAAAGCAAGCAAGAAAGAAAGAAAGAAAAAGGATGACGGGTGAAAGGAAAGAGAAAAAAGAAGGAATTATTTTGTGAAGCACTGAGAGAGCAATAAGGCAGCACATCTCCTTCTGAAAGGAAGCAGGCTGAAGGTGTTTTATCATACGTTTATTATGCAGCCTGGCTCCACTGAGTCACCCTCCTAACACATTTCAGCGGGAGGATTTACAATCGTCTGTCGACACAAATATGCACTCGGCTTTGGAATTACATGCCTTCAAAGTCAGCAAATCTGATGGGATTCCTATAGAGATGAATTCCACTGGGATGTGTATACAAGCGCTTTGAGTATTGAGGAACAGCTCTATACTGGTTTTACCATTCAGTTATTCATCGTCAGAAAAAAGATATTTGTGACACAACTGTACACAAATGCACCACACAAACACACACACACACACACACACACACACACACACACACACACACACACACACACACACACACACACACACACACACACAAACACACACACACACACACACACACACACACACACAAACACACACACACACACACACACACACACACACACACACACACTCACACACACACACACACACACACACACACAAACACACACACACACACACACACACACAAACACACACCTGTATGCGGAGCTTACGAGGGACGTCTCCGAAAGGCTGAAGCTGTTCCGCATGTTTGCTGACACACTCCAGGTAGTCCTCACTGAACTGGTACTGGGGATTGACCAGGGAGAAAACCCGCTCCACCAACCGAGACCAGAACTCAGCCAGAACCTCTCCCAGGCTCACAGTGCCCCCTGCAGGCAGGGCAAATCTCATCATCATCCACGGAAATCAAACGGCAGATATGCAATGGGCTAAAATGATTTCATGTCATTGATATTCATTTAGCAAGGCGCTTTTCCCCAAGATGACTAACAGCAGTAGTATTGTATGCATAATATCTGTATGTGTTCCCCTTGGGGAACTGAACTCATGAACATGGTGGTATCAGCACCTTGCTCCACCAGCGTAGTTAGTGAAATATGTCCTTACCAGAGTAGTAGTGACGGAGTTCAACAAACAGGTTCTGGAAGACGTGTGAATTCTGTGTGTAAAGGCGACCATAGGTCTTGGTGAACATCTGGTTCATAGACTTTTCTGCCAGGTCAGTGAGCTCTCTGAAAAACTCTGGAATGAGGACACACCACACAAGTACAGATTACTGATTACTGATTACTTTAATGTATCAGTAACAACCTACTTAAATCACCAGAATGAGACCTATAACATCAGGATTTCATTCAACATGCCTTGGTTTTGACTGAGAGACTGATGTTATAGGTATCATGCTGGTGATTGAGGTTTGATGTCAGTTAGTCAATCTGTTAGTTTGTTGCTGGCCATGAATTGGTATAACGGTGCAAACCCATGCCACCGTTGTGAGCGACGCGATCTCTAAACCCAATGCATTTCAATGGGAGCCAATCCATTGTGACGTAAATGAGCGATCTGAGCGACGCGTCCGTTGAAAATTTGAACATGTTGAAACTTATGCAAATGAGGAGCGATATTTCCCGGCAGCAGCCAATGAGATTGTTTGGTGTCGTCTTTGACGGTTTGAAAATTGTAGGACTGTATGCTATTTCCACACGCTACACCACGCCCACTCAAAGCGATGGAATTTGATCGTGTCGCTGTCATGGGTTTGCACCGTAAGGAGTGTCTGACTACGTCTCCTTACCATCAAACTTGCGGTGCCTCTGGGTGAAGGAGGTGAGGAGGAACTGGCTGCTGTCGTCGATGGTGGACAGGAAGTCGCTCTCACTCTGACGAGAGAGTGTTTCCTCCATCAGGCTGGAGCAGCAGGTGTAGTCCTGAGGGCAGAGCTTCAGGTGTTCGCCTGAGCCAATTAGAGAAGATACAGGTTAGACCAGCCAATCAACAAACAGATGAGATGAGTGGGAAAGGTATGAAAATATTCTCTATCTATTTGTTCATGACTCAGATAGATCAGAAACATAAAAATGACAGGTAATGATTTCTCATCATTAAACACCTTTGGTAGCCATACCAGGACACTTGGCAAGTTTTAGTTATTAAAGGCTAAACCTAAAAATAACCATAAAATAACAGAATGGAAAATGGATGAAACACTCTCAGTTCTATTTTGCATAGGTGTTAGGGATACTGAAGGGATACTGTGTTCCACAACATTCCATAAAACTTAATGTGGGATACAATGTGTGTGTTATTGCAAGATAACACACCACCACAGTCGCCAAACTCCCCAAACACACTCCTAACCGCACCCAATTACCCAGTAGGGCCCAGCAGATGTTTAAACACATTTTCCTCCACTTAACTCTGTGACAAATGGCAATATTAGTACTGTGGCTTCCACTGAGGACCAACAGAACAGCTGCTTGATACAAAATCTGGTTCATTTCAATCAGTGATTTAAAAAAAACCTCAGGGGGAAATGGCACTTCTGGGACTGCAATGGGTTGCATTAGTTTGAATAGACCTATTACATTGTGTTATGGTTTGAGCTAAATATGCTAGGGTAAATCCAGGCTGCAAAGATTAAAACATGCCAGCGTTCTGCAAATTGAGACCATTTTGGGTTTTTGTTTAGAATACATTCTCTTCTGAGAGACAAAAGGACCACATAGATTTTCTATGACTATGTCTTGGCAGAGTTAGTGTAACTATATTAAACTAAACCATACATAATGGCAATGCACTGGCTGAAACATGCTAGTCTGAATTCTGTTCTCTTCCTCCTTTTGTTAGGCCCTCCTCATCCCTCTCTTCCATCTATAACCCCCCCCCCCCCCCCCCCCCCTCCCCTTTTCTCTCTCTCTCACCATCCCTCTCTCTGAGCCATCTGCTCCCCTGGCCCACGGGACACCAAGCCAAGACTCAGATGGAAATAACAATACACACACACAAACACATACATGTTGTGCTCCCAGTTGTGTGTTGAATTTTCTCATTATTTATAACCACACTCTCACTGCATGGTTTTAGCTCCAACACAGACATTCCTAAATACAGCCATTGTTACCCAGGCCTACACACCCCACCTATTCTCTCTCTTTCTTTCCGTTCGATCTCCCTGTGTATGTTATCCTCTCCCCCTGACATGAACAGACAGACCACACACACACCCACACACTTATGGTAAAATTATCTGGCGTAATTGCCACTGTCTGTCACAGACCCGAACCTTATATAATTAGGGGAAAATTGGTAGACTATCACACTGTATCCCACAATACGATGGCAGGCAAAGTAGCTGTAAAGGGGCTAATTATGGGTACGTGAGGTTGGTTGCCTGTTATTAGAATGAATGAAAGCCGGTTAATAGTTAGCTATCCATTATGCGACTTGCCTGGGCAACAGCACAAAGACATCTCAACTAGCCTCTTTAGTAATTCTGCACAGAATTTCATTCTACGCTACAGCCCTACTTGAAGTAACGGTACGGAAAGTTAAAATAACTGTTACAGGATAGCCTACAATAAGCCCCGTCGTGCTGTGACACATTGCAACAGTGTCAAACACTCTGGGTTCTTCCCGATAGTTGGCTTGAGTCTTACCAGATATCTGTGTCAGCGGGGCAGTACTGAGACTGTAACCCTTCTCTCCATACACCTGTCGTGTCTCGGTGCAACTCCGACCCGCCATGGCTGAACCCCAACTCCATGCCAGGACAGTCAACACACACAGCGCCAACGGCGAACATCGATTCGGTGAAAACTGATGAACCATCTTAGCTTCCTCACATTGAAAGGTGCCCAGTGTCTACACCCACGCCCCTGTACCGTTAGCCTGAAATCGTCAGACGGACACTTAAGGACAAAACAAATGCTCCCCCAATGATACGTCCGAACAAGATGCAGAACAATGACTAGCAAGTGGTTGTTTTAACGAGACAGTAGAGTATATCCAGTGAGGTGGGCAACCGTTGGATCTTCCATTTGTTTAAACAAATTAAGTCATATTCTTGTCCGCATCATTGCATAGCCTTGCCGAATACACCATACATCGACAAAGATTTCGGCAAAATTGTCCTTGAGTGGGTTGCTCCAAAAAGACGCTGTTGAGAAGTATTGTTCTTTGTCCTGTGCCGTGAGTGAACGAAACAGACTTGACTTGCGCTGGCCGTCAGCAGTCATCCCTCGCTTTTCGATCTGTGTCAGAACAATGAGACTCACAGCCACAGGACCGACACGGAGACAAGGGGGAGGTGTGGAGGGGTTTGGGGAGAGGGAGGAGGGAGGAGACGTGTAGCGCTGGGGTGGGGGCGCATTTGCTATAGGATAGCAGCCAGCCCATCCTCGAGATCCCCGTATAATTAGGCAATATACGCCTTACCCGAATTATAGCTCATGCATCCCATCAACAACAGCAGAATTTCTTTTTCACCCTTTTTCCTCAGTGTTTTTGTAAAGCCTGTTAATGGTGTGAAAACATGAATAATGTTTGTGAAGTGACGATTTGCTAGTTAAAATTCATGCTGACGGTGTGATTACCTTTCAAGAATTATTCATGGTTTCATTAGCATTTATAGACTGGGTTGGGCACCGACTGGCATAGGCTATCCTACTACTGTATTTCTTTTTTTATCCAAAATGTAGAACTATTAACTTAATCCTGATAAGGAATACAAATGTTCTTTCTTTTAATCTTACATTGCTCTGAATATTACTGCTGTTTGATGATGACCATAATTAAGTTGAATGTTGTACCTCAGGATGTCATGCCATAACAGGTCTGCTCCTTAAGCTAGGGTACACAAATCATTTAACATTATGAAAAAAGGGATGGCCCTTATTGGTCAATAAACATGGGCCAAATAAGTAACTAAGCTTGTAACAGTCCATGCATGTGGCTGTGTGCCTATGTGTGTGTGTGTGTGTGTGTGTGTGTGTGTGTGTGTGTGTGTGTGTGTGTGTGTGTGAAACAGATGATACATTCACCAGCTGCCTCCCTGGTCTTGATTGAAATACTTGCCATTATTGATCCAGCTAAGAAAAGGGGGCTTGAATGAATAGAGCATGTGTGTGTGTGTGTGTGTGTGTGTGTGTGTGTGTGTGTGTGTGTGTGTGTGTGTGTGTGTCTGTGTGTGTGTGTGTGACGGGTTTGGGGGTCATAGCCTATGCAGCATGTTAAATAACTTTAAACTGTATTTATGATCATTGACTATTGTGACGGACCGAGCCTCGGTTGCCGTCGAAATGTATGGGTTTGGCCCGAAAAGCTCAGAGACAGAGTGAGGGTTCATATAGAATGTTTTAATGGGGTTCAAAATACCCAGAAGAACTGCTAAGCCTCTCAACATAAACAGAGGACAAAAAGCAACAGTCTTCAACAGTCTCACCTGGCTCAGCCTCTAAATGGGGTAGCATCAGCAGTAAAACAGGTCCACATAAATGCACATACCTCACAACAAGACTTGACTAACCTAACAAGACAAACCAAGGAACATACTGTATACATATGGCGGCCAGCACCATTTCTACACACGGCGGGGGGGGACACAAAAACTAAACAATACCCAATAACAAGACAGACCCAGAGACATAAACATAGCATTTCTCCACAATTATAAACAAAAGAATTCACAATGTAATAAATAATGTCTCTAAAGGTATGTCAAACCAACCACCTTGTCCAGGTGTTCTGGCCCAGACCATTTTAAGTTCCCCTCCTGCCAGTCTAGGCAATTAGCTGTTTCCATGAGGTGGATCCAATTGTAATCAGTGGTGTGAGTGTTTGTGTATGCGTGTGAGTGCAAACCATGTGTTTTGGGTGCGCTTGTGGTTGCAAATATGGGGCAGAAGTGTGCAGTTAATGTGCGGTCGCACCACGACCGTCACAACTATGTAAAAAAGAAAACAAGTTGTCAATCATGCAGACTAAATACTTGAGCTGTATGTGTTATTACTTTTATGAAGGCTGTATAAATGTTCTCCAATTGAATGTCTGACAGAAGATGCAGTCTAGAAGATTTAGGCCTTTAGGCTATTTAGAAAGGATTAAAGCTTTAAAAAAATAAGTACAAATTGTTTTCTCAGAGATCAGAGGAGAGTGTTTTGAGGGGATGAGTTTAAACCAGCAGAATAGTCTTTAAGAATATAGTTGTGCCAGTGAAAGTGGAACTTTAGAAAGATCCTACACAGAGTTGTAGAGTCAATACATTAGCTGTGTCTATTACCAAGCACTTAACGAAGTACCCTAGAATACAGTGCACTGCAATAAAGTGCACTGCAATACAGTGCACTTACATCTGTAGTGCGTTCTGTTGCTGATTGTTGTCTCAAGTGAAGTGTTGTCTCAAATGGAACACTGAGGGACGCAAATGTGTGAGCCTTTTACCCATAAGTCTGTGCGCTAGCTTCCTACGGCCAACTGGAAATTTTAAACAAAGATGACGGACCAATCTCCGCTAACGGGCGTGTTTTTTTATATGTAAATACACATCTTTTGGCGTTTTCTCGCTTAGATTTTTCAAAAGTTACCGAGAAATAGACATTGTACTATCAGATAACACAGTAATTGTAACCAGCAATAATGGTTGAAGTGATTTGCGAGGCGTCAGTCAAACTGAAAAGCTGCCGAAGGGCTCCTCCTCTTCCACTACATAGCCAAGATGGCGCCTGTTTAGGCCTAGTAGTGTCCCTCATTTTACACTGCATTTTTTTACCGTTTGCAGTGCGCCATCCGGGTTCTTTCAGTGCCTTAAATTCTGCTGGTTCTGTCAGTGTGAACACCCTAAGCACTGAAAGTCAGTGCTTGAAGGGCACAAGTGCGCGGTAGTAGAAGTGATTTTGAGGTTCAACTCAAATCCAAGAGGAAGATGAAACAGACAGTGGCCCACGGAACATTGGTCTGTAGACACACACACACACAGACATGCACACCACACACGCACGCACGCACGCACACACACACACACACACACACACTCTTGCACCAAAGCCTTTGTTGCTGCGAGCTGTAATGTTTGAGTTTTTTACATTTTCATTCTCTCCTCAATTCTCCAGCCACCCAAGAGACCCAGACGAAACGTGTCAGACCAGTCAAGCTCGAGCGTGACGCCTCCGGCTAGCAGTCCCTCCCCTGTGCAGAAGGGGCCCATACGTAGCAGCCGGCAGCGGAGAGGGAAGGAAGGGGGAGAGGGGGAGAGAGGAGAGGAGCCCTCCGCTGATGGGAGCCTGTACAAGGCCGTCAAGTCTGGCCGCAGTGCTCTGCCGGTAAGAAAGAGCAGGAGGGAGGGAGAGAGAGAAAAGGAGAATAAAGAGAGAAAGAAAAGAAAAGAAATAGGAGAGGTGCAGGAGAGGGGGAGGAGATGGAGGTAGGGAAATTGAGGAAGAAAGATGGGATTGGAAAGGGGGTGAGGGTATAGGCAGGATGGAGAAAGACTAGAGATGAGACCATTTCAGGTCCAGGTTCTCTTTCTTTAGATTTTTTTTCTTTGGAAGCTGCATTGATTATTCTATTCCCCCCACCATGATGCTGAAGTGAGTTGTCCAGTGGTGATGGGGGGTGGGGTGGGATGGGGGGTGGGATGAGACATAGACACATGAAAGATGAACGCTGACAGACAGGGGAAGCGCATCATTCATCCCGTGGAGGGGGTAATGAGGGGGTGAGGACGAGGATGAATGAAAGGCTAAACGGAGTAGATGAGGGAGGGGGGAGGAGGGTGTTGAAATGGGAGTCCCTGACCTCGGTGCATCTCCCTCGATGTGATGGCGAAAAACATAACCTTGAGTGGCGCATCCTCTCATTGGCTGCCCCCTCACAGACAGTGGTCTCTGAGTGGCTGGAGGGCTACAAACAGGACCAGGAGGCGGGACTTCTGGAGCTCATCAACTTTCTGGTGCAGTGCTGCGGATGCAAAGGTGAGAGGTCACAGCAGCAGGGGGTGCGTGAGAGCATGTTTAGCTCAAGGGGGGGGGGGGTATAATTGAGGTCGAAGGTCAAGGGAATGGCGCTTTGACTCGTCTTTAAGAGTCATTGATCGGCCCAGGGCCTCAGTTGATCCCTGTGATGGTAGGACCCCCCAGCTTAAGGGAAGGCTCAAACCAGGAAGCAAAATCTGCAACACTTTGCTCATCTGTTACTACCATGCACTGCATAGACAAATAAGCGCACATACTTTCAACCACACATACAAAGGCTAAGTAAAGTGAAAATATTTGCCTTGCATAAATGTGTTTTTTCCGTTTTCTGTTTTGTCCGTGTCTTGATAATGTGATGTTTGGACAACAAAGGCTTTGCCCAGATATTTAGCATATGGGGGTGGATCAGGGCTGCAGATTTGTTTGGAAGATTAAATTCAATTCAATTCAAGTAAATTAAATTAGCTACTCTTAACCTCCGTTTTGACCCATAGGTGTAGTTAGCAAAGAGATGCTAACCAGCATGGACAATAGTGATATTATTTGCCAGCTGACCAAAGAGTTCAAAGAGGTAAGTGCTGTGTCCAGATGGTCTGTTTTAGCCAATCTCTGTTGTAGATGCAATACTCTGTCACGCTCTCTCCCCCTGTCATTTCCATGTTTCCCTCTGTCTCTAGGGACCTTCATTCTGACCCACCCCAACCCTCTTCTTCAATATCCATATCCTCTCCTCTCTCCATATCTTTATCTCTCTTCATTCCAACAAGCGTTGTTGGATTCACTGAAATATATGTCAAGATATCAAATCGATCATTAAATGTTCAGAAATTAACTAAAATTACTCTTTCTGTCTCTCTCTCTCTTCCTCCCCTCCTTTCACTCCCTCTCTCTACCTCTCTCTCTCCCTCCCGCTGTCTCTATCCTTTCCTCCTTCATCTCTCTCTCCCTCTCTCTCTAACTCTCTCGCTCTCTCTCTCCCTCCCACTGTGGCTGTACTGTCCTCCTTCATCTCTCTCTCCCTCTCTCTCTCTCTCTCTCTCTCTCTCCCGCTGTGTCTGTCCTGTCCTCCTTCATCTCTCTCTCTCACTCTCTCTATCTCTCCCTCGCTCTCTCTCTCTCTCTATCTCTCCCTCCCGCTGTCTCTGTCCTGTCCTCCTTCATCTCTCGTCTCCTCCGTCTCCAGGACTCGTCGGCGTACCCTATTTCGTCGGTGGGCCCCCAGTGGCGCCGCTTCCGTGAGAGCCTGTGTGAGTTTGTGGCCCAGCTGGTGAGGCGCTGTAACTGTAACTGCTATTCAGTACCTGCTAGGGCAATGCAAGCACCCCATGTGTCATGCCAACCAAGCACTCCGAGTTCCCCTGACAACTAGACACACAGGCAGGTCTGAAATGATGACCTGATGCTGGTTTACTGGGAAACTTCTCTGAAGTTTGAACTTGCAGAGGCTGTTTGTGTACCTCCACAGAATTTAATATCATGTACTTATGTCGAGGGAGTTTATTTCAAAAGGTTTTAAAGAATGTAAAAATTACTTGTGAATTGTGAATCTGATGAATAATTTATTATATGGTTATGTGGTTTCCTGCTTTAAAAGCTAAAAATATACTCTTACAAAAATATAGATTTGTGATGCCATAAAGCATCAGAATTAGTAAAATTGGTGTGAAAATGACTCTGATGTCCTAGTGCTCTGATTGATGAGGCATTGATTGTTAATTAGCCTGTATCAGAGAGCTGATGATGTGGTGCTCTTCACACTGTGTGTGGTAATTAGTGAGGCTGCTTCAGGTACAGAGCCTCTCCCCTCTGAGCTCCAACCCATCCCTAATGCAGGCACTGCATTGGTTAGTGCTGAGAGGTTACTTAGGGGTCATCTTTCTTCACTCAATAAGATGACCAGCCTTCAGAAAGCCATTCACACTAATTTCTGCTCTGGACTTAACTGGGGGTGATTGATGAGTGTGGGTGGATGAATTTGCGTGGTTGTTGAAGTTGTGTGGATGTGTCCTTTCTTTGTTTATTTGTTATTGTGCTTCTGTCTTTTTAATTGTTTATACATTTTGTGTGTCTGCAAGTGTTAATTTTCTTTACAAAAGAGAGTAACACGGGTAACCAACTCATTTCAATGTCAGTAATTGTAACTGCGTCGCTTGATTTAAAAAAAAAAAATACCTCTTTATGCTTGTTACCGCTAAAAGTAGTGGAATTACGGTAATGCGTTACTTTGTGCTAAATGATTGATTGTAACTGTGTACCTTTGTGCTTGTGTGTGTGTGTGTGTGTGCCTGGTCTCGGTTGGTGGAGCGATTTTCCCCCCTACTCAATCCCCAGTACCAGTTCAGTGAGGACTACCTGGAGTGTGTCAGCAAACATGAGGAACAGCTTCAGCCTTTTGGAGACGTCCCTCCTAAGCTCCGCATACAGTTGTGTCACAAACATCTTTTTTCTGATGATGAATAAATGAGAGTAGGTGTGTGTGTGTGTGTGCGTACATGTTGATTCTGTTCTTTCAGACTGTGTCCCTCCCTCTCTCCCCATCCCTCCCTCTCTCACCCCCTTCCTCTCTCTCGCCCGGGGCGTAATTCCATGTAGAACCGCCACTGGTGACCAGAGAGTTGGGTAGGCTGTGTCCTTGTTAACCCAGGCCCGACCTCAGATATGGTTGGCCCAGTCTCCTCAGACTCAGCTTAAACAAGTTAAAAAAAAAACACAAGACATATTACACATCATAGAGACAAATACAGGTCAGTTTTGTGCATTGTTTAGTGCAATGATAGCTCTTGGATAGAAGCTGTTTCTCAGCCTGTCTGTTTTTGCTTTGATGGTCCGAAAGCGCCTCCCTGAGGGCAACAGTTCTAATAGGTGGTGACCAGGGTGTGTTGAGTCTCTGAAGATGCTGTGGGCCTTCCTGAGGCAGCGTGTTTTATATATGTCTTCCAGAGGTGGAAGAGAGCATATTGCAGGGGATTTTGGCACAATTTTTTAGCCCGCTACCCACACATTTAGCTGTGTTGCTCATTCCACGAATGCACGACCCTTACAAGTTGTACCTCGTTGTAAAGGTGACTAATCAGGCTTTCCAACGATGTAAAATACAATACCAATTGGCATTATTGAATCGGCCAATTGGCATTATTATAATCGGCCGAAAAAACGTTTCCGAACTTAGTGTAGTGAGCTGAGCGGTTCTTCCTCAGGTTCTCTGGTGCTTGCGTATGCACATAATGGCATGATTTATTTTCCAGCTCATGGTTCCTGCTTTGAAGTGCACAGCCTTCCACCTCCTGTGGGAGAGAAGAAAGATCTCAGACTTTGACTCGCCCACCACAGACAAGGTTTCTTCTCCTCCAGACTTGGATCATTTTCTCTCGCTCCCTCCCTCGCACTCTCTTTCTCTCTCTCACTTGCACCTATGATTAACTCACAGCTCCTACGTACTCCTCTATTTCTGACGCAAACAGAGCGAGGGTGAGAAGTATCTGCAGCAGTGTTTCCTCTCTCTCTCTCTCTCTCTCTTTCTAACAAGTTATTTTCGTCCTTTTCTTTTCTGATGTGTGCTGCTGGTCAGGCGGAGGTGAAGAGATTGAGGAAGGAGGTTCGCTCGTTCTGTATTGTGTGCCAGAGTTGTCTCTCTCTCGGAAACGCTCAAGTCAGGGACCAGGTGAGTCCCCACAGTACTGACCAGGTTACACCCACCCACCCACACACACACACTAACACGAACAAACACACAACACATAGGTACTAATCTTTTTTCGCATGTCTATGTCAGTGGTTCTCAAAGTGTGTGGGACTCGAACAGAAATGAATGGAATACAGACATTTGATTGGCTAGCTTCGCAGGCATGTATCAGTACCTTCAAAGTCACTACAAAGTTGCAAATGCCAGTCATTGACTCACTTAACCCCCCCCCCCCTTTCCTCCTCATGTCCCCTCCCTTTTCTCTTTCCGTGTCTTTTCTACAACCTTGTCTGTCTCTTTTCTTCCTCTTTTGTCCTACCTTCTGTCTATGTATGTATCTATCTTTCTCTCTCTCTCTATCAGTATCTCCTCTCCCTCCTTTTTCTGCCTCTTCCCACCTCCTCTTCTCTCTTCCTCCTCTTTCTGTCTCTCCCCACCTCCTCTTCTCTCTCTCCACCTGTCTTCTCCTACTTTTTTATCTATGAATCTTTCTCTCCATCATTATCTCCTCTCCCTCGTCTTTCTGTCTCTCCCCACCTCCTCCTCTTCTCTCTCTCGCTCTCTCCCTCTGTCTCAGGCCTTCATGCTGTTGTGTGATGTGCTGACGGTGTTCAGTGTGGGCTCAGTGAAGGGGAGGACCTGGCTGAAAGCTCTGGCCCTGGTGCCAGAATCACCTCACTAAAATGAGACGTATTATTCTGTTACATTATTAGTTGGTTATTTTTTTTAATAGTCGTAGCTGCAAGGAGGGGAACGTTGAGAAAGCAGAGGATGCATTCAAATTCAAAAACCCTGTTGTTGTTTATCAGTTACTTTGTGTTTGCCATGGCTGTGAGGAGGACAATCTGGAGCAGGAAGGGCACACGTCCCAACTACAAAACCTGAACCTCAGCCGTCACATTACATGCTGTTAGATAAATTACATTAAGACGTTAATATTAATGAGACAGAGACTAGCAATCAGAATTTCAGCACTTTATCTCTTGCAAAAGAGGGAGAGTGTCACAACCAAATATCATGAACAAACTCCAAAGAAAAGCTGGGCGCAGCCAGCCTTTATGTGAGTATAAAAATCATGTTACATGAGCAGACAAGCAGCGTTATTTTCCCATCCCATCACTACAGAAGTTACAGCAGTGACATCAGAACATGACACACAGAACATGACACACAGATCATGTCCTTGAAAGAAGAACGGTATGCATGACTATCAGTAGAAAAACAGGTGTTTTTTTTGAACAGCTCTACGCCGCCTCGACATCTTCAAGTACTACAACTAGGTGGCAGAAGAGGAGGCTTGCTTCAGGACGTTGGTGGCCACGCGGAGCTCCATAATGAGCTCACGGGTCCCGATGTCTGGCTGGGCGATGTCCACTTTCACCTCCGGGTTGTTGATCTGACTGACCAGGCCATCTCCTGTCACGTCCGACAAATACCTGACACGCAGAAAACACAAACCCACAGTTGAGCTGTGATGGTGGATATGGATGCTGTTGTCACATTGACCTGTTTCTGTTATTTAGTTAGACTCATCCATGTTTACTCTAAGGATCCATGAAACAAATGTTGCATTGGTGAATATACAAGCTGGTTTCTTTCCAAAAAGTGCTAACAAATACTTTTATACACAATAACAGCACACACATACACCACACACACTTTTTGGCTGATAGTAGTGAAACCGAACCAAATCCAAGTGAAATTGAACTCTTTGCTCTCCACCTAAGACTCACCGTCCGCGATTTTGTCCGTTCCAGCAGCGGTCCTCGTTGGTAACATTTGCGGCTATTTTGTCGTCATTGCAGATGGTGTGAGGCAGAGACACCCAGAAGCCCTTCATGGGGTGCAAGCCCTCCTTCAGATCTGACACCTGGAATTGGCACACACACACATGCCAAAAATCACCTGAGCATGCAGGTTTTATTCACTTTTTGCAGTGTGCTTTGAAGGTAACTAGTTTTTGTATCATCCTCAAAATTCTAAATTAGTTATTAAGTTAGCAAGTCTAGCTTTTATCAGCTCCAACTTCGCTGTGGTTTGTGTTTGCAAGGCTGTTGGTTGTCAGCTAGTTAACTAGCTAGTTTCACACAACCACTCCTTATTGCCGGGTTACATAGGCATCCGTAATAAAAAATGCAAGACTTTATCAATTTTCCTTTTTCTTCTGCCATTTCAAAGGTTTTAGCATCACTAGCATACCACACTTGATTCCCCCCCTTCACACCCATGTGTTTACCAGGCGGTCGAGGTTGGTGCCTGCGGCAGTGGTGGGCTTCTCCTCTGGGCTGTTTCTGACCAGTCTTCGGTTTCCGCGCTGTTCCTTGGGGGGACGCTTGGATTTTTTCGGGGCAGACTGGGGCCTGCCACATTTCTGGATGACCTGTGGCAAAGAAACGTTTCACTGAATGTAAGCATTTTCATAAGAACACAGTAAAATACAACGTCTTCCCGAAAACACGTCTCTAAAGATCTAGGAGATCATTGCATAAGACAAGCCTCATATCAGGACATAGTAATATCCCAACACTGTAATCCTAGCTGTTTAAAATACTGCGCGCTGTCACTTAGCCAAAGCTAATTAAAATGGCTGATGAATGAGTCAGTGTACATCATTAGCGTCAGCCTGCTCTAAAAGTGAGTGTTCCGCTGGGAAATGTGTGAACGTCAGTGATTATTAAAGGAATCCAGTGAAGGATGTGAGCCTTGAGAGTGCCCTATAGAGTGATCCCCGAAAGAGTATTATACAGTGGAGTCAGCGTGTTGGCTTGGTGCCCCATTAACTGTGGGTTTGGCCCAAAAATGAATTTGTATGATGTTGAAAGACTTGTGCACCCAGCATTGATATGGAATGTTTAGGGACATTAGCCGTACACTATTGGGCAAATACAGGCGTGTTAGTGCTCGCCAAGGCCAGTTGAGTTTCCACTGTCGCATCCGAGGCTTGATCGTGCCACTAGGCTGACGGGCTGGGGCTTTGGGCCCGCTGACTACCCTTGGGCCAAGCAGGGCTCACTGGTGTTTAAGCTATCAAGGTGAATGGCGGGGTTAACAGAGTCAGGTAAGAGAGGTTCTGTGCCAAAGAAAGATAACTAGTCACTATCAAAAAACCTACACGTTACCAAATAACCGTCAGGCCATAAGCCCTAGCCCTAGCTCGCACTGGCCCGGTAGTGGAATCACAGCTGTTCACTTCATTTTCATATCCCTAACAGATATTTGTTCAAATATGTTAAAGGCTTTTTAACTGCCAAAGCCCCCTCCTCTCTACCAGTGTGCTGCCTTGCCTTGGCGGAGAAGATGACGCTGTTCTCCTGCATGTTCATGATCCCCTCTGACACCTTGAAAGCAATGGAGTCAACAGCCAGCTCCATGTTGAAGGGACCTCCCAGCTTATCAGCTACCACCACCAGCGCATCTGTCACCGGGAGAGCAATGGGGAGTGAGGGGGAGGGGGGGAGGGAGGAGGAGGAAGAAGGTAAGCATAGATAGACAGATAGGTGCAGAGAGAGAGATAGAAAAATGAGAAGAGATATAGAGATAGGAGTTTAGGAAGAGAGAGAGAGAGAGAGACAGAGAGAGAGAGATAGACAGAGGAAAGATAGAGACAAGAAGACAGATAAAGAGAGCAGAAAGAAAAAGGAAGCAAGAAAAAAAGGCAGAAAGAGAGATAAATAGATAGAAAGTTTAGACTTCTGATCATGATTTAACAGTTTAGTTTGGCTTATTTAGATTCCATGGTTACTGTTTATGGGATTCATGCCATGCATAACATATGAGTGTCTGGATCTGGAGGCAGACCACACCCACTTTTTCTCTCTTACCAATAAAATTGTTCCATTCCGAATCCAAGTCAGCCTGATTGGCCAGGCAACCCTTCAGCACATTAAGGCACAGCGAGTGGCAGGGCTTGAGGGCGGGGATCCCACGACACAGAGGGCAGTACCACTGGCGCATCAGGGCACGGACACATTCAGATCCAACGTTCAACTACAGAGACAGAGAGAGAGAGGGATACAGAGAGACAGAGAGAGAGAGAGACAGAGAAAGAGAGAGAAAGAGAGACAAAGAGAAAGAGAGAGACAGAGAGAGAGAGGGAGAGAGAGATAGAGAGAGACTTTGACTTTTAAAACCTCTTTATTCAACCATTATATGGATCAAGGACACCTTAAACAGGCTACTGTATAACCCCACAACCCAACTACACCAACATCATGTATGTGAACACATATCAGCTATTAAATATCAAGCTACCATCATCCACTACTAAAATCAGATCATTATTAATGAGACAGACAGAGAGGGACAGGGACAGGGCAAGAGAGACAGAAAGAAAAGAGAGAGCAAGGGAGAGACTGACAGAAAAGACAGTGAGCAAAAGGGAGAGGGAGACAGGGAAAAGAGAGTTTGGGGGGTGAGATTCATGCTTGTCACAAAGATGAGGTGCCACCGTGTCCTCGTAAAAGCTTCATAAATACTTTAACAGCGACGCTACAAACCTTCACTGCTTTGCTCACGATGTCACGACCAGTGGCGAGGCCTTGGACAAGCGCTCTGGCTGCTATGAAAGCACTGGACGTCTAGAGACAGAATTAAAGCAACCAAGCAAGAAAGAAAAAGGACGAGGGTTGAAGTGTGAGAGAGAAAAAAGAAGGAATTCTTGTTACCATTGTGAAGCGTTGAGAGAGCATTAAGGCAGCACATTTCCTTCTGAAAGGAAGCAGGCTGAAGGTGTTTTATCATACGTTTATTATGCAGCCTGGCACCACTGAGTCACCCTCCTAACACATTTCAGCGGGAGGATTTACAATCGTCTGTCGACACAAATATGCACTCGGCTTTGGAATTACATGCCTTCAAAGTCAGCAAATCTGATGGGATTCCTATTGAGATGAATTCCACTGGGATATGTATACAAGCGCTTTGAGTATTGAGGAACAGCTCTATACTGGTTTTACCATTCAGTTATTCATCGTCAGAAAAAATATATTTGTGACACACCTGTATGCACCACACACACACTGACACACACACACACACATACACACACACACACACACCTGTATGCGGAGCTTAGGAGGGACGTCTCCGAAAGGCTGAAGCTGTTCCGCATGTTTGCTGACACACTCCAGGTAGTCCTCACTGTACTGGTACTGGGAATTGAGTAGGGGGAAAAGTCGCTCCACCAACCGAGACCAGAACTCAGCCAGAACCACCTCCACGCTCACAGTGCCCCCTGCAGGCAGGGCAAATTATTTAATTTAATTTATATTCATTTAGCAAGACACCTATGACTAACAGCACTAGTATTGTATGCATAATATCTGTATGTGTTCCTCTTGGGGAACTGAACTCATGAACATGGTGGTATCAGCACCTTGCTTTAGCAGGGAAGCTAGTGAAATATGTCCTTACCAGAGTAGTAGTGACGGAGTCCAACAAACAGGTTCTGGAAGACATTTAAATTCTGTGTGTAAAGGAGGCCGTAGATCTTGGTGAACATCTGGTTCATAGACTTTTCTGCCAGGTCAGTGAGCTCTCTGAAAAACTCTGGGATGAGGACACACCACATAATTACATATTACTGATTACTTTAAAGCAGCATAACGGATTAATTGCTAATCGCTACGAGATGCTAGCGAAGAAAACCTAGCGAAACCTCTTGAAATGTGCTCCCTCTGACACTATGACAAAGTAGTTAGTCAACATCTGTCCTAACACAGACAAACATCAAGCAAGTGCAAACCAGGGCAAAGCAAGACAGCAAATAAGCTACTTACTAGTTTGGCATACAGTATGGTATTGCAATGGCACGTAGGCGATTCTTCATATTAAATGTCATTGTAGCGGCCACATTTTTTTTTATAGCTGTTATTTTAAGGTAAAACTGCTTATCCTTACCCTAATCCTGAAGTACAATTACTGCATAATGCCACTTTAATGTATTACTGTCAATCTACTTAGAATCACCAGAATAAGACCTATTACATCAGGATTTCATTTAACATGCCTTGGTTTTGAGTCAAAGAAGTTATAGGTCTCATGTTGGTGATTGAGGTTTGATGTCAGTTAGTCAATCTGTTAGTTTGTTGCTGGCCATGAATTGGTATAAGGAGTGGCTGACTGCCGTCTCCTCACCATCAAACTTGCGGTGCCTCTCAGTGAAGGAGATGAGGAGGAACTGGCTGCTGTCGTTGACGGCGGACAGGAAGTCGCTCTCACTCTGACGAGAGAGTGTTTCCTCCATCAGGCTGGAGCAGCAGCTGTCGTCCTGGGAGCAAAGCTTCAGGTGTTCGCCTGAGCCAATGAGAGAAGAGACAGGGTAGACCAGCCAATCAACAAACAGATGAGATGAGTGGGAAAGGTATGAAAATACTAGGGCTGAACGATTTGGGAAAATAATCTAATTGCGATTCCCCCCACCCCCCCCCCCCCCCAATATTGCGATTGCAATTTTTTTTATCTTATCTTCTTTTTTTTCCCCATCAAAACATAATGAATGATTTGAATATGACCAACACAATATTAGATACATTTAGTGTAAAATATTCTTTCCCACATTTTTATTTAACTACTCATTAAAGAAACAAGAACAACAACTCAGTGGCTTTGCATTTAAGTCATTTAAACAAAGTCATTGTAAGTATAAACAGCATGCATGCACTTTTTAAACACTGTGTGCAAAATGTACCATTTTAAGATGTATTTATTTTTTAGACCACGTTGTAATTGCGGACGTTGCGATTAGAAAATCGTGTTTTTATCATATCACGGTTTTATCGCAAATGCAATCAAACGTTCAGCCCTAGAAAATATAATTTATTTGTTCATCACTGCGATAGATCATAAACAAAAATGACAGGTATTGATTTCTCATGAGACCTGAAACACCTCTGGTAGCCATACCAGGACATTTGGCTAGTGTCAGTTATTATAGGCTAAACCTAAAAGTAACAATGGAAAATGGATAAAACACTGTCAGTTCTTCACTGGAATATATGTGGAACATGACAAAATAGGATTAACCATTCTTGGTCCTAAGATTTCCAAAATTTGTATTTGTGTTGCGCTTTGCAACTGAAGGGATAATGTGCTCAACAACATTGCATTCCAAAACTTAATTTGGCATACTGTGTGTTATTGCAAGATAACACACCACCACAGCCGCCAAACTCCCCAAGCACACTCCTAACCGCACCCAATTACCCAGTAGGGCCCAGCAGATGTTTAAACACATTTTACTCCACTTAACTCTGTGACATATGGCAATATTAGTACTGTGGCTTCCGCTGAGGACCAACAGAACAGCTGCTTGATAAAAAAATCTGGTTTATTTCAGTGATAAAAAAAAAAACCTCAATGTGCAATACGTTTAAATAGACCTATTACATTGTGTTGTGGTTTGAGCATAATATGCTGGAGTACACCCAGGCTGCAAAATTAAAACATGCCAGCGTTCTGCAAATTGAGACCATTTTGTCTTCTTGTATTGGCTACATTCTCTTCTGAGAGACAAAAGGACCATATAGATTTTCTATGACAATGTCTTGGCAGACTTTGTGTAACTATATTAAACTAAACCATACATGATGGCAATGCACTGGCTGAAACATGCTAGTCTGAATTCTGTTCTCTTCCTCCTTTTGTTAGGCCCTCCTCATCCCTCTCTTCCATCTATAACCACCCCCCCCCCCCCCTCCCCTTTTCTCTCTCTCTCACCATCCCTCTCTCTGAGCCATCTGCTCCCCTGGCCCACGGGACACCAAGCCAAGACTCAGATGGAGATAACAATACACACACACACACACACACACACACACACATACGTACATGTTGTGCCCCCAGTTGCCTATCCGCCAGTGCAACCATGCCGTTGATGAAACTGCCAATAATGGGGTTGGTTTCTCTTGCGTTCCCAAACACCCGCTGCACCCACATAAACTTGTGAGAGTAACATAGATGACTGTATTCAAGTCAAGTCAAGTCAAGTGTACTTTATTGTCAAAAATCTATGTAACAGGGTTAGCACAGAAGTTTGAAATTGCGTTTGACCAGTCTCCAATGTGCAGTTTAAAACATTTAAATAATTATCTGGTGACAGAAGCCTAGGCTGTTAAACAAGTATTGTAGGAGCCAAATTAACCTTTATGTTTATTCTTATGCTATCTTTATTAGTATGTGCATGTGTGTGTATGTAAGAATGAATGATTCACTATGGCCATAGGTGTTTTTACCCCCATCTAGAGGACACCTGAACTTGACCTGAGAGGCTGAATGTGGAGCCCAAGGGGGAAAGGCCTTAAAGACTAGCAGCCAGAGCATCAGGGTGTGGCTGAGGAAGGCAACAGTTTTTTGAGCCTGTGCCAGGACGTTTGCAATGAGAACTGTGCTGTGCGAAAGACTCTTTAGTTTAATATCTTTTGTTTTATTTCCAACAACTTGTAATCCACCTTTCTGCAAAAAATAAACGGTCAAAGGGACCAACTGGACTCACCTCTACTCCTCATCTTTTCTACATGCATCAGAACTAAATCCAACTGACTGTGTTAGGTATAAGCATGACTTGTCTTAGGTATTGTCATGACTTGTTATGTATTCGCACCTGTTTGCCTCTAGGTCCCTGAGGGGGGCAGGTAAGATTGCAGCCGATCCCTCCCACCCGGGTCACAAACTCTTCGAGGTCCTCCCCTCCGGTAGAAAGCTGCGGTCCATTAGGACCAAAACCTCACGCCACAGAAACATCTTTTTCCCAGCTGCAGCTGGCCTTATTAACAAGGCCCGGGATCCCCACCTGTCTTGGACTCTTGTCCCGCCACCTCACCCCAAGTCTGAGTTATGTTAACTCACATTTCACTTCTTTACATTGCACAATGCACACTCATTTTTGCACTCCTGCCCTGCATTTTTTGCCTCATTTTACCTCTCACTTTACTTTTGTATATACACTCTTTTTTATATATCTGTTTCCATACTGTGTTATATCTGTAGTACTTATGTTATGTGTAGTACTTAGTGTGTTTCTATGTGTAGATAACCCTGTTTATCCATTGTGAAATTTAATATTTTTCTATGTTAAATGTGGTACAAAGGACCTTTAGTATTAGATATTACGAATTGTATTTTGTTGAACCAAAGACTTTTTTTTAATAAGTATGTTTATTGAGCATCAGCGATACAACTTGAGGACATAAGAGATAATAAACAATGCTCACAAGTTTCAAGTTTCAACGTGCCAGGAACCGTACTGGCTTCCAGCAAATGTTCCACCCTTCTAACTAGATCTGTGGAACACAATGTTCCTGGCTCCAGTTCAAAATTGTGTTTTCCAATTACTGATGTTTTTTTTTAGTTTTTTTTTTAGCTGTGCACATTCCTTGTTACTGCTACTAAATAAAAATAATGGATTGGTTTTATATGGATTATCTGGCGTAGGCTAATTGCCACTGTCTGTCACGGACCTGAACCTTATATAATTAGATTGGTTTCGGAATGTAAAGACGGGGAAAAATTGGGCAAAAAACTTGTAGACTATCACACTGTATCCCACAATACGATGGCAGGCAAAGTAGCTGTTAAGGGGCTAATTATGGGTATTATTCGACTTGTGGTCAACAGCACAAATACATCTCAACTAGCCTCTTTAGTAATTCTGCAAACAGAATTTCCTTGAAGTAACGTAACGGAAAGTTAAAGTAACTCTGTTACAGGATAGCCCACAAATTAAGCCCCGTCGTGCTGTGACACATGACAACAGTGTCAAAAACTCTGGGTTTCCCCCGTTGGCTTGAGTCTTACCAGATATCTGTGTCAGCGGGGCAGTGCTGAGGCTGTAACCCTTCTCTCCATACACCTGTCGTGTCTCGGTGCAACTCTGACCCGCCATGGCTGATCCCCAACTCCATGCCAGGACAGTCAACAAACACAGCGCCATGGGCGAACATCGATTCGGTGAAAACTGATGAACCATCTTAGCTGTCTCAGATTTAATGGGTGCCCAGTGACTACACCCACGCCCCAGTACCGTTAGCCTGAAATTGTCAATACGGACACTACAAAACAAATGCTTCCCTAATGATACGAATGAAAAAAAATGACTAGCAAGTGGTTGTTTAACGAGACAGTAGAGTATATCCAGTGAGGTGGGCAACCGTTAGATCTTCCATTTGTTTAAACAAATCAAGTCATATTCTTGTCCGCATCATTTCATAGCCTTGCCGAATACACCATTCATCGACAAAGATTTCGGAAAAATTGTCCTTAAGTGGGCTGCTCCAAAAAGACGCTGTTATTTTACTTTGTCCTGGCCCGTGAGTGAACGAACAAGTTTTGGCTTGCGCTTGCCGTCAGCAGTCATCCCTCTCTTTTCGATCTGTGTCAGAACAGCCACAGGGCCGACACGGAGACAAGGGGGAGATGTGGAGGGGTTTGGAGAGAGGGAGGTTGGGGTTTGGGGAGAGGGAGGTGTGTTGGGGTTTTGGGAGAGGGAGGAGGGAGGAGAGAGGAGAAGCAGTAGCGCTGGGGTTGGGGCGAATTTGGATAGCAGCAGCCCATCCTCGAGATCCCTATATAATTAGGTGATATACGCCTTACCCGAATTATAGCTCATGCATCCCATCAACACCAGAATTTCTCTTTCCACCTTTCCCTCAGTTTTTTTGTTAAGCGTGTTTATAAATAGTGTGAAAAAAATGAATGTAGCTACTAGTTACTGTGCAGATATGAAGTCACCAATCAGAAACCAACGTTAAGGGCAACTACAAGCTGTTAGCCAATCAGTACACAGGCCACATCAAGCTAGGAACTTTCTTCCCGCCTTTAGCTGCCTGAGGTAAACAGAGTCAGCAAGAGTGACGATCTTGTGTATGGAATGATCAAGTGTAGGCTGCCTTCACTAACCTTAGCTTAGGATCTCTAGCTAGTATTCGTCAGTCGGTTTGAAACTAGTAAGAATTGCCGTGTTCATCAGACGCCACAGGTAACAAAAGCCATTTGAAAGGTAAGGTTAACCACATACAACGTTAGTCAATACTATTGACCCAGGCAAGGCTTTACATGACCGGAAAATACTTGGCCAGCCAGCAAGCATAATAATTCTAATCTTTGTGTGAGGTAACTGAATGTCACCACTAACTAGCCATTTAGTTTAGCAAGCAACTGAATCAAACCAACCAGTTGTTTTCTTCTTATTATAAAATAAGTAACGGTGAGCTAGTTGAAAAGCTGTTTGAGTTTTAGCATTTGTTGTAACTTAACATTAAATGTACAAGATCAGGTCAGATTTTCAGCAGTAAATTAACGTTAATCTTAGCCGGCAAAACCGCTATCATCTGTTCACAAAACGTTTAGCCAGTTTAACAACACCGTACTGAGGTTAGAGAGGGGCTTTCTCCTGCGATGTGTTGGTAACGGTTATACGTTTTCAAGATAAACTTAACAAGGTAATAAATTAACATGAAAATGATCTTCAAGCTCACTACTTCAAAATTGGAAACTTGGTAATGAAGTGAAGATGAACATTTAGATTAACTGTTTAATTTTAGCCTATTTGTGCTCAGTCAGCTGACGAATTCAACCCTTCACCATGGACATGGAGCAGTTGCAGGACTCAGCCCTACAAAGGTTAGAATCTGCATAGATGTCTTGAGTTTTCAAATATACAACAGATGGTCATTTACTGAATTGCATATGATATAAATAATTACTATGCCTTTCCTTTGTTTTGTTTTTTGGTGCAGTTTGGATGAGGAGCTCTCAGAGGACGTGTCTGAATCTGGAAGTGATTTTGAGTATGAACTCAAATCCAAGAGGAAGATGAAACAGACAGTGGCCCACGGAACATTGGTCTGTAGACACACACACACACAGACATGCACACCACACACGCACGCACGCACGCACACACACACACACACACACACAGACATGCACACCACACACGCACGCACGCACACACACACACACACACACACACACACACACACACACACACACACACACAGACACAGACACAGACACAGACACAGACACAGACACAGACACAGACACAGACACAGACACAGACACAGACACAGACACAGACACAGACTCAGACTCAGACACAGACTCAGACTCAGACTCAGACTCAGACACAGACACAGACACAGACACAGACACACACACACACACACACACAGACAAACCTACATGGTCTCTTGGTTGTTCACAAATTCTGACTCTTCAGTGGTCTTGCACCAAAGCCTTTGTTGCTGCAAGCTGTAATGTTTGTGTTTTTACATTTCCAATTCTCCAGCCACCCAAGAGACCCAGACGCAACGTGTCAGACCAGTCAAGCTCGAGTGTTACGCCTCCGGCTAGCAGTCCCTCCCCTGTGCAGAAGGGGCCCAGACGTACCAGCCGGCAGCGGAGAGGGAAGGAAGGGGGAGAGGAGGAGAGAGGAGAGGAGCCCTCCGCTGATGGGAGCCTGTACGAGGCCGTCAAGTCTGGCCGCAGTGCTCTGCCGGTAAGAAAGAGCAGGAGGGAGGAAGAGAGAGAAAAGGAGAATAAAGAGAGAAATAAAAAGGTTTAGATAGGAGAGGTGGAGGGGGGGGGGGGGTGGAGGTAAGAAAATTGAGGAAGAAAGATGGTATTGGAACGGGGGTGAGGATAGGAGGCAGGATGGAGAAAGACTATAGAGATGAGACCTTTTTCTTTTCTATGTCGTTTTTCTATTTCTTATGTAAAGTAGTATTTATTGTTACACCAGGTTTTATTGCTCTTAGCTTGACTTCTCTCTCACTTGTACGTCGCTTTGGACAAAAACATCTGCTAAATGACTAAATGTAAAAAATGTAAAGGTCCAGGTTCTCTTTCTTAAGATTTTTTTTCGTTAGAAACTGCATTGATTATTCTATTCCCCCCACCATGATGCTGAAGTGAGTAGTCCAGTAGCAATAGGGGGGTGGGGTGGGATGAGACATAGACACACATGAAAGATGAACGCTGACAGACAGGGGAAGCGCATCATTCATCCGATGGAGGGGGTAATGAGGGGGTGAGGACGAGGATGAATGAAAGGCTTAACAGACTAGATAAGTGAGGGGGGTGGAGGGAGTCCCTGACCCTGGTGCATCTCCCTCGATGTGATGGCGAAAAACATAACCTTGAGTGGCGCATCCGCTCATTGGCTGTCCCTTCACAGACGGTGGTCTCTGAGTGGCTGGAGGGCTACAAACAGGACCAGGAGGCGGGACTTCTGGAGCTCATCAACTTTCTGGTGCAGTGCTGCGGATGCAAAGGTGAGAGGTCACAGCAGCAGGGGGTGCGTGACTGAGTGCATGTTGAGCTGGGGGGGTATAATTGAGGTCGAAGGTCAAGGGAATGGCGTTTTGACTCGTCTTTAAGAGTCATTGATCGGCCCTGGGATGGTAGGACCCCCCAGCTTAAGGGAAGTGTCAAACCAGGAAGCAAAAGCTGCAACACTTTGCTCATCTGTTACTACCATGCACTGGGTAAACAAATAAGTGCACATACTTTCAACCACACAGGCAAAGGCTAAGTAAAGTGAAAATAATTGCTTTGCACTAATGTGGTTTTCCCCTTTCCTGTTTTGTCCGTGTCTTGATAATGTGATATTTGGATAACGAAGGCTTTGCCCAGATATTAAGCATATGGGGGTGTTTGAGAGATTCAATTCAATTCAATTCAATTCAATTCAATTCAATTCAATTCAATTCAATTCAATTCAATTCAATTCAATTCAATTCAATTAGCTACTCTTAACCTCCGTTTTGACCCATAGGTGTAGTTAGCAAAGAGATGCTAACCAGCATGGACAATAGTGATATTATTTGCCAGCTGACCAAAGAGTTCAAAGAGGTAAGTGCTGTGTCCAGATGGTCTGTTTTAGCCAATCTCTCTGTTGTTGATGTAATAATCTGTCACTCTCTCTCTCCCTGTCATTTCCATGTATCTGGATGGTTCAGTATCTTCTCTCTCTCTCTCTCTCTCTCTCACTCTCTCTCTTTCCCTCTCTTTCCCTGTCATTTCCATGTTTCCCTCTGTCTCTAGGGACCTTCACTCTGACCCACCCCCACTCTCTTCTTCACTCTCCATATCCTCTCCTCTCTCCCCATCTTTATCTCTCTTCATTTCAACAAGCTTTGTTGGCTTGACTGTATTATAGGTATTGTCAAGATCAAGATATGATATGGATCATTACATGTTCAGAAATGACTAAATGACTCTGTCTCTCTCTATTCCTCCTCTCCTTTAACTCACTCTCACTCTCTCTATCTCTCCCTCTCTCTCTACCTCTCTATCTCCCTCCCACTGTCTCTGTCCTTTCCTCCTTCATCTCTCTCTCCCTCTCTCTCTCTACCTCTCTATCTCCCTCCCGCTGTCTCTGTCCTGTCCTCCTTCATCTCTCGTCTCCTCCGTCTCCAGGACTCGTCGGCGTACCCTCTGTCGTCGGTGGGCCCCCAGTGGCGCCGCTTCCGTGAGAGCCTGTGTGAGTTTGTGGCCCAGCTGGTGAGGCGCTGTCAGCACAGCCTGCTCTACGACGACTTCCTGTTCAGCTCCCTCGTGCCGCTGCTCACCGGCCTGGCCGACTCGCAGGTGCGTGCCTTCAGGCACACCAGCACTTTCATCGGTGAGAGACTTCCTGTTCTTAGTATTCAGTACCTGCTAAGGCAATGCAAGCACCCCATGTGTCATGCCAACAAGGCACTCCGAGTTCCCCTGACTACTACACACACAGGCAGGGAAAGAGGAAATCAATCTGAAATGATGACCTGATGATGGTTTACTGGGATAAGTGTGAAGTTTGAACACACAGAGACTGTTTGTGTTCCTCCACAGAGTGTTTTTCAAAAGGTTTTAAAGAAAATGAAATGTAATTGTGAATCTGATGAACAATGTATTATCAAGTTATGTGGCTTCCCGCTTTAAAAGCTAAAAATGTACTCAAAAATATACTCAAACTATACATTTATAATGCCATAAAGCATCAGAATTGGTAAAATTGGTGTGAAAATGACTCTGATGTCCTAGTGCTCTGATTGATGAGGCATTGATTGTTAATTAGCCTGTATCAGAGAGCTGATGATGTGGTGCTCTTCACACTGTGTGTGGTAATTAGTGAGGCTGCTTCAGGTACAAAGCCTCTCCTCTGTGAGCTTAAACCCATCCCTAATGCAGTCACTGCATTGGTTAGTGCTGAGAGGTTACTTAGGGGTCATCTTTCTTCACTCAATAAGATGACCAGCGCTCAGAAAGCCATTCACACCCATTTCTGCTCTGGACTTATCTGGGGGTGATCGATGAGTGTGGGTAGATGTATACGTGTTGTTCTTGTGGATGTGTCCTTTCTTTGTTTGTTTATTTGTGATTGTGCGTCTGTATTTAATTGTTTATACCTGTGTGTGTCTGTGTGTGTGTGTGTGTGTGTCTCTGTATGTGTGTGTGTCTGTGTGTGTGTGCGTGTGTCTCTGTGTGTGTGTGTGTGTGTGTGTGTGTGTGTGTGTGTGTGTGTGTTGTAGCCATGAAGCTGATGAGTGCGGTGGTGGACGTGGCAGTGAGTGTGTTTGCCCAGATCCAGGTGACCAAGCGGCGCTGTGAGCTGGAGAAGAACAAGGCTGCCGAACACAGAGCCACTCAGAAACTAGAGGAGCTGGAGAAGTCTCACAGCGAGGTCTCGCACCCACACACACACACACACACACACACACACACAAATACACACACACACACACACACACACACACAAATACACACACACACACACACACACACACAAAATTAAATCTAGCAAGTAATGGTTCTTTGTTCAAAGGGGCCACTAGCCTATGAGACTAATGGGTTGCTAGCTTAATTATGCATTTTGAAGTGGCTGTTTTCCCCTGTGTGTGTGTGTGTGTGTTTGTGTGTGTGTGTGTGTGTGTGTGTGTGTGTGTGTGTGTGTGTGTGTGTGTGTGTGTGTGTGTGTGTTGTGGACATCCACACAGCTCTTGGAGCACCAGACAGAGCTGTGTTCCATCATGAACGCCATTTTTAAGGGCGTGTTTGTGCACCGCTACCGGGACCGGGTGCCCGAGATCCGGGCGGTGTGCGTTGAGGCGCTGGGCGGCTGGGTCCTGTCCAACTCCTCCGTCTTTCTCAACGACGGCTACCTCAAGTACCTGGGCTGGATGCTGCATGACAAGGTTACCCCTCCTCATTCTCTTCAGAGTCAAAATCAGACACAGTGAGGGGGAATCTCGTGTTTACAGATTAGTCACTCATAGGGCACAATATGACATTAAAGACATTAAAGGTGGCCAGAGTGGTCGGAAGCGATATCATCAGAGACGAAGGGGACATGAGAAACGTTTTCCACGGATGCACAATTAAGGGAAATCAACATAAACAAACGTTAACAACAGCCTAATGTTAGCCGCATCGAGTCCAAAGTCACCTTTTGACTTGTAACAGCATAGTCTATTTAGGTTACGTTAATTAACCTAGATAACGTTGTTATGCCCAGTGCCTACGAAGCATTTATGATTGATTTAAAATGTTTAGGTCTAATTTTAAATAAAATATAATTTTACTGAAAGTGTCCAATTGTCATTTTTGTTATTTTAATGGTAACTTTTATAAAATGAGCGAGATCTAGCAAGGAGGCCTGGGATGTTTTTAGACGATTCACAAATTACTGTCGATCTCCTAGCTAATCATCAACAAACGTCGCTGGCAACCGTATTATAAAAGCAATAAGGTACTCGAGGCAGTACTGTATCGTTAATAATGTACTGTTTGTGGGTTTGCCGGCCCTCCGCGTACACGCTGGGCCTAACAACACCCTTGAACAGTACATTATTGACGATACAGTACTGCCTCTCGTACCTTATTGCTTAAATATGACGTTTAAGACATTAAGGGCCCTATCTTGCACCCAGCGCAATTGACATTGTCACCGACGCATGTATCATTCCTATCTTGCACCCGGCGCACAGCGCGATTTTCCCTCCAGAGGCGCGCTTCGAAATGAACTTGCGTCGACATGGGCGGGGGCGGAACAGAGAAGGCGTTTCTCTGGCGCAAGTGGTATTTTGCAGTTTCAAAACAACACCGTGCGCCGTGCGCCATTGACCAAAAAAAAGCTGGTCTAATGTGAGGCGCAATGTCTAAAGTCTGTAACGCGTATTCAGAACGCTATTTTAAGGGCGCATGTGCTTGCCCGCACAGTATAGGAGCTGTAGGCTACACTTTACTTCTGTCGTCTTCACGAGAGATTTACACCAATTGTTTGGCAAGCCATATATAATTACAAGGAAAATAAAGTATTTACCACATGAGGAAATCATTGTGATATCCGTATCCAAGACATTTAAAAACTAGGCATACATCTAGCGTACACAATTGACCCAAATTATTCAGGTTAATTGAAGCTGCGTGACATTTGATTTATTGTATGGCTTTGTTGCATTTATTTAATGCCAGTATTATTATAAATCTTGTAAACTCATCTCTGTGTATGTGGACTTTATTTATGTACCTTGGGTTTGGTCAGCTGGTGCACTGGCTTGGGTGCCGATTTCCATGCCCCCAAATCCCTGCACGCTCTCAGGCGTGAGGGTAGACGTGGCGATGTCCTCTGCTGCCGTCAGATCCTGGGTCGAGGCAGATCCACCTCCCGTGAAGGCACGAGAACGTGTGTGACCTTCCAGCTTGGATGTCCCACGTCTCCGGACGTCATTATAGCGTTTTCGGCAACGTTTTCGGGTGCCCCGTTGCAGAAACAATCACGGCAATATCTTGACTTTGCTTACTTTTGGAGGGTTTCTCGCATCCCCATATATATCTATCTCCCGGCTTTTTACAAAGCCATACAATAAATCAAATGTCACGCAGCTTCAATTAACCTGAATCATTTGGGTCAATGTGTAGGCTACATGTATGCTTATTTTTAAAATATCTTGGATATGGATATCACAATGATTTCCTCAAGTGGTCAATACTTTATTTTCCTTGTAATTATATATGGCTTGCCAAAAAATTGGTGTAAATCTCACGTCGGTCTCCTCGGCTGTGAACTTCTCCGGTCTTCCACCAGGTAATTCCGCCATCAAAATAACAAGCCGCTATGGACTATGCGCTTCTCGCTCTTAAAGGGAATTTGAAATGACGCTCGGATTGGTTTATTGCATATTACGCCCAAACCACACCTATGGCTGAGTAACCTCCTTTGGACCAACCCTTTTGACACTTGCGCTGGACGCAAGTGTGTTTTTTCCGCCGTTAAAATAGCAACTGCGCCATAGAGCCGCCCACACAGCTACTTGCGCTTGGCGCCGTCCTACTTGCGTTTCTGATCGGCAAGATAGGGCCCTAAAGGTGGCAGCGTCCAGTTAAGTCACACATAGGGCACAATATGATTTGGAAGGAATTATTTACATTCTTTTTTTATTCTTTCTTTCTTTCATTCTGTTACTGTTGTGTTGTCATTAAATGGGACACGATGTCCATAAGAAATCTGATTGTCTTCTCTGTAGAGAGAAAGGGGAGAGTCGACATGCCTGTGCTTTCACATAAGTGGTCACACACAAGTGCCATGACCCAGTAAAATGGTTAATCACTAGAGGACGATGACGAGGGTTATGCAGCACACCTATAGTGAACTTCATTCTTTGTTGATAATCGTTGCTGGTGTAATGATTGGGATAAGGAGGTGTCTTTCCCATTGAAGACTAGTATTGATCCATGTAAGCTCCATGGGCTCATTGGTTGTGCGGAGCTTCTTTTCTCTACCGTCTTTAAGTAGGTAGTTGTATTGATCAATAGGAATGTCCTTGGCAAAGCCATGAGCACAAAAGGAGGATTATCACAAACAGGGACACATTTTCACATGTTCATGTTGGGGAATGTGCAGATAGTTTTTTACTCTTGCATGAATAAACAGTGACACAGTTCTTACTTCCTGGCATCCATTTGAATGTGTGAGCGCCCCTCAACCAAAGCTCAAGCTAATAGCATTCTAACTCCATGGTCTTTGCTTCATTTTAACATCAAGGAAATATACAGCCACACAATGAGTCGTGTGGGTCCATTTTTATAAATTCTCCCTCCCTCTCTACCTCATCCTTAGCAACCTGTCGTGCGTCTGCGGAGCGTGAAGGCGCTGCAGGGTCTGTATGAGGAGAGTGAGTTTATTGGCCGGCTGGAGCTCTTCACCAGCAGATTCAAGGTAACCTCAAGCACTCCACTGACCCCAGGCCTGCTCTCACACACACACACACACACACACACACACACACACACACACACACACACACACACACACACACACACACACACACAAACTGACCCCAGGCCTGCTCTCTCAGTACAACAGCTCTCTCTCTGTGGGCTGAGAGCTCAAGTGTGTGTGTCCCGCAGGAGAGGGTGCTAAATATGGTGTTGGACAAGGACTCAGAGGTTGCCGTGGAGGCAGTCAAGCTGCTTCTACTCATCCATAAGTGAGTGAGTGTGTGTGTGTGTGTGTGTGAGTGAGTGTGAGTGTGTGTGTGTGTGTGTGTGTGTGTGTGTGTGAGTGTGTGTGTGTGTGTGTGTGTGTGTGTGTGTGTGTGTGTGTGTGTGTGTGTGTGTGTGTGTGTGTGTGTGTGTGTGTGAGTGCACATCTGTGTAAATAGCATACTTGTGCTTTATTCTGCTTGTGTCTGCATTTATATTATATTTTACTAAAGGTCATTGAATGTCAGCAGTCTATCTAGAAGGGTTTTCTTCCCTCATACCGCATACTCTATGGGTGAGTGACTCTGCAATTAAGTTAATGTATTCCGGAATTTACCGTGTGTGTGTGTGTGTGTGTGTGTGTGTGTGTGTGTGTGTGTGTGTGTACATGGTTTGCAATAGGAATTGCGAGGACGGCATGACGGATGAGGAGTGCACTCAGGTGTACCCGCTGGTGTTTGCCACTCACAGGGGCCTGGCGTCGGCAGCCGGCAGCTTCCTCTACCACATGTAAGATCAGCTTCCTCTAGATCAGCTTCCTCTAGATCAGCTTCCTCTAGCTCAGCTTCCTCTAGCTCAGCTTTCTCTACCACATGTAAGATCAGCTTCCTCTAGATCAGCTTCCTCTAGATCAGCTTCCTCTAGCTCAGCTTCCTCTAGCTCAGCTTTCTCTACCACATGTAAGATCAGCTTCCTCTAGATCAGCTTCCTCTAGCTCAGCTTCCTCTAGATCAGCTTCCTCTAGCTCAGCTTCATCTAGATCAGCTTCATCTAGATCAGCTTCATCTAGATCAGCTTCCTCTAGATCAGCTTCCTCTAGCTCAGCTTCATCTAGATCAGCTTCCTCTAGCTCAGCTTCATCTAGCTCAGCTTCCTCTAGCTCAGCTTCCTCTAGATCAGCTTCCTCTAGCACATATAAGTTCAGCTTCCCAGCCCTCCACTGCCAATTCTGGAAAGGAACAGCCATGATTTGGTTGGTTTGGATCCAGAGACCAGACTTCTTTTTGAGTTAGCAGCCATCTTGGTGTCCTCTCTTACATCCGGACCAGACAGAGAATGTGAAGCTCAAGTGCACTCTAGGTCTGTTTTGATAAAAATATGTGCAAAATGATTGATCGTAACTTTTGTGCGTGTGTGTGTGTGTGTGTGTGTGTGCGTGCATGCGTACATGTTTATTTTGTTCTTTCAGACTGTGCACTGAGGTGGATAAGATCGTTGAGGAAATTGGGACAGAGAAGCGCAAAGCCACCTTTCTCCATTTACTCACCAACTTCTTCATACAGAGCAAGGTACCTCATCACGTCACATCCACAATCACCATCACATCCTCCTGAGTTATAGCTGAGATAGCAACAGGTCCAAACTCATCGGTACTTGATCCAGATCAGATCAGGGAGAAATATATGGCGCAGCCAGTCACAGTATGGTGTTGATGAGACAGATAAATAGAATGGAATTGAACTGATAACGGAAACAAGGTGTTTACATTGATTGATTGATTGATTGATTGATTGATTGCCATGCTCCTCCCCACCTGAAGTCTGTTCTGTTTCATTCATCCTTCATGCCGCATTATTATTTTTTCTTTTTCTTACCTCCCCCTCCTGTTCTCTCTCCCCCTCCCTCCCTCTCTCTCCCTCTCTCTTTCTCTCTCTTTCTCTCCCCCTTCCTCTCTCTTTCTCTCTCTCCCCCTCCCTCCCTCCCTCTCTCTCTCCCTTCCTCTCTCTTTCTCTCTCTCTCTCTCCTTCTCTCTGCCCCCCCCCCACCCACCCCTGCAGTATCATGAGCATGGGGAGTACCTGTTGGACAGCCTGTGGGACGTTGCAGGGACGGACCTGAGGGACTGGGAGACCATGACGTCTCTGCTGCTGCAGGAGAGAAATGAGGAGGAGGGTGAGACTGCAGAGGCCGCCAAACACACAAGCGTTTCCGTGGTCCGGAAAAAAATGAAATGTCAGAAAAAAAAGTATCTCGGTCAAATTTTCCGATTGGAATTTCTTTAAAATACCGTCCCCCAAACACAATCGGAATTTGAGAATAACCCTAATATTTAGGGCTATAAAGCAACATGCACTGCCCTTATTATGTTTTAAAGGAACAGGCTATTCTGCCGTTTGAAAGTTATTAAACAACACGTATGCTGCATTTTAAATAAATCGCAAACTGTCGGTTACAAACAAGGAGCAAATTGAGTGAGAAGGATCTAACATAGCCAAGCAGACTAGCCTTAAAAGGTTTTTTTCAGAGGACAAACGCAACTGATGAGGGTGAACCGTCTGATTGTGGATGAACCTGTAATACCTGAAGCCATACAAGCACGAAATGTCGGGCTGTTGAAGGTAACGATAACAAGTTCTGTTCGCACTGCGAAAAGGCATGACGACTTAACAGTTTCACAAGAGGGTCGAATCATTTTAGAATCTGTGCTCTCATTGAACATAGTCAGAGCAATGACCAATTTAACGCCATAGCAGGTTGCGATTAAAGGCCACTTATTGACGCGCATCAGACATTTATGTTAGGCAAATAAACATGTTGCATTCTATACGACCTGATTATGTCATTCTTTAAGTTACATAGCCTGTCGTCAGTTTTCTTCAATATGCTAATTTAGAAGCAGTACTAGATATTTGACCGGCTCATTGTTAAAATATCCGGAAAATGAAAAATCTGCCGGTCATATAGCGAAACCTCTGACACACACACTTTTCTCTCCTCTTTGTAGAAGATCATAAATGATCCACTGTTTATGCAGACTATCAGGCTGTGTGAGTCAAGTAAAGTATATGATCTTTTTTATGTGTGTGTGTATGTGTGTGTGTTGGGTTTTATGGGTGATTGTGTGTGTGTTCGTTTGGTGTGTGAGTGTGTGTATTGTTGGTTTTATGTTTGTGTGTGTGTGTGTGTGTGTGTGTGTGTGTTTCAGCTCTGGGGGACGATGAGGAGACTGCTCTGATTGAACTGATGATGTGTGCACTCAGACAGGCAGCGGAGGCTTCCCCACCTGTTGGTCGAACTCACGTGAAAAAGGTGAGAAAGATAGAAGAGTAGAAAAAAGGGAAAGAGCAGACAGAGAGAACAAAGCAGAATGTTTGTGCAGTGAAAGACAGAGGGCAGGTGCTTCATATGAATAGAGAAGAGATAGAAAAGCACGAGAGAGAGAGAGAGAGAGAGAGAGAGAGAGAGAGAGAAAGAAAAGCACAGAGAGCGAGAGAGAAAAGCACAAGAGAGAGAGAGAGAGAGAGAGAGAGAGAGAGAGAGAGAGAGAGAGAGAGAGAGAGAAAAGCTTCACACCACATTTTGCTTCATTATAATCAGTGGTTTTCTTGAGCTCTATGTGAAGTATGAAGTGACACTTCCATCTGTGAAATGCTCTTCACACACTCCTGTTCTGTTTAAAGAGATAGGCTTGCTTTGGGTTCTGGGGAATCCAGTCGGCCTGCGTGTGTGTTGACTGTGTTTGTGTTTCACAGAACATCAGCATGAAAGAGAAGAAGAATCAGACCCAGGATAGGAGACGCATCACCGACCATTTCACACCTCTTCTTCCACAGCTGCTGGCAAAGGTTGGCACACTCTACTCTCGATCTATCAGTTTCTCTCTCTCTCTCTCTCACACACACACACACACACACACACACACACACACACACACACACTTCTTTCAGTCACTGGCAAAAATATCTCCATTACTAATAATGGTGGCTTTGTGAGTCTCACTGTGTGTGTCTTCTGTTCCTACTTCTTACACACACACAAACACACACACACAAACACACACACACACACACACACACACACACACACACACACACACACACACACACACCCCTACAGTACTCGGCAGATGTGGGGAAAGTGAAGTGTTTGCTGAGAGCTCCACTCTACTTTGATCTGGAGACCTACAGCATCAACGGCCACGTGGAGAAGGTGACACACACACACACACACACACACCTTATCACCTCTCACCAGGCTTTTAAAGCCACACAAGCGACACACACACGCACACTGCCCATTGCGTTGCTGTCTAATGTGTGTTTGCTGATGTCTCGTCTCACTCTACCGTTTGTCATTCTTTCTTTCTCCCTCCTTCTCCCTCTCCCCCTCCTCTTTCCTTTCCTTTCTCCCTCCTTCTCCCTCTCCTCTTTCCTTTCCTTTCTCCCTCCTTCTCCCTCTCCCCCTCCTCTTTCCTTTCCTTTCTCTCTCCTTCTCCCTCTCCACCTCCTCTTTCCTTTCCTTTCTCCCTCCTTCTCCCTCTCCCCCTCCTCTTTCCTTTCCTTTCTCTCTCCTTCTCCCTCTCCCCCTCCTCTTTCCTTTCCTTTCTCCCTCCTTCTCCCTCTCCCCCTCCTCTTTCCTTTCCTTTCTCTCTCCTTCTCCCTCTCCCCCTCCTCTTTCCTTTCCTTTCTCCCTCCTTCTCCCCCTCCTCTTTCCTTTCCTTTCTCCCTCCTTCTCCCTCTCCCCCTCCTCTTTCCTTTCCTTTCTCTCTCCTTCTCCCTCTCCCCCTCCTCTTTCCTTTCCTTTCTCCCTCCTTCTCCCTCTCCCCCTCCTCTTTCCTTTCCTTTCTCCCTCTTTCCTTTCCTTTCTCTCTCCATCTCCCTCTCCCCCTCCTCTTTCCTTTCCTTTCTCTCTCCATCTCCCTCTCCCTCTCCTCTTTCCTTTCCTTTCTCTCTCCATCTCCCTCTCCCCCTCCTCTTTCCTTTCCTTTCTCTCTCCATCTCCCTCTCCCCCTCCTCTTTCCTTTCCTCTCTCCTTCTCCCTCTCCCCCTCCTCTTTCCTTTCCTTTCTCCCTCCTTCTCCCTCTCCCCCTCCTCTTTCCTTTCCTTTCTCCCTCCTTCTCCCTCTCCCCCTCCTCTTTCCTTTCCTTTCTCTCTCCATCTCCCTCTCCCCCTCCTCTTTCCTTTCCTCTCTCCTTCTCCCTCTCCCCCTCCTCTTTCCTTTCCTTTCTCCCTCCTTCTCCCTCTCCCCCTCCTCTTTCCTTTCCTTTCTCCCTCCTTCTCCCTCTCCCCCTCCTCTTTCCTTTCCTTTCTCCCTCCTTCTCCCTCTCCCCCTCCTCTTTCCTTTCCTTTCTCCCTCCTTCTCCCTCTCCCCCTCCTCTTTCCTTTCCTTTCTCTCTCCTTCTCCCTCTCCCCCTCCTCTTTCCTTTCCTTTCTCCCTCCTTCTCCCTCTCCCCCTCCTCTTTCCTTTCCTTTCTCTCTCCTTCTCCCTCTCCCCCTCCTCTTTCCTTTCCTTTCTCCCTCCTTGTCCCTCTCCCCCTCCTCTTTCCTTTCCTTTCTCTCTCCTTCTCTCTCTCCCTCCCTCGTTCTGTCTCAGAGTCTGGACCGGTTACTGTGTCAGGTGTGTGAGATAGTGGAGAAACACACGGAGGAGAAGGTGCTGAAGGAGTGTGCTCACCTGGCCGCCACCCTGTGCAGCGCGCCCTACACCTTCTCCAGCCGCGCTCACCGGGCCTTCAGTCAGATGCTGGACGCACAGGTGGAGCGCCTCTCCACTCTGCAGAATGACCTGCTGCAGGTGTGTACACACGCACACACACGCACACAACCACACACACACACACACACACACACACGCACAAACGCACACACACAACCTCATATTCTTTGTAACCTGAAAGTCTGTTGTATGCATTTTTAAAAAACATATTTTTTTACATTGTTCCTTAGGTCATACACACATATTGACTTACCGGTTCTGACATTCTATTCTATACCTAGTTTTGACATATTTGTAGTAATTTGACTCCAGCACTCCTGTGGTCAAATGCTTCACCCACCACAATGCTTCATCAATCATAGGAGGCCTCTGTTCGCTTCTCTTTCTCCCTCTCTATCTCTTTCTCTTTGTCTCTCTCTCTCTCTCTCTCTCTCCCTATGTGTCACAGGGAACCGCTGATGAGGATGAGCTGTACACTGCTGCAACCTCCCTCAAGAGGATCTCTATCTTCAGCAGGTATGTGTTTTGTTTGTGTGTGTGTGTGTGTGTGTCTGTGTGTGTAGGTGTGAAGGTGTGAGTGGACATGTTTGAATCAGTGACCTGTTTTGAAAGTAGTGCTAGATCTAAATGTAGATGTCTTTGTGTGTGTTTGTGTGGTGAAAGTAGATAAAATGTCAGACTCTTCAACATTTCAAACAATTTAATGAATTCAATCTGACTGTGTGTGTGTGTGTGTGTGTGTGTGTGTGTGTGTGTGTGTGTACGATTACAGTTGCATGGACCTCAGCTCCTGGAAGCTGTTTGATCCTTGTTTCGCTCTCGTGAAGACTGGAGTTCAGTCTATGGGCTTTGACAAAGAGGTGCCTGACATTTGTTATCAAATTTTTCCTACCCACTCACATGCTACCTAATAATCTAATAAATATATCTATATTTTATGTATATCTAATATATCTATACATATATCTATCTATTAGGGCTGGGCGGTATATCGATATTTGAGGTATATCGATATTTTTAAAAACGAGATATGGAATGAGACGCTATCGTCAACATCGATATAATTTCATTTCCGTTTTAAGTACAGCACATTTGTTCCGAATAACAGCCTTTTCGAGCCGCGGCTGCCGCCTCCTACTCTGCTTCTGTCTCCCGCTCTGCCTCCGGCTCACACACACACAGACCCGCCCCCACTCACGTCACTTTTTTTAAATCCCCTACAGCGCAAAAATAATTTTCTGTTATGTTTGAGATTCCTGTCATGTTTTAAGTTACATTTAATTCAATTAAATAACATCACACAACGTGTGGCTTTGACTGAAACGTTGCAGATGCGTCTTTCTGTCATGGGCAAAATAAAGACTGGCAGGCATCTCATGCGGGACTGCGCTTTCGCTGGCTACATCGAATCTAAACGACACGTAGGCCCGATTACCTCCAATATCAAATGAACGGACATTAAAGATCCCTATGGCGAGGCTACGTGCAGTTTCGGTAGGTCGGGACGATTTATGAATTTGCCTATTTTAATGCAGCTGCCGTCACTAAGTTAATGGTTATGCTGCGACTCATTGAAAATCTTGGTTACACTCTGCACCGCCCGTTGTCTCAACAGGATTGCGAACTTTGCAACTTGCTGCAGCTGCAGCTGCTTGGTCGGTCTCTTCCTCTCTAACTTGATCAGGCATAGTACGGTTTAAGTAGCATCACTGCTAATGTTAGTTAGTTAGCAAGTAGGCTATCTGTGGCTGACACCTGACTGACAGATACATTGTTGACGCACACTTTGTTCCAAATTGTACATACATGTGATTTAAATAGGCTAAAAGGTTACATAGTGTACACTTACCAGGAACACAGTTCGTCAGCCGTCAGTTTCAATACAAGTTGACCAGACTACTTGCTATGAAAGATGTGAAGCACAAAAACCGTTGCAAATGACAACAGTCAATTAACTTTACGCGGGTGTTAATCAAATAATCAAGGGAACTTTTTGGAACATTCTGAATAGCTGTATAATTTGATGAGATACGTTAATGACATCACAAAAATATAACAGGCACATCAGCAACTTGCGTGATTCTTTTCATGTAGGTAGACTGATTCATTTAACAAATTTAGGATTGAGAACAAGCACAGCGACGTCACTGAAAAAGAGAGCACAGAATGCCGAGTTGGAGCGTGCCAACGGCAACTATGTTATTATTGCGTCAAAAAATATCGATATTTATCTTATATCGACATTTTGCTTGAAAATATCGAGATATGACTTTTGGTCCATATCGCCCAGCCCTACTATCTATATTAGATGGAGAATTACAGAAAATCATCAGAAGTCGTGCACCTCTCACTGATCTGAGTAAACTGATGTTTATAAAAAGTCTCCCTGTAGTGAGCTGAGCGGTTCTTCCTCAGGTTCTGTGGTGCTTGCGTATGCACATAATGGCATGATTTATTTTCCAGCTCATGGTTCCTGCTTTGAAGTGCACAGCCTTCCACCTCCTGTGGGAGAGAAGAAAGATCTCAGACTTTGACTCGCCCACCACAGACAAGGTTTCTTCTCCTCCAGACTTGATCATTTTCTCTCACTCCATCCCTCACTCGCAATCTCTTTCTCTCTCTCACTTGCACCTATGATTACCTCACAGCTCCTACGTACTCCTTTATTTCTGACGCAAACAGAGCGTGGGTGGGAAGTATCTGCAACAGTGTTTTTTTCTTTTCACTCACTCTTAACAATTTATTTTTGTCCTTTCCTTTTCTGCTGATCAGGCGGAGGTGAAGAGATTGAGGAAGGAGGTTCGCTCGTTCTGTATTGTGTGCCAGAGTTGTCTCTCTCTCGGAAACGCTCAAGTCAGGGACCAGGTGAGTCCCCACAGTACTGACCAGGTTACACACACACACACACACACACACACACACACACACACACACACACACACACAAACACACAATTCTCATGGTACTAATACATGCAATACATGAGTGGACGTGTGGAAATAGGGTAACGGACTGAACTAGCCAGCTGGTAAGCAAGCTAGCCAGCTAGTTAGCAAGTTAGCCAGCTAGTTAGCAAGCTAGCCAGCTCGTAGGCTATCCAGTCACTTGTCTTTATATCAGAACTGTCATTCTGTTAGAGTAAGCACAGGATTAAATATCTAACATACCAGGAACAGCAACAACCCCTTACAAGGCTCTTCAAGCTCTTCTTTTTAGCAAATTAAACTGACTGAACAACGCCACAGACCTGCAATTTTTAAACCGCCAGAAAACAACAATAAACAATCTGATTGGCTGCTGCTAACGAAATTCGCTCCTCATTTGCATAGGCGTAAACTTTTCCCAATCGCCTGCCTCCAACAGAAATGTATAGAATTCAGAAATTCGATTGGCTCTCTTCGATGGCATGTATCAGTACCATCAACTACAACGTCCCAAATGCCAGACACTGACTCACTTACTCCCCCCCCCCCCCCCCTAAAATCCTCATGTCTCTCCTCCCTTCTCTCTTTCCATGTCATTTCTGCAACCTTTCCTGTCTCTTTTCTTCCTCTTCCCTCCTATCTTCTTCTCCCTCCTCTTTCTGTCTCTCCCCACCTCCTCTTCTCTCTCTCCCTACCTCCTCTTCTCTTCTCCTACTTTCTATCTATGTATCCTTCTCTCTCCATCATTCTCTCCTCTCCCTCCTCTTTCTGTCTCTCCCCACCTCCTCTTCTCTCTCTCCCTACCTCCTCTTCTCTTCTCCTACTTTCTATCTATGTATCCTTCTCTCTCCATCATTCTCTCCTCTCCCTCCTCTTTCTGTCTCTCCCCACCTCCTCTCCTCTCTCTCCCTACCTCCTCTTCTCTTCTCCTACTTTCTATCTATGTATCTTTCTCTCTCCATCATTCTCTCCTCTCCCTCCTCTTTCTGTCTCTCCCCACCTCCTCCTCCTCTTCTCTCTCTCGCTCTCTCCACCTGTCTCAGGCCTTCATGCTGTTGTGTGATGTGCTGACGGTGTTCAGTGTGGGCTCAGTGAAGGGGAAGCCCTGGCTGAAAGCTCTGGTCCTGGTGCCTGACGACTCGCTCCGCTCTGAGATGGCCTCCTTCCTCCTGGACTACGTCTTCACCGACGACGACAACGACAACAACCACTCTGGTGTGGAGAACGCAGAAACACACACACACACACACACACACACACACACACAATGCACACATACATACATCAGGGTTCCCACGGTACCTGGAAACCATGGAAAACATGGAATTTATTTTTTCATTTTCCAGGTTTGGAAAAGTCATGGAAACTGGGCAAAAGTGAACACTTACATGGAAATTGAAACAGTTGTCCTGGAAAATTTTATTGGATGATGTGAAAAATAGTACTATTGAGCACAGAATTAAGATGCGTTTATAAAAACCTTTACATGTGAACAGCTTTTACTGTTGATAGAAATGGATGATCCCATGTTGTAGATGTAGAGCATGCTCTTGGCATCCTTTCTGGTATATTGGATGTTGGAATTTGATGCAGGCAACCTGGTGAAATGGACTTTAAAAGTATAGTTTCGGATTGGTGGACTTCGGGAATATAGCCAAGAAACGTTACTCGCGATCTCAATAGAAGGGTCAAATACATACATTTCCCAGCCAACATGGGAGCCTTGACATCTACAGTGAAACATCTTACGCAAGTTAGGGTTATTGTTTTAACTGTGCGGTAAACCTGGGTTTGTCAATGTTAGGTAGTAAGCAGTGCAATCTTGCTAACTAGCTGGCTGCAACTTGCTGATTTTTACCTTGTTTTTAAAATACTAGAACTATGTTTGATCCCCATATGCAGTTTTACTCTTTTGACTTTTCCTTAAACCGTGTTATTCACCACATTTAGGGGAGTTTGTTTTGAATGTGGATTAATTAATGATGGTTAGCAAGCACATGCAGGTCTCAGCAGGGACGGGAGGAAGAGAGGGCCGTGGGAGCTGGGTTTGAAACGTGTACCTAAGGGCCGTACACCAGCACACTGCTTTCTGAGGGCCGTACACCAGCACACTGGGGTGAGAGTAACGGGATCGGTGAAGGGAGAGAGAGACAGGGGATCGGTGGAGGGAGAGAGAGAGAGAGACAGGTGATCGGTGGAGAGAGAGAGAGAGAGGCAGGGGATCGGTGTAGGGAGAGAGAGAGACTTCTAGCCAACTTCTAGCATAGGTCAACCTCACAGTTGATTGTTCAGCTACAGCTTGTTGCATTATTTCATGCATGAATATTATAAAAAAGACATCATCTCTAAGCATTTACAATGTAGACTTGACTGACACAGCTTTTAAATCAAGTAAGTAGTCAGGTGTTCTAGGGGGTTGTGTGTGTGAGGGAAGGGGGGCGCTTCAGGGGCCTATAGATCATCACTTTATATGGTACCTGGAAAATCAGGAGGTAGCATGGAATTTTTTTTCAAGGCAAGCGTGGGAACCCTGATACATACATACACACGCACACACAGAGACACACATACACACACACACACACTCACACACACTCACACACACACAAACACACACACACCCTCACAAAACACACACACACACACACTCTATACATTCATAAACATGCACATTTGCTTCAACTTCCCCGATCATGTTGATTTTGCATTCTCCTCTGGTCATTTAACATTGATTGAAATGTGCCTTGTACATATACACTAACAACCCCTTCAACAAAATGGCTAGTAAAGTATAAATAGATCTCAGACCTCATCTAAAGGAACAGAATACATGTACTGTATGTACTGAATTGAATCACCTCACTAAAATGAGACATATTATTCTGTTACATTATTAGTTGGTTATTTTTTTAGAAGTCGTAGCTTCAAGGAGGGGAATTTGAGAAAGCAGAGGATGCATTCAAATTCAAAAACCCTGTTGTTGTTGTTTATCAGTTACTTTGTGTTTGCCATGGCTGTGAGGAGGACAATCTGGAGCAGGAAGGTCATACGTCCCAACTACAAAACCTGAACCTCAGCCGTCACATTAGATGCAGATGATGGTGCTGATGATGGTGCTGATGTTGTTGATGATGCTGATGATGGTGCTGATGTTGCTGATGATGGTGCTGATGTTGCTGATGTCGTCGTTGTTGTTGTTGTGTGAATCAGGGGAGGAGGAGAACCAGGAGGAGGAGGTGAGGAAGATCACGTCCCTGCAGCTCAGACGGTGCCAGCTGGCCGCCTACTGCAGGCTCACCCTCTGCGGCGTGCTGGAACTCAACGCCGCCTCCGACATATTCAAGTACTACAACAAGGTGGGAGAAGAGGAGAGGAGAAAGAGAGGGAGGAGAGAAGAAAGAGAGGGAGAGGAATAGAGGGGAAAGAGAGGGAGGAGAGGAGGAAGAGAGGTAGAGGAGGAGAGGAGAAGGAGAGGGAGAAGAGGAGAAAGCGAGGGAGGAGAGGAGAAAGAGAGGGAGAGGAGGAGGAAGGGAAGTAGGGCAGGAAATATGAAAAAAGGCTGAAATGGAATTCGATCACTGGCATAATAATTATAATCGTACCGGGATATGACATGCTTTCGTCCAATGATTCGATTTATTCACTGCCATATATTAGGATAATAGCAGTGCCCCCCCAAAATAGCATTGTCCAAATAAAGCTAGATTCGAATTGATACCATCATGTAAATTTACTGAGATTCAGGTTTTATACTGATGATGTAATTTAGACAGCAGTAGGATGAGTGCTTGTGTGTGTGTGTGTGTGTGTGTGTGTGTGTGTGTGTGTGTGTTTGTTTGTGTGTGGGTGTGTGTTTCACCATCCGTTCTGCTACAGTTCAACAGGGACTACGGCGACATCATCAAGGAGACACTGAGGAAGTCTAAAATCATCAGTCCAGTGGAGAGTGCCAAAACTGTGTGTCTCAGTCTACAGCAGGTGTGTGTGTGTGTGTGTGTGTGTGTGTGTGTGTGTGTGTGTCTCAGTCTACAGCAGGTGTGTGTGTGTGTGTGTCTCAGTCTACAGCAGGTGTGTGTGTGTGTGTGTGTGTGTGTGTGCGGGAGAGTGTGTGAAACATCTGTTCCAGTCTATTTTCTCTGTGGTAGTCTTCATGGGGAGTTGAGTGGTGTTATTTATGATGAGTCATACACTCAGGAAGCTGCTCAAGCATCTTTTCACTGTTCTGAACTGTCCTAGTAGTGGAGAGGCTGGGCCTCAACAGGTCAGGTCTTTATTGTGTTGACATGACCTAACCTAAATCACACCATCACTGTTCAGTCCTCCATAAGTACAGACTTTTAAGTTGGGACAACCTGATCACATTTAAGAACTGCTGTTTAATGTTCAAAATCCGGTTTTACCTGCTCCCCCCCCCCCCCCACCACTATGCAGCCTAGGCCTAAAAAAAAATTAGTTTTGGTTCCGGTTTCCGACCGACCCTGTCAATTTATGTGCGACCCAAATTATTTTATGAGCTTGGGGGAAAAAAAAAAACCACAAGGCAGACTATAATTTTTTTAGGCAGACTATTACGTTTTTGTACAGCACCTCTTCATTCTGTACAAGGATGAGCGCATTTTCTCGTGAAAACAACGACTTCAAAAAGATCACATATAAACCGTATTATGATTCGTCCCTTGCGCCTGTAACGCGGCAATAGGATTGGCCGTACTTTTTTTTTTTTTTTTTAAATGCCGTTACCAATGTTGACCAGTGACTAGCGGTGAAGTTCGTGGCTGCTGAAGCACCGACTCTTTCAGTGTCAGATTTACAAATATATGAGCCCAATAGAGTAGCTTAAATCACCATTCAATTGGCAGCTTGCACATTGACAACTGGTTGTTTTTCATATTTCATATCAGCATTCTTTACACACACATTGGTAAGGTATACAGTTGGCAGTTGCTAGCTTGTGATAAACTCTTGTTAATATCTGGATATGTGAACTCGTGAATATGAACTGTTTCATACGAAGTTACACAGGCACCCTGAGGGTTTAAGTTCCCACTACAATTGTATAGTTAAATCGAAGAGGCTAATAACATCAGCTAGATAACTAACTATCATTTCATGCAAATTGAACTCTTCCATTTAAATCCTTGAAGGTAACTCAAAGTGTCCTTAGCTAGTAAACTAGCATAGCAACTACTTAAACGTATCAACCAGGAAACAACTTCAGCTGGAAAGTTTAATCCCTCAAAATCAGCTCACCAATAAAAAGCAGTCTTGGGTTCAAAGTGATCACAACCACTTGTATGATGTTAAATGGCTTCGCATAGATATTAAACAATCCTCAGATAAATAATGTGAAATCAACGGAGCAAGGGCTTACTCTAATAACGATGTAATGTTAGCGAATGAGGGGTGAGAAGCTCCCCCTTGCTAATATTTAGTCTCCGCTGTTCGTCCAAAGCATATTCTTGGGGTTCCAAATAGCAATTTGGCTTTGAATGTGAGAAGACGATCGAGCTATCTTCTGTCCCGTATTTTGAAACAAACATTTTAGCTTCAGCATTGGTCTCCCACCATTATTTATATCACTTTACATTTCGATTGAAAGACCCGTTTTCAAGCTCCCGCACGCCCCCTTCATTGAGGCAGAGATACTGCTTTTTCACTGCGGTTTTAAGATCAGCAAGTCTAAATAGCTTCTACACAGACGTGAAATACATTAACTTTTATATGGATAGAAAGGGCATATAATAAAGGTGTCTACAAATATGACGGTGGTAACAGACAATGAGAAAGCAAAAGGCATGCACTCAACCCAGTTTGAGAGGGATTGCGCCATCTGCAGAGACGCAACTCGTCGCTGCCTCACCTCGCGTGTCTCCTCAGCGATTTTGATTATAAAAATGCTTAAAATAATTCTAATCCTACAGATATTACATATATACCATAGATCAGTAGATACATATTCATATTTATTTTATGTTGACTAATGTTCAGTGCTTAGTGACCATGTGTTTGGGTAATAAAACACTTTTTCGTGTATGTCTGTGTATAATTGTGTGCAACAGGGAAAAGAGAAAATTATAAACTCAAAATAGGCCTACTGCAGTTATTTTGCAGAAAAACATGTCCTAATATGACCTAGATTGCATCTCAGAGCACGTGAACTCTCTGGCTTTTCAGACCCCCCGCCTAAAAATGTTTTATTTTCCCTTGCTACTACTTTATGAATCACAATGTTGCCAGCTCTGCACACTGGCCGAGGCCCTGTCAGATGATGGTATGGATTTTTACATGTGGGAGTTACATCCTGGAGCCCAAACATCAACTTTCATCTACTGTGCAGGTCAGGCTGTCTCTCTCGTGTGGTGATCCCATAGAGCTGGACTACTACCGGGCACCTTTTGGGAGGCAAGATCTCTGTGCACACTGTGGCGGGCCTCAAGGCAACACCTGCCTAGCCCTGTTATTGAAATTTAAGACGGTCTTGCCCTGCTGCCACATTTGTATTGGGGCTGGAAAAAAGCACATTGTGGCCAGACCCTATGGCAAGCAGAAATGAGCAGTGTTCATGTGGTTTAAAGAGGCCCTGCA
>NC_137927.1:27890805-27903305 GCF_963457725.1 Sprattus sprattus
TTCACTCAAACCGTAACGTTAGCCTACTACACTTCTTTTTTTTTTAACAACGCGTTAATCGCGCAATAAAAAAATTAACGCTGTTAAAATGGGTTTGCGTTAACGCCGTTTACGCGTTAAACTGACAGCACTAATAAAGTTTAATAAAAGTAGATTATTTGCTCCCAAACTACAGAATGATATTTGTTTTGCAGGAGAACAGCAAGATATAACCTATGTTTTACATAATCAAGCAAAAGATTGGAGGTTCTTAAACATCGCACATTTTTGTGGAAGCGAGCACAAGTGGGACTGCAAAATCCATTAAAATCCATTATTCTTCTGTCTGTCTGTCTGTCTGTCTGTCTGTCTGTCTGTCTGTCTGTCTGTCTGTCTGTCTGTCTGTCTGTCTTTCTGTCTGTGTGTGTGTGTGTGTGTGTGTGTGTGTGTGTGTGTGTGTGTAGGTTCAGTAAGAAGCACTACGGAGAGCTCCCTGCTGGGCGACAGCAGCATCAGCCAGCTGCCCACCCCCACGCTGACGTCCACGGTGCAGAGGAGGGGGGCAGGGGTGCTGAGGGCGCTCCAGGCTCCAGGACACGCCCCTGCCTCTACCTCCACCTCTGCCTTTGCCTCTGCCTCTGCCTCTGCCGGCTCCATCAGGGCCAGCGGCTCAGAGGGGGAGTCTGAGGAGGAGTTTGAGGAGAGGTACACACACGCACACACACACAGACACACACACACAGTCTCTCTCTCACGTATCCACACACACACACACACACACAGTCTCTCCCTCTCTCTCTCTCTCACGTACACACACACACACACACACACACACAAACACACACACAGTCTCTCTTTCTCTCAAGCACACGCACACGCACACACACACACAGACACACACACACACACACACACACACACACAGTCTCTCTCTCTCGCTTCAAAATCTATTCTCATCAGTATCTGAATCAGATGCAGATGGTGTCCTTGTTGCATTGGGAGGCTTTCTCATCCTTGCTAGCCTCCCATGAAACATTTTTGGTGCCTACAACAAAGCTGTTGTTAGTCTCGCTGCCGGCTGAAGCGTGTGGCAGACATTGGGAGCAAAACATTGACTGACTAGCCTACTTTCATCGCAAACTAGCCTGTCGCGGAACTTCCCGCTGTCGCCTCTTCTCCAGTTCTCATTATAAAATCTCCTTTTAACTTTTGCTTTGTGAACTTGGAGTTGTCTCCTCTTGTGATGGCCCACTGACATCAGCCGCTCTCTTTACACCCGTGATGTTACGCCACATTGTTGTTAAAATAGTCCGTCAGATAAAACTCCTCGACTTTGTGAATGAATGAACGATTGCATGATAAGGAAGCGCTCTCCGTCTTTGAATTTCACAGCCAATCAAATTGGCGCTCAGTGACTTGAACCTTACTGTAATTGGTAATTGGTCGAAATGCAGGAGGAGCCATAGCTAACATAGACTTTACTAACGTAGCTTTACCTGACGATCTCTCTCTCTCTCTCTGTCTGCCTCTGCCTTTGTCTCTGTCTCTCTCTCTCTCTCTCTCTCTCTCTCTCTCTCTCTCTCTCTCTCTCTGTCTCTGTCTCTCTCTGTCTCTCTCTCTCTCTCTCTCTCTCTGTCTCTCTCCCTCTCTCTCTCTGTCTCTCTCTCTGTCTCTCTCTCTCTCTGTAGTTCCCTGTTACGTAAGGCTGTGTCCAGCAGGAGGCGCCAGGCAAACGGCTCCAACTCCCTATCTGGTGACATCAGCTCTCAGCTGGATCTGTGAGTCTGCGTCAGTCTGACTGCCCTTCAGCGTCAGAAACACACACACACACACACACACACACACACACACACAGAGTTACTCATACGCAGACGCACACCTGTACACTCCCAGAGCCTCAGGAGCTCTCATTCTCTGGCTCTTCTCCTTTCCCCATGATGCCACCCACTCACACAATCTTATTCTCAGTCTTTCTTTCTCTATCTCTCTCTCCCTCTCTCGCTCTCACTCTCTCTCACTCTCCATCTCTTTCATAAACACACACACCCACTCACACAATCTTATTCTCAGTCATCTCTCTCTCTCTCTCTCTCTCTCCATCTATCTCTCTCATAAACCCACACACCCACTCACACAATCTTATTCTCAGTCTTTCTCTCCATCTCTCTTTCTTTCTTTCTCTCTCCCTCGCTCTCATAAACACACACACCCACTCACACAATTTTATTCTCAGTCTTTCTCTCCATCTCTCTCTCTCATACACACACACACCTTCTCACTGTCTTTCTTTCTCTCTCTCTCTCATACACTCACAACCACTGGCACACACACACACACACACACACTCACACACATTCTCATTGTCTTCCTCATCTCTCTCTGTTTCACTCACACACACACTCACTCACTCACTCACTCACACACACACACACACACACACACACACACACACACACATACACACACACACACACACACACACACACACACTCGTTCACACTCATTCTCACTGTCTTTCTCTCCATCTCTCTCTCTCTCTCTCTCACACACTCTCTCCCTCACACACACACAGCCCCCTCTTTAACTTGTAAGATCCATCTAATGTTTTGAAAGGCTGATTATTGGTTAATATGGCATAAATGATGAATGTAAATAATGGCGTTGTATTTTCAAAGAAACCTAGATTTCATTTAGCAACACATCAAGATAATTTCTCAGTGAAATGACAGCCTAGACCTGTATGAAATCTCTCTATCTTACCCAACCCCCCAAGGCTTAGTTTGATTGAAGAAGACAATGATGAGGATGAGGAACAGGAGCCGGAGGAGGAGGAGGAGGAGGAAGAGGAGGTACAGGAGCCGGAGGAGGTGGAGGAGGAGGAGGAGGAAGAGGAGATACAGGAGCCGGAGGAGGTGGAGGAGGAGGAGGAGGAAGAGGAGATACAGGAGCCGGAGGAGGTGGAGGAGGAGGAGGAGGAAGAGGAGATAGAAGAGTTTGAGGAGGACTCAGATGACGGCACGTCCGTGGCACTGGTAAGAAAAAATAATCAGACCAGAATGTTGGAGGTGATACTATGTGGAGGTCCAAGGGATTGATTCCGTTGAATTTCTATTGAGTAGACATGAATGTTTTGGTTAAAGATCATACCAGCCATGCTTGGTTCAATTGAACAGACAAAACAACCCATGAATCCCTGATGCTACAGCTGGGCTTTACCCCCAACATGATCTAAACTTCAATAAACTTCCTCTGTGTATGTCCTTACCCGAATATGATCTTAACTTCACTGATCTCTGTGTATGTCCTTAACCCCAACATGATCTTAACTTCACTGATCCTCCTGTGTATGTTCTTAACCCCAACATGATCTTAACTTCACTGATCCTCCTCTGTGTATGTCCTTACCCAAACATGATCTTAACTTCACTGATCTCTGTGTATGTCCTTACCCCAACATGATCTTAACTTCACTGATCTCTGTGTATGTCCTTACCCAAACATGATCTTAACTTCACTGATCCTCCTGTGTATGTCATTACCCAAACATGATCTTAACTTCACTGATCCTCCTCTGTGTATGTCCTTACCCAAACATGATCTTAACTTCACTGATCCTCCTCTGTGTATGTCCTTACCCCAAACATGATCTTAACTTCACTGATCTCTGTTTATGTCCTTAACCCAAACATGATCTTAACTTCACTGATCCTCCTCTGTGTATGTCCTTACCCCAAACATGATCTTAACTTCACTGATCTCTGTTATGTCCTTGACCCAAACATGATCTTAACTTCACTGATCTCTGAGTATGTCCTTACCCTAACATGATCTTAACTTCACTTATGCTTCTCTGTGTATGTCCTTACCCAAACATGATCTTAACTTCACTGATCCTCCTCTGTGTATGTCCTTGTCCTCTCATCCCAACCCCCAGCCCTCCAATCGATACTCCAATCACTCCTCCTTGTGCCCTTCCATACTAGAGGACCTCTTTGACTGAGGCCAGAGGAAATCCAAACAGAGATGGAGTTACACCAAATAAACTAATTCAAATGTAAACCGAATGTTCAGAATGGTTTGTTCCATTATTTGATATTAATTCATCCAATGTTTATCCTATATTTATACTTATTTATCTGTTATTGATTAAATTACGTTTTCATATTATTACTATGTTTCATTATTGAACAGCGAATTTGACTGTGTAACTCTGTTATGAGTTTTCAATAAATATTACTTTTGAGTGCAAATTCTTTGACTGCTGTGTTCGTGATTCAACAGATTGTTTCACAATGGGAAGGACGATTACACGATAGATTAGGCAAAAAGGGACTAGATGTGTCTTCACCAGTAGATGTCGCTAAGACATTCGCGAAGAAGGACGACCTGCGCCATCAATTTTAACCCTGCTTGCTACCCTTAGTTCGAAACAACACGGAAGTAATAGCACCTGTTCTAATTTCAATTCAAGCATCTAGTTAACAACATTTCGTATATTTTGCTCGTTGCTTTTAAATCAAACGTTTGTACTAACAGAGTTGTCCGAGTAACAAAAGTCGGACAGCTCGGCAATAAAAAAAAAATCGCTTTTTACTGGCTATCTTGATGCCGTTGCTAGTTTCTGACGTTGCTGTGGAGGGGATTAAGTTTAATGCTAGATCAATGTAACGCATCTTTGGGAAGAAATTGTTTATTTTTTTTTCCATAAGCATAGCACTGGTAAATTGTATGTCATAGATTTGCGGTTGCTGTCAATCGTCGTGGCATACATGTATCTAGGAATAGGATATTGCAACGTAGTTAAGGCAACACAATAGCTGGTTGTGAAGAACTGTCAAATGAGAAAGCTAACGTTAGCTAGCTAAGCTTTCAAATTCCATTGGCTTTGTGAGCTAGATTGTCTAGCAAGGAGCTTTAGCCGCCACAATGAGAGTGAGTTCGTCTGTTTTTGCGTCATTTTGCCTCATATTGGAGCTATTCGGCCTTGCCCTTTTCTTAAGAGGGTTTTTCCCTGTTCCTGTCAAGTCATCTTTTTCATCGAAGAGTAAACTTTCTGACCTGCCGGCTGAGCCTTTGGCAGGTAGGTATCAACCTGCTTTGCATCGGTGACGTGCACATAGGCTGAATGAGTTGTGAGCATAGGGTGTGAGCACTCCTAGAGAAGTGTCTTTTTAGGGGCCATGTGGCGTTTTTTTTTATGTTAACGTGAATTGTAAAGAAATCACATTATAAGTTACCCCCATGATGTAAATAAATAACAAAGAGTAACACAAGATACTTTCATGTAACTTGTTTGATGACAATAAAGCTGTAAAACCATATTTACATATTATATGTGTTATTACAAACTGGTTAACACAATGAAACTAGTCATGAGCGAATTTCTCAAAAATCTTTTCGTCAACTGAACTAATTTATTTTCGTTTAGGGAGTGGGCCCAACTCTTCCAAAGTCCCCCCGCCTCTGTTTAAACGGGTGGTAATAGTACTGATCGATGCACTCCGAGAGGATTTTATATTTGGACCCACTGGAAAAAACTACATGCCATACACAAGGCATCTGGTGGAGCGAGGGTCAACCCACAGTTTTGTGGCCAAGGCTAGACCGCCCACTGTCACAATGCCGAGGATCAAGGTGAGTTTTGGTCTTTCCCATTCATGCCTTCGGCTCTGGCCAGACTTTCTGTCCAGTACCATTCAGTAAAACCATTGAATGAAACAGAGTTTACTAAACGTACCAGCAGGTGGCGATATAGGCTCAGGCGTAGTCTTAAAAAAAAAGAAGCTCATGATGCAGTGCCTTCTCACTGCAGAGATCTCTCTGTTGTTTTTACAAAACAGACACGCCTCGACCAACTAACCCACATCTTAGCACTTAATGAATCAGAGACTTGCCGACCGGGTGTTTTCAGTTCCTGTATTGTTTCCACATAATATGGCATCTGAAAATGAACCATGAACAAACAAACACAACATTTGTTTCTGTAATACAACACAAATTATTACACAAATTAGGAAACTAAACACCATTAGCTGTTACATCTTTGGTGTTCAGAGGCAATGCCGTGACTGAAATAACGCACTGAGAACTGAAAGTGTAGTCAGAAGGTAGGAGGGAAAGATCATTAAGCTGATGGAACAGTCAGGTTGCAGCCTACACGATGAAGCTGTGCAATTGCATAGCATCACAACATTTGCCTCCTTGACTGAAATCTAATTTAGTCTAAACTCTAATCATGACATCATGCTGAAATCTTTCAACAGGTAAACTGGTTGAAAAAGTCAAAAGTGGATGAAAGTCTATTTTTTGCCTTGTCAGTCACATCCCTTAGGGGGTGTATAGGAATATGATTGTGTGCAGTTTATGCCTTTGTCAGAGGTGAAATTGGTGTCTATTTTTGCTGCCTTGTGAAGTGCGGGTCAAAGAACAGACATTTCTTTTCCCTTTCTTTCTGTTCTTTTACCTCATTTTATGGGTCAACACACTCAATTTTTTTCCATGTTTTCAGAGAAAATGGCGCATGGCAAAAAGTTAGACAGCCAAATTCAATAGTTGGTGAATGTTCACTGTAGAAAATGCAAGACAAAATACAAAATCTGATGAAAAGGTTTTAGCTCCGTGTTGGGTATGTACTGCTGTCTCCATTCCCTACATCACTGTCTGAGTCTTTTGGGGAAGCGGGGGGGGGGGGGGGGTGTCAGTTGGCCACTTGTCTCAGCAAGCTCTTAATTCATTTCTCCAGCAAGTCTTCAGTTCCACCGCGTGTGATGAACACAGTGCGTTATTTCCCATGAAAGCTGAAGACCACCACCGCAGCACCCCAAGGCAATAACTGCAGTCCCTGAGGCTCTGCGAGACTTTGGACTGAGTGATTGAAAAGAGCCTTTGTCCACCATTTGTTCTGATAAAGGGGACAGTTTGTTGTGATGGTCCAAGTGGTACACCATCCCCTCTGTTTGAGTACTGCAAAGCTGGTGTGAATAGATCAACACATTTAGCTCTTTTACAAAAAATCATGTTGACTATATGGGTGTTGATTTGTATTTAGTATTATTGTTTAGTATTAGCTTGTTTAGTATTTAGTATTAGCTTGTTTAGTGTTTAGTATTAGCTTGTTTAGTGTTTAGTATTAGCTTGTTTAGTATTTAGTATTAGCTTGTTTAGTGTTTAGTATTAGCTTGTTTAGTATTTAGTATTAGCTTGTTTAGTGTTTAGTATTAGCTTGTTTAGTATTTAGTATTAGCTTGTTTAGTGTTTAGTATTAGCTTGTTTAGTGTTTAGTATTAGCTTGTTTAGTGTTTAGTATTAGCTTGTTTAGTGTTTAGTATTAGCTTGTTTAGTGTTTAGTATTAGCTTGTTTAGTGTTTAGTATTAGCTTGTTTAGTGTTTAGTATTAGCTTGTTTAGTGTTTAGTATTAGCTTGTTTAGTATTTAGTATTAGCTTGTTTAGTGTTTAGTATTAGCTTGTTTAGTGTTTAGTATTAGCTTGTTTAGTATTTAGTATTAGCTTGTTTAGTGTTTAGTATTAGCTTGTTTAGTGTTTAGTATTAGCTTGTTTAGTATTTAGTATTAGCTTGTTTAGTGTTTAGTATTAGCTTGTTTAGTGTTTAGTATTAGCTTGTTTAGTATTTAGTATTAGCTTGTTTAGTGTTTAGTATTAGCTTGTTTAGTGTTTAGTATTAGCTTGTTTAGTATTTAGTATTAGCTTGTTTAGTGTTTAGTATTAGCTTGTTTAGTGTTTAGTATTAGCTTGTTTAGTATTTAGTATTAGCTTGTTTAGTGTTTAGTATTAGCTTGTTTAGTGTTTAGTATTAGCTTGTTTAGTGTTTAGTATTAGCTTGTTTAGTATTTAGTATTAGCTTGTTTAGTATTTCTTTTCTCGATTTGCCTTGAGGAATGTAGTTTTATCTGCCATCTCCTCCTTCGGTTTCCTCCTGTCAAACATTCTGTTGCGGACTGAACCATGGGATGTGTCATAATAATAATAGGCTTATTATGTGGATGTATGTCATTTTAATAATAGGACATGATTGAAGGGAGAGAGAACTGCAAGAGGGTCAGATCGTGACGGTCTGTCAAGGAAGGGAAAAAAGCACCCAGTGTAGATCAATAGAGAAGAGAACATGAGGATGGGTGTTTTAATAGAGAGGAGAACATGAGGATGGGTGTTTTAATAGAGAGGAGAACATGAGGATGGGTGTTTTAATAGAGAGGAGAACATGAGGATGGGTGTTTTAATAGAGAGGAGAACATGAGGATGGGTGTTTTAATAGAGAGGAGAACATGAGGATGGGTGTTTTTATAGAGAGGAGAACATGAGGATGGGTGTTTTAATAGATAGGAGAACATGAGGATGGGTGTTTTAATAGAGAGGAGAACATGAGGATGGGTGTTTTAATAGAGAGGAGAACATGAGGATGGGTGTTTTAATAGAGAGGAGATCATGAGGATGGGTGTTTTAATAGAGAGGAGAACATGACGATGGGTGTTTTTATAGAGAGGAGAACATGAGGATGGGTGTTTTTATAGAGAGGAGAACATGAGGATGGGTGTTTTAATAGAGAGGAGAACATGAGGATGGGTGTTTTAATAGAGAGGAGAACATGAGGATGGGTGTTTTAATAGAGAGGAGAACATGAGGATGGGTGTTTTAATAGAGAGGAGAACATGAGGATGGGTGTTTTAATAGAGAAGAGAACATGAGGATGGGTGTTTTAATAGAGAGGAGAACATGAGGATGGGTGTTTTAATAGAGAGGAGAACATGAGGATGGGTGTTTTAATAGAGAGGAGAACATGAGGATGGGTGTTTTAATAGAGAGGAGAACATGAGGATGGGTGTTTTTATAGAGAGATCATGAGGATGGGTGTTTTAATAGAGAGGAGAACATGAGGATGGGTGTTTTAATAGAGAGGAGAACATGAGGATGGGTGTTTTAATAGAGAGGAGAACATGAGGATGGGTGTTTTAATAGAGAGGAGAACATGAGGATGGGTGTTTTAATAGAGAGGAGAACATGAGGATGGGTGTTTTAATAGAGAGGAGAACACGAGGATGGGTGTTTTAATAGAGAGGAGAACACGAGGATGGGTGTTTTCTACCCTTCCTTCTGCCTGCCTTTGTTTCCTCAGTGCTTGTTTCATGGGATCAGCTGTCTGTCTCTTTCACTGAGGCTAATGAAGACCTAGTGATGGAAAAGTCTGGGCAGAAACTCAAGTTGTTTAGGAGATGCTTGGATCACAGGGCCCTGATTTCATTGATAGGCAACTGGCAACGAACAAAGCGATGGGCAAAGTTGGCTGTGCTATGAACTAAAGCTAATTTAATAACTGCGCAAAGTAATTTTGCTAATTTAATACCATGAGCTAGGTCCTAATGGCAAACAGGGGTGGGTCAGTGCAATGCTCCCACGCACCACACGATAGATTTAGATGATACGCGGCGGACTTTTGCTTGTTGCTTATTGCTTATTGCTTCGCTTGTTGTTGCCCCTCAATGAAACGATGGCCTATAGTCTTAGGAGAGCTTCTACACCTTGCAGTTGCTATGGTTTTAGAATAACAGTGTCGAGGCAATTTAATGTTGCTGCCAAAAAATGTTGCTTTTCTAGATGAGCTTCCCCTCATCAGATCCTCCACTGCCTCTCCGCTCTCCTTGGTTTGTCTGTCTGTCGGTCTGTCTGTCTGTCTGTCTGTCTGTCTGTCTGTCTGTCTGTCTGTCTGTCTGTCTGTCGGTGGGTCGGTCTGTGGGTCGGTGGGTCGGTCTGTCTGTCTGTCTGTCTGTCTGTCTGTCTGTCTGTCTGTCAGGATTTGTGTGTAGCCCTATTTCATTTTTTTCCGTGCCTTTGCATCCCAGGTGATTACCCAGTAGCCTATTACACGTGTGGGCGGTCATGCACTCTCAGGGGGAATTGTTGGCGAAGGCAGCCGCGTCGGGGAAAACAGGAAAAGGGTTCGGAAGCGTGGAGCCACTAGGAGTCAAAGAAAGTAGGGTGTCTGAAAGGCGAAGCTCTCTCAACCACCATTGGCTGGCTGTGGTGTTCTCACCAAATCCGTCCTCTGTTCCAAGCATAACTGGGGTGGTGGATTTTGACAGGTGTCCATTTTTAGCATAACCCAAGCCAACCCCCCTGAGCACACACACACACACACACACAAATACACACACACATGCACACACACATGCACACACGCACATGCACACACATGCACACACACACATGCACACACGCACATGCACACACATGCACACACACACACACACACACACACACACACACACACCTGCACACACACACACCTGCACACACATGCACACGCACACATGCACACAGACACACACACATGCTCACACACACACACACACATGCACACACACACACACATGCACACACACACACACTCTCACACACACACACACACATGCACACACACACATGCACACACATGCACAAACATACACGCACAGACACACACACTGTCCGTCTCATTAATCCCATCCTCACGCACCAGTGCAGGCTGAGCTGCTATCAGGTGTCACAGGTTTCACCAGACGTGCCAAGAGTCAGGAGTCAGGCTCATGTCATCTTTGAGTCATTCTCTCCTGTTTTCTTTCCGCCCTCTGACATTCTCTCATTCTGTCTCTATTCTCTCACTCTCCAGCCTCCCTCTGCTCTTCTCCACTCTCTTCTATCTCTCTCATTCTCTCTCTCTCTCTCTCTCTCTCTCTCTCATTCTCTCTCATTCTCTCTCACATTCTCTCTCGCTATCATTCTCATCCTCTTCCTCCGAGTGTTAATAACATCCGCATATTATATATATATATTTATATGCTCAGATTCGTGGAAAGTTATGCAAAAATATGGGATACCTGTCGAGCAAATGCTCATCTAAAATGATTGCAGTTTGGAGATGGTATTCAGACTTCTAATAGTTGATATTCATGTATGGAGTGAGGTGGCATAGGAGGTAGTTGTATTGATTTCCCAATAGATTTTCCATTTAATGCATCCCTGCAAATAACCATTCGTGGACACTATTGAATATTTGAATATCTAAAATGGTTATTATGCACATCCCTACTCTTGCGTGTTTCCTCTACTCTCACTATTTTTTCCCCAACTTACCTCCCCCTCTCACTTCTCTTCTCTTCTCTTCATCCCTCTGTCTTTCTCTCCTTGTCTGTCTTGATTTGTTGTTGATGTTGTTTGCTGACAGCTGTTAGACATGACTGAGAAACGGCGTGAGTGATGGCCACTGTCTGCCCTGTCAGCCGCGCTCTGAATGAAGATGCCCGACAGCCGCAGCATGCGTGAAGCCTCAGAGCGTCGGATAAGATCCCCCGTCAGATCCAGGGGCTTTGGCCGTGCCGTAGATTTAAATCACCGCGGTGCCCCGCTCCGCTCCGCGACCCTCCACCCTCCTCCTCCCCCCCTGCACCCGTGCTCCCGGGCTCTCATTTTGTGCGTCGCACACTGTGACGTGACGTGACTCCCACTCCGCCAGGGTCAGTGCGCGCGTCATCCAGCTGCACAGCGAGGAGGTGGCCAGCCTGTCTGCCCTCTCTGTCTGATGCCACAGGATGGGATCGGAGTGTCTAATGGGGAATGTTAACACACCCGTAGACTGTGACATGGAGACTGCGCTGCCCCTACTGTTGTCACGCGGTGAGATTTGAACACAGGGCGGAGGGTTAGAGTGTCTGAAGGGGAACGTTATCACACCCGTAGACTGTGACATGGAGACTGTGCTGCAGGGTGATCATGTCATGGCCCTAACTATTGTCACGCATTGTTTGAACACGGCGGAGCGAAGTGTCCTCTGTACAGGGGAGTGTTAACACACTGTGTGCACAAGACCGTGCTTCAGATGATCATGTCCTGGGGTCATGTACAAAACCTTCTGTAGAATTCATACTAAAACATAGTGTACGCACCAGGCACCTTTTCTTTGTACATCCTGATAAATGAGAGTTTGAGCGCACAAGCACCACCCTCTCTCCTTGCTCATTTGCACTCATTGTAATACGCTAATGAATATAAATATGTCTAGGCTACCCCCAGGTTTTAGATTGAGATAAAATGACAAACGCAAGCAGCAAATCACCCAAAAAAGGAAGTTGCAGCAAATGCGAGCTGGAAGTGGAAGTGGCTCTTATCCGATGGACAGGCAAGAAAACGTATTTAGTTTGGCATTTTGTCAGCTGGCATTAAAAGAAAACAGTTGGAGTGGCAGAGTGTGTATATGTGCAGTAGCTATAAATGTGGTGGGGTCAGAGAAACGCACACAATAATCAGTGGCCAGTGGGAGTTGGCATGAGGGTTTAGGAGCCACGTATTTAACCGGGGAACCACAAAACCATAAAAATAACAACTGCTCGAATAAATAAAAATATTCCGACATCAAATTAATTGTGTCCCAAGAAGCAGCCTGTCACCTTAGGATAAATGAATTATGAGCTGATCCAGGCCACCTTGGATCACCCCTGCATGTTGATAAGACGAGAATGCTTTCGACTAACAA
>NC_137927.1:27915805-27928305 GCF_963457725.1 Sprattus sprattus
TTCCTTTTTTTAAATAGGTGTTTTCAGTCGACGAGGACGACTCAAATTAGGTGAAAATCACTTCAAAATGATGCACATTATTGCTGATTATAGCACTGCAAGCCAGCACTCTGGAGTCATTAGTAATGTGGAAGTATTTTCTTGTCCCTGCCCTCTATGCCAGTTTCACATCAGTGTGGTTTGAGGTCTAAGCACAGAGCAGCCTCAGAGCATGCTATGCTGGACAGAAATGGTGTTATTTTTGCGGAATATACTCTGCTAACTTTTCTAAGACAGTTGTTATTATTAATATTTGTATTATTATATCCTTGCCTATGCACTGATTATTATTGTATGTTTTCGCTTATACCACACTAGTGATTTCAGAATTATCTTTGATTGCTATCACTATGGTAATGAAGTGAAGTCTTCCTGTACGAAGGTGTCCCTCAAGGTTTTGTTCATGGGCCACAGCTGTTTGAAGTGTTTTGTACAGTTCACTGTTTGTTTCTCTCTCTCTTTTCTCTTACTTATTGATTTTAAACTATAACCACGTTTGTGGTCTCTGACTGGCATCACTGTGTTACACTTATTTACTCTGCTTTTTGCTTAGCGTTTGACTCCATAAGGAAAAGTAAAAGTTAAGTCTTAGTTTGGCTGTTTCGTTCGGATTGCCCTGTTGGTGAACTTTAGCTGCCCAGGCGTGACTGAAAGGGCCACTGGAAAAATAGGCCAAAGCCCGAGACTCTGAAGAAACATTAGCACATTAGCCCTGAACTGACCCTATAAAGAGGCTTTCTTGCTCCGTCCAGCATTCTAGGTTACTGCACACTGACTGCAGATCATCATCAGACATGGTATTCATGGTTGGCGGTGGCATGAAGTGCTTTGTTGACGCATTACATTGGCAGGGCGAGGGGAAGGACACAAGGAGCTCGAGACTTGAGGAGGCTCCACAGAGATAAACACTTCACTCTGAGGTGCCACAAAGCAAGCGGAATGGCAGGAGAATATGGTGGAGGGCCCCCTCAAGAGCTCCACAAATCAGCCACGGCCGCCCATCCAAGGTCACAGCTAATGGGTGCGGTGGCAGTGCGCGCGCTCCTGCTAGTCAGTCATTCACTCGCTCTGAAAAGCATCCACTTATGTTCCAAGGCTTGCCTCGCCTCACTTTTTGTTTTCCGCCTCATTTTGTGGACGAGGCCCATGTCTGTGTCTCAAGGCGAGAGTGGGCGCTGGCCAGGCAGGTGATGCCATGTCACCGGCTGCACTAGACTGGAGCTCGAGCAGGGCAGTCATTTGCCTGAGATGCTCTCTCTCTCTTTCTTTGCTTTCCAGCTTTATTATATATATTATTTGAGTCATAATGGTCAAAAAGTCTTAAATTTAACTTGTTGAAACCTGCAGAAACCCTGTTTATACTCATGATGTGCTTTGATGTGATAGAAAGACAAAATGTTGTCTTTAAACATGATTGGGTACATGTAGTATATAATTGTAGCTGGTTAAGTCACTAGACGTTGACACTTCTAATGCCTCTTTAAGGGTGGTTTGGCCCCTCATAACGAAACCTGTTAAGGGTTGTACATGGAACCATTCTAGGTGCTGTCCCAAGTTCTTTGTAGAACCCTCAAGGGTTCTCTAAGGACAAAGTGAGGCACCATAGCAACATCAGTGACTATCAGTGAAGAGGTGCCATAGCAACCATAACAACATCAGTGACTATCAGTGAAGAGGTGCCATAGCAACCGATCAGTGAAGTGGTGCCATAGCAACCATAACAACATCAGTGACTATCAGTGAAGTGGTGACATAGCAACCGATCAGTGAAGTGGTGCCATAGCAACCATAACAACATCAGTGACTATCAGTGAAGTGGTGACATAGCAACCATAACAACATCAGTGACTATCAGTGAAGTGGTGACATAGCAACCGATCAGTGAAGTGGTGCCATAGCAACCGATCAGTGAAGTGGTGCCATAGCAACCTTAACAACATCAGTGACTATCAGTGAAGTGGTGACATAGCAACCGATCAGTGAAGTGGTGCCATAGCAACCATAACAACATCAGTGACTATCAGTGAAGTGGTGCCATAGCAACCGATCAGTGAAGTGGTGACATAGCAACCGACGCTGTGCTGCACGGTGTGCTGCATCTGTGTGTGATTTTCCAAAGCCCTGGGAATCCGTTCCTATCTGCAGTCGTGTGTGTTTGTGCTTTAAATAGTGTCTTCATCTCGTCCTCTCATCACATTTTGTCCCCGGGTGTTCCGGTGCCTCGGCGAGTTTGTTTTTGCTTTATTTATTTATTTTTTTATTTCCCCCCTTTCTTTTTTTTTTAAATTGTATCCCCGAAACCACTGTTGCACCAGTGTTGTGTCTAAATATTGTATGAGTCCCTGTTTTGTTTGTGTTTATTTCACGGTTGGCTTGAAAACTTTAGCCATGTAACTTCTTGTTAGGGATCGTTAAGTAAGACATTTGTTCTGCTTTAAATTGCCAGACACATTCACTTGGGAGGAGGGAAATGTCATCCAGAGTCAGAATAACAACAGTAATGCACCCATTGGCATGGGAGCCAGAGAGTCTAGATTCATTTTCATCTGAACCGCACCACCTCTTGGCGCAAAGAAGGATGGGAGGGGGGGCCGTTTGGGATTTTGGCAGACAGACATTAGTTTGTTCAATCAGTCTTTGTCCATATTTGGCCTATCTTATGCAGCAAGCTCATCACCTTGACCCTTGTCTTTTGTTTTGTGAAGCCCAGCTTTCCTGCTCTGAAGGGCTGGCCTTTTGCATCAGTGGAGATTATGGAAATGAAGCTTCAGTTATTTGTTCTTGCAAGCGCAACTTCCGCGCAGACTTCATGGGCGCAGGGTAGAACAGAGCGCCTCTCGCCTGCTTGCAGATGTAAAAGAGCCTTTTCTGCTCCTGGATTCGCTCAAGTCGAGGCCACACGGCGAGTACTGAAATTGATTTATGGCTGCGGTGTCACTCAGATTGGGGCTAAAACCAGAGTGTTGAATAGGTGACCGTTGTTCAGTCGTTCTGGTGAGCTAGCTGTCACTCAACCAAAGAAACAGGCTGGGTCATTCTGACACTGGAGATGGAGGTTACATCAAGCAAATGCTAAATTACATTATCGCTCCCCTGAAATTTCCTGTTTCACTCAAGATCACCGCAGTCAGACAATTTTCTCTGATTTTCCTCTCTGGACTTGGTGCCTCGCAATCAATTATCCGGGAGGTTTTGAATTAATATGACTATTTTTAATGTTTGTGACTCACTGTGTAGCCTACCTGCTGCGACGAGAGGAAGACGGAAAAGAAAGGGATGAGAAGAAAAGGAAAGGGAAGGGAAGAAAAGACAGGGAAAGGAGGGAGTGAAATGTGAGAGGAGTGGCTGCCTTTGACGGTATCGGTATCGTTGTGTGTGTGTGTGTGTGAGCGTGAGCGTGCGCGCGTGCGTGTGTGTGTGTGGTTGCTCTCTTGGAGTCGGCTTGCCTGCATTATTAATCAGGTTTTGGAGAGAAGAGAGTGATATTTCCTCCCAAACTTCTCTGCTCACTCCCAGATGGTCTTGGGGGACTGCTTTGGGTGTGATGCAGGACTGCAGACATGACTGACGGGATGCTTTCATTTTCATTTGAAGCGTTTCGAGTTCTCTATGAACACAGTTTGGGAGGATTTCTGGAGATATTGGCGTAGAATACCCATATTGCATCTGTGTGTTTTGATCATGTCATTACAGGCAGTTCAAAGATCCATTCGATTCAACTACTTTCTAATCTAATCACATAAAATCACTGGAATGTTCATCTTAATCCTGTCTCCCCTGTCCACACCAGTAGCAGACACACAGACACACAGACACACACACAAACACACACTTCCCTGTCCACAGCAGTAGCACACACACACACACACACCCACACACACACACACACACACACACACACACAGGCTTGGCCTGTTTCCCACACACACACCTGCACACACACACACACACCTGCACACACACACACACACACACACACACACACACACACACACACACAAAAACATTAGTTGGGCAGCATGAAGACCATTACGAGAAATTAGCTGAATTTGACCCAAACAATGAATTTGGACAGCACGTAACAGATGTATGATTTCAGAACTGTGTACTTTGTGTTGTGCTGTTTAACTACATACAACTCTGATCGTGTGAAAGTGTGTTGTGCTGTTTAACTCCATACAACTCTGATCGTGTGAAAGTGTGTTGTGCTGTTTAACTCCATACAACTCTGAGCGTGTGGAAATGTGTTGTGCTGTTTACCTACATAGAGCTCTGAGCGTGTGGAAATGTGTTGTGCTGTTTACCTACATAGAGCTCTGAGCGTGTGGAAATGTGTGGTGTATGCCAGCTCAACTAATGTGATTTCCTCAATCCTTCCCTCCCTCATTTCCTCCCCCTTTCTCCCTGCCTCTTATTTTTTATGTCCCACACACACACACACACACACACACACACACACACACACACACACACACACCACACCACACGTACACCAGTACCACCAGGGGGACAATAGTGGGATTTTCATTACCCCCTCCCAGGGCTGTGGTGCAGATTATTCGGTTGCTGTCTGTATTGTAGTTTTGTTTGTCTGTAGCCGTGTGTGTGTGTGTGTGTGTGTGTGTGTTTGTGCGTGTGTGTGTGTGTGTGTCTGTGTGTGTTTGTGCTTGTTCCCGCCTGCTCTCCCCCTCTGCGCTGCATTACTTTGTGGCTTGCCGCCGAAATGGAGTCGCCGACTTCTTTCTTTCTTTTGCATCTGCCTCTGCAGAGCAAGACTTCCTGCTGTCGGGATGACCACTGTGCCTTGTTCCAGGCAGCGCACAATGGCACACACACACACACACACAAACGTACACACACACACACACACACACACACACACACACACACACACACAGGCAGCGCACAATGGCTCATATTGGCCCGAGAGGAAGCCAGTGATTTGGGTTTGAGGACTTCATCACTGTGTTCTGCAGGCATCTCCAGTGTTAGGCCTTGGGCACACACGCTCAGATCTAGTCTTTTTCTCTGTGTGTCATTTTTTTTCTCCATTTTCTTCCCTTTCTCTTTTTTTTGGTACTACTCTACTGCTTTGTAAATACTCATCCACGCATGCTGAGAGAAAAGGGGAAGAGAGAGAGAGAGAGAGAAAGGGAGGAAGGGAGAGAAAGGTGTTCCATTTGGATGCCAATGAAATCCTGTTAGGCCCACCCAATCTAGCACATAAAAGACTTGGGGGTGGGTGGGTGGGTGGGTGAGTGTGTGTGTGTGTGTGTGTGTGTGTGTGTGTGTGTGTGTGTGTGTGCGTCGAGGTGGGGGGGCTGGTAGGCACAGAATTAACAGTTGAAGGCATTTTGTCCATTCAACATATTTAGTTAATAACTAAACATGGCCTCATTTGGTTGCATAAGATGGAGAATGGACTTGTATCTGAGACTAGCATTAACACGCTGGAGACTAGCATTCACACGCTGGAGACTAGCATTCACACGCTGGAGACTAGCATTCACACGCTGGAGACTAGCATTCACACGCTGGAGTGTATCTGAGACTAGCATTCACACGCTGGAGACTAGCATTCACACGCTGGAGACTAGCATTCACACGCTGGAGACTAGCATTCACACGCTGGAGACTAACATTCACACGCTGGAAACTAGCATTAACACGCTGGAGACTAGCATTCACACGCTGGAGACTAGCATTCACACACTGGAGACTAGCATTCACCCGCTGGAGACTAGCATTCACACGCTGGAGACTAGCATTCACACGCTGGAGACTAGCATTCACACACTGGAGTGTATCTGAGACTAGCATTCACACACTGGAGTATCTAAGACTAGCATTCACACGCTGGTGTATCTAAGACTAGCATTCACACGCTGGAGTGTATCTGAGGCTGAATTTAGACGGAGCCTTGTTTCACTGAATCGGGTTCATTTTTCACACAAATCAATCTTTTAATTCTGTAAGGATGGAGCCTGGTAACGAGAGATTTGCGTAAAGACGGAGCCACCAGATTGGGTTGAACGGGCTGTAGTACATACCCCACACCTGTTGGTGCCGCTTTAGCGCTGCTACAGACAACTGAAAAAACTTGAAAAACGTAGAAGAAAATACTACACAGCACACGGTACAGGAGCACAGCACACGGATAAACACATTACACAAGACATTCAAGCTCCAATTAGCAACGTTACATTATGGTTAATAAAATCATTGGTCAGACTAAAGGTTATGCAAAAATGAATTCTATTGTCTATTGATAATAAAGAGTTTGGAACAGTACAACATAACATGTCTGTCATCCCATTTCCCATGAGGCTTTGCTCCGACCATTTTACATCAATTTATGAATAAAAAAGCAAATTAAATCGCTGGCCAATTTATATTTGTGGTCATGAAAGTTATGTAACGTCTGAATAAAAAGAATTAGATCAAGATAGGAGGCTAAACAAAAATCAGTAGGCTGGATTAATGAGAGTGAGTTCGAGACACACCATGAGTGAGATGTAAAGCAACAACAAGTGTTATATATATTGGTTGGAGATCGCGTGTGGATCACGTGGGACAATGACGTCATCAGGTTGCGTGAATCCATGCACACGAACACCAGCCCCCGTACCGATTCAAATCTACTCACTTTTTACCCCCGATTCGGATCGTTGCGGATAGAGAGTGTTCGATTAAATGATAGGGCTATCTGTATTACGAACAGCACTTGAGACTAACATTCACCCACTGGAGTGTATCTGAGACTAGCATTCACACGCTGTAGACAACAACTTGCCGTCGTCTTTCAGACATTTATTTTTGCATTCCGGGGCACAGTAATTGTCTACCATGTTGACAATCCAGTCTTCCTTACTAGTTCACCTATTTGAACTTGAACTTGAACTGACAATATAATCATGCTGAAATATTTTTGTTGCCATGACTGAGGGACTGGGAAGACCTCCATTATAAATCACCCTGGCTTCCCCTACACATGGAGGTGAAAAGAGCACATCTCTCTGCTCTTCACCCCCCACTGTTACCCCTCATCCCTCAGCCTCGTTATGGACCTCACTGAGACCCCACTAACCCCATGCTGGCTGATAACACTATACAACCCCCCCACCCCCCCACCCCCTCCCGAGTTTGCTCTCCATCATTCTTCTTCATCCTGACACACACTGTAATGGTGTTCTGTCCTCCTCTTCATCCTGACACACTGTTATGGCCTCCCTCCTCTTCTCTGCGCGGTGGAAGTCACTTGTCCAGAGAATGGCCACTCCACATCTGGTTGTCGACCCCGTGTCGAGACATCAGGTTGTGTAATAAGAAAGACATCCTTTACCTGCCTGTTCACTGTCCACACCCGGCTCGTATTGGATTCTTCTGCCTCCTGTCTTGAAACACCAGAAAAAGCCTTTGATTTGGAATCTCAAAGGCTGCACGTTTCAGTCCACTACTTTTAATAATCCTGACCAGAGTAATTGCTTAAGTTTAAATTGATTCGTTTTTGATTAGGCAAGACGGCATCGCTTGATCTGTGTGTGTGTGTGTGTGTGTGTGTGTGTGTGTGTGTGTGTGTGTGTGAGTCTGTGTGTCTGTCTGTCTGTCTGTCTGTCTGTCTGTCTGTCTGTGTGTGTGTGTCTGATCTTTTATTTATTTATTTTCCCTTAGATACACCCATGTACTTTAAAAGGTTTATTTGATCTCAGATCGACTGTCAGCATTTTTCTCTCAGCAGCGTCTGACTTCAGTGTTACTGAATTCACATCCGTGGTCTTTGGATTGTGTGAGGTTGACCAATCACTGCTGTCCACCCCTGTGCCTATGGAAACCCAGCAGGATCATCTCATTATCTCATAGTGGAAAGGAACAGGACGTTCATCCGTTGACCTTGCACCTCCCATCTCTCAACAGAGGAAAAATATGAACTTCTAACTGTCGTCCACGAACACACTTAAAGAGAAAGATGCACTTGCTGTTGTCTTCACAGGGCTCTGTAAAGCGCCTTGAGACAATTGTATTGTTTTGTCGCCATATAAATACGTTTGAATTGAATTCACAGGACATAAGCGCAGCGGTAGCAATATAAGCTTCAGAGGAACTGACCAGCCTCGGCGAATAGACTCCATTCGGGGGGGAGGTGCTAAGCAATTGCACATGACAGACGGCCCCTGGGTTTTTCAGAACGGTTAGCAATTGCCGCTGGGCTGGGGGTGATAATTACTATGGTTTGCCTAGCGTGCCGGAGAGGAGAGGAGAGGGGGAACAGTGTGTCTCAGCCATGCTCAACATGAGAATGAGGTTCGATGTATCCGTGTGTGCAGACTTCAACAGCTCGGGTCGCGAGTGCCCTCAATGAGAGAAGTTAACAGAACTACGTAGAGGGATGCTTTTGGGTGCCTATCGTACTCCTGCTCCTGCTTTAGAGTGAGCCCACGGCTGGCCACGGAGAGGAGAAAAGAGGAGAGGACAGGAGAGGCAGGGGAAAGGACAGGCAGGGGGAAAGAAGAGGAAAGGGAAACGAGAGGAGAGGCAGAGGAAAGGAGAGGGAGGGGAGAGGAGAGGAGAGGGAGGGGAGAGGGATCTTTGAAGTGAAACGAAGCAGATCACCATGCTCTCTCCCAGAGGATGTAGGAGGTAGAGAGTGCCAGAGAGAGAGAGAGATGGAGAGTAAGAGATTGAACAAGAGAAGTGAGAAAGGAAAGGAGAGAGGGAAAACTGAGCTAAAAAATTGGTAGAGAAACCACCTCTCCTCTCTTCCTCCTCTCTTCCTGCTCATCCTCCACCGCCACCTCCTCATCCTCATTCTACTCCTCATTCTACTCCTCCTCTGCTCTCTTCCTCCTCCTACTCCTCTCCTCTCCTCTTCCTCTCCTCCCTGTGCACACTCCTCGTGTCTTCAGTCCCTCCATTCACATCTGCTGTACGTCGCTGTGTGTGACGGGACGCAGACAGGATGGTGGCAGATCCTTTCACAGTAGGCCGTCACCCCCTGAGCTCAACGCTGATTGCTAGAGGCACTAATGAACAGGGTGTAACATCCATGTTGGGAATTAGGCCTTCCATCCCTGACTGCTGATGCTAATGAAGTTTATTTTTTCCCTTCTGACATGCGCTTCCATACACCCCCCCTCATCAGTGACGTGCTTCGAATGCCCGCTCATGCTAGCAGGGCTAATGTTGTAATTGTTTTCCCTCTTTGCCGTTGTTGCGTCTTGAGCGTTTAGCCTCAAAGACTGTCTTTGAATGAGCCTTACTATCTAAAAGCTATTGCAGGTGCACATCTTAATGCCCCGGGCATTATCAGGCGGACGTAGACCCCGCTACCCTGGCCCATATGGTTGCTGATTCGCCTTATGTGTCAGATGGGTGTGTGTGCGTCCTCTATGGTGATCATCTTCACCAAAGCAGGTTATCTGCAGTGGGGTTTTCTCCCAAATAAAATCAAATCAACTTCAATCAAACCTTGATTGAAATCCCCACACGGACTACCCCTTTACACCACACTGCCAAAGGAGGAGGAGTTCAATGATTTCTGGGCCTTCCCTGGCTCTTGTTTGTGTTTGTGTGTTTCTCTGCTTCTTCTCACTGATGAGTGTTTTTGTTTCTCTGGCCATCGCCATGGGAACCGGCCTGACAACACCTGCTCCGATAGGAATCAGCGCACACTCACTGTACAGAGGATCACTCCTGGAAACACTGGAAACAGCTGCTTTTGTGAGCATCTGCCAGAGTGGCTGGAGACTTGGTGTATTTTTGACTAAAATGACTCCAAATGGCCTGATTTTACAAGCTTTGCACCTCTGTGACCTTTCGGTTGTGTGCTTGTGATGTTTGTACCGAGCGTGCTGTTGAATCTGTGGTAGAACTAGGTGGTAATGACTCCAAGGCTGTGAGTGTGAATACGTGTGTTCTTCTCTTCTGCGCAATGCCACACAGAAATGGAGCAAATTATTCCTCTTGTTTTTTGAGAATGTTTGTTTCTAAATAGCGGAACCACAGGTTTCTAAAAGGAGTCCTCCCATTTACGACTCAATGTGTGTGTGTGTGTGTGTGTGTGTGTGTGTGTGTGTGTGTGTGTGTGTGTGTGTGTGTGTGTCTGTGTGTGTGTGTGTGTGTGTGTGTGTGTGTGTGTGTGTGTGTGTGTGTGTGTGGTTGTGTGTGTGTGTCTGTGTTTGGCGGAACCACAGGTTTCTAAAATGAGTCCTCCCATTTACGACTCAATGTGTGTGTGTGTGTGTGTGTGTGTGTGTGTGTGTGTGTGTGTGTGTGTCTGTGTTTGGCGGAACCGCAGGTTTCTAAAAGGAATCCTCCATTTACGACCGGCAGCCTTGTTTGTGTTGCTGATTGACATGTTCACATGCTGGGTCTGTCACAGTCTGAGGCGGATCATTACCGTGTCCTCTACCTGTTGAGTTAGTGTGTGTGTGTGTTTGTAAGTGTGTGTGTGTGTGTGTGTGGGAGTGTGTGTATGTGTGTGGGTCTTCCACAGTCTGAGGCGGATCATTACCATGTCCTCTACCTGTTGAGTTAGTGTGTGTGTGTGTTTGTAAGTGTGTGTGTGTGTGTGTGGGAGTGTGTGTATGTGTGTGGGTCTTCCACAGTCTGTGGCGAATCATTACTATGTCCTCTACCTGTTGAGTTAGGATCCAGAGGAGACGAATTACCTTTCTTAACCCCAATCTCTGGCTATGATCTCCATCAATCTGGGGGAGGCCCAGTCTATCGATTATATTTATCCCCCCCCCTATGTCTTCCCAGTTGTGTGTATAGACAGTTGCGTACTGATCTTTCCATGTACAAAAGCTAGATTTTACTGTTTGTAAATCATTGACTAACCTGGCATGAAATGTGTGTGTGTGTGTGTGTGTGTGTGTGTGTGTGTGTGTGTGTGTGTGTGTGTGTGTGTGTGTGTGTGTGTGTGTGTGTGTGTGTGTGTGTGTGTGTGTGTGTGGGTGTGTGTGGGTGTGTGTAAGTAAGTAAGACTTTATTTATAGAGCACATTTCCTTCAAGAGTCGCAGTTCAAAGTGCTTTACATAAAATCAAGAGCAATACAAGTCAAATAATGATCAACATCGTATCAAAACCTGGGGCCGTATTCACAAAGCCTTTTATCTTACCACTAGGAGTGCTCCTAACTCGCGCTAAAACCTTTTACGTAGGAGTAATTTCTTAAAAGTGATTCACAACGGCTCTGAGACCTACTCATACTAAGGATAATACCAACTCCTAAGCTTAAGATAAAAACTCCGTTGCTATGGATGACGTCGCTTCTCATGCACGAGTTTAGAAGGGGTGAGGACGGTGATTGGTTGTTGACAGGCTCTCTCATTAAAAACTCATTCGTGACGTCTCTCTAACAATCCCACTATATCGACTGAAAATAAGAGAATAACCTAGGCTTCAAATTAAGTCATATTAAATAGTTATGGACAGTGCAGTTAGCAGAATGCACACGCATGATGACAAGTTTGTGCATCCAACGGGAATGACACTTAGCACGTTAAGAGAAATATAAAGCGATCAATATAAAATATGGCAATTGCATGCAATCAAGGCAGTAATAATTAAAGCACCCAGCAAACTGTTAGGATATTATATTTCCAGCCCTTGACCACTTCAAATATCAGCACATACGGCCCTTCAAGCCCTCCAATCTTAATTGATCAAAGCGAAACGAACGTGAACCGTAGCCTAGGCGAAAGCCTACTGGTCCCAATAGCCACTGTCACCCCAGCGGCATCCAGCTGGTAAGTTCTCAAAAACCTGCGACCGCTCTCCGTTGAAATGCACCAGTCATCGGTACATCCAGGCCACGGTGGACGAATTATTGTAATGTGTGTCCCGTCACTGGACATTCCTGCGATCGCCATGGAATTTACTTTGATATTGTGTAATAGGCGATTGTCTGGATAAACTGTTGGATGATGTGGGGTCTACAGTGCGTTGATAGTTTGATGAATTAAACGGCTGACTGATGATTCCCAGTGTCGTCAGTTGCGTTTTCCGCGAAGCCAAACAAAAATCTTTATGTTTCCAAACATTTCACTTCGGGACACATCGTTGTTTAAAGGCGTCATTGCATCCCGCGCTAATTCTACGACAATATTAATACCTTCACGGTTTAAGCAATGTCTTTTATCAATTCCAAGTCGGCTGCAGCCATCTTACGATTTTTTGTGAATAGGTCTTAGTGATTTAGGAGTCCTCATGAGGAGTTTTAAGCTGTCCTAGACTTAGGTGCTACTTTTAGGGATTAAATATTTTGTGAATTGTTCTTAGTAAAAAAAATTAGGAGTCCTACATTTAAGACTGACACGCCCATTATTTTTAGGAGTTTCTCCTAAATTCGCCACTTATGACCTACTTTTAGCCCTAAGATTCTTTGTGAATACGGCCCCTGATGTTCAGATAGGCTTCTTGGATTACTAAAATGTGTGTGTGTGTGTGTGTGTCTTCC
>NC_137927.1:27950805-27953305 GCF_963457725.1 Sprattus sprattus
TCACACACACACACACACACACACACACACACACACACACACACACACACACACACACACTGTGAGATCTCCTCGGGAGCTGATCTCCTCTCAGGTAGAGAGACCGAGAGAAGGGATGAAAGAGGCCCAAAAGAAATGCCGGCGGGCGGGAGAGGAGAACCTGACCGCTGGCGTTCCTGGCGCTGCGCGGGGCCCCAGCGCCAAAAAGTAGACGTGCGTCAACCAAACAACGCTCAGGGTTTGGTGTCCGCATGGGCTGCTGCATAGCGCAATAAAGGACAAACGCTACAAACGTTTAGGGGTCTTCTTTCAAGCCATTCATCTCGCCGCCCTCAAGGGCAAAGCAATTAGTTTGGTGTGAATTTCGGTGAACTTTATTTTGCCGCATGCCCGCGGGCTATGGGGTGCTGAAGCTGTAGGGGGAGGGCAGTGGGAGAGGAAAAACTGCAACAGTCATAAGCAGCACAATGAGTCGCTAATTGAGTTAGCTCTTTAATTACGTTTGGTAGTCTGTAACTGAATAATGAGAGCTGTGCTCAGCTATGAACCCATTGTTATTGGTTTCATTTGATCAAAATGCCACGTGGTGGATTTGTACTTTTTGTCCTGGGGCCAGCAAAGACCTTGTGCAAAGTTCATCAGTCTTATTGAATTGTGTGTGCGTGTGCGTGTGCGTGTGCGTGTGCGTGTGTGTGTGTGTGTTTGTGTGTTGATAGTTTTACTCTTGGTGTGCCTTTGAGTCTTCCTTATTTCTATTGAACCTGCAGTCATGTATGAATGTTTGTGTCCCTGTCTGAATGTCTGAGAGACAGATAGAGTTCCTGAATGCCTATGCATAATGTGGATGTTCTTCTAAATGCCTAATAACCCATATTTGGTCTGCATGTTAGTGTTTTTTTTTCTTGAAACTTAACAGTGAGGTTTGTATCTGAACAACCGTGTGTGTGTGTGTGTGTGTGTGTGTGTGTGTGTGTGTGTGTGTGTGTGTGTAGATGCTGCTGCTGCTGCTGCTGGCCATGCCGGAGGCTCTGAGCAGGGCTGCGGAGGTGGACGTGCCCGTGGGCTCTGCGCTGGCGTCTCTGCCCTTCTACCTGCTGTGCCTGCTGCTGGCCGCGCTGCACGTGGTGGTCTGCACGTCGGCCGGCGGCTCCTGCTACTTCTGCGGCCTCCCCTGGGCCCTGGTGTTCGCCGCCGTCGCCTGCTCCTCCGCCCTCCTCTGCGCGCTCGTCGCCATGGCAGCCAGGAGGCTCGCGCAGGGAACCAGATCCCCCAGCAAGGTAAGGCGCACACACACACACACACACACACACACACACACACACACACACACACACACACACACACACTACCCCAGCAAGGTAAGACACTCAGACGGAGGAGGAATACAGTTTGGAGAGGGGCGTTAACTGTGCAGGGTAGTGGAGCTTTCACACACACACACACACACACACACACACACACACATCCCATTAAATAAGCTACAGTTGGGTGGGAATACACACACCCTTTTCTTTATCGTTATGGAAGACTGAGTGAGAATGAATTTGTTCCATCCCATCTTGTTTTTGCCTGATACCTGTGTTGTTGTTGTTGTTGTTGTTAAGAGCTGCTCCTGGTGTTATCCCCCCCCCCCCCACACACACACACACACACACACACATGTGTACACACGTACACCTACACGTCATCATCACACAGACACATACACGCATACACATCATCATCATCATTACACACACAAGCACAAACACACACGTACACGTACACGTACACGTTCACGTACACGTACACGTACACGTACACGTACTCGTCATCATCACACAGACACATACATACATACACGTCCTCATCATCATAACACACACAAACACATACACACACACGTGTACACGTACACGTACATGTACATTTTCACACAGACACATACACGTCATCATCATCATCATAACACACACAAACACACACACACACACTCTCTGCTTTGTCAGTGGCCCTGCTCATTCCTCAGTAAGTCTTTGTAATGAGGGGAGGGTTTGTCTTCACACAGCGCAGCCAGAAGAGCAGTGAAGAGGCCCTGGCCTTTGCAAATATGGGAGAGAAAAGTTAACTTTTAAAAAGAGGGGTGTGGAGGAGCAGATCTGTTCACCGGACTAATGAACCATCCAGGCTGGCCCTAATTACAGCCACTGAGAAGTGTGCTCTGTGTCTCTCTCCAACTCTCACTCTGTCTTTGTCCTCTCTCTCTCCTCTTGTCCTTTCTCTCTCTCTCTCTCTCTCTGTCTTTGTGTCTCTCTCTCTAACTCTCACTTTGTCTTTGTCTCTTGCTCTCTCTCCTCTCTCTCTCCCCCTTTCTCTCTCCTCTCTCTCTCTGTCTCTCGCCAAGTGTTTCTCTCTTTAGCCATCTTTTTCTCTCATGCCCCCTCTCTATCCCCCTCTCTTCCTCTCCCTCTGCTACTCTCTCCCTTCTTCTCTCTCTCTCTCTCTCTCTCTCTCTCGGTGA
>NC_137927.1:27960805-27963305 GCF_963457725.1 Sprattus sprattus
CCCGACTCGTCCCCGCTGGCCAACCTGGGCATGAGCAAGGGCTCGGAGAAGTGGTTGGCCCTGGCGACGCCACCCCTGACCCTGGCCTGCTGTCGGATGCTGCGCTCGCTCAACCAGACGGGCATCCAGTGGGCACACCTGCCTGACCTCAGCCACTGGCTCAACAGGTGAGGGCCCCAGACAACAGGCGAGGGCCTCTAAATGACCTGAACCCAGGGTTACAGCATGTGTTTGTGTTAGTCATGGGGCCTCAACAGGTGAGGGCCCCAGACAACAGGAGAGGGCCTCTAAATGACCTGAACCCAGGGTTACTGGATGTGTTTGTGTTAGTCATGGGGCCTCAACAGGTGAGGGCCTCTTAATGACCTGAACCCAGGGTTACAGCATGTGTTTGTGTTAGTCATGGGGCCTCAACCGGTGAGGGCCCCAGACAACAGGCAAGGGCCTCTAAATGACCTGAACCCAGGGTTACTGGATGTGTTTGTGTTAGTCATGGGGCCTCAACAGGTGAGGGCCTCTAAATGACCTGAACCCAGGGTTACAGCATGTGTTTGTGTTAGTCATGGGGCCTCAACCGGTGAGGGCCCCAGACAACAGGCAAGGGCCTCTAAATGACCTGACCCAGGGTTACTGGATGTGTTTGTGTTAGTCATGGGGCCTCAACAGGTGAGGGCCTCTAAATGACCTGACCCAGGGTTACAGCATGTGTTTGTGTTAGTCATGGGGCCTCAACAGGCGAGGGCCTCTAAATGACCTGGCCCAGGGTTACAGCATGTGTTTGTGTTAGTGATGGGGTATAGTATTCCGCACTGAATATCTGGTACCAGTACAGCGTGTGTTCATATTAGTAAGTAATACTCAGTGAATGACTGGCCCCAAGTGAACGAGCCAAAATACGAAAAATGTAAGTCAAGTCACTGTCTTTATATAGTACTTTTAAAAACAACACGAGAGAAAGTGCTTTCCCTGGTGTTCTAAAGTTGTGCATAGCCTAGTGTGTGTGTCCTAGTGTATTACTTTATCCTTTATTACTGCCAGCCACTCTCGGAGTAGAACAGCTGCGCAGGCAGGCAGGCCCTTCTTTTAAAGGTCTGAATGAAGAGGCCTGTGAAACATCTCATGACTGTAAAATAGTTAAACAGAATAAAGAATTGTTGTGGAACGTAACCTCGATCGTAGCTTTTATAGAACGACAAAGCGACTACTTCTAGTAAAACGTATACATTCCCATAAAATCTTCTCGTTAAACCTCACTCAATTACCGTAAGTAAGCCTTCTGTTCTTAAGTGGGAATGCACTCATGTCCTGTTTCACTGGGAGGCTCCTTACATCGGTAATGACTGCGTTCTCACAGGCGGTCACAGCCAGTTTCCCAGAGCTTCATTACATGGTGGGATTAAATGCGGTCGGATGCTGACTGGCTAGCGGTGTAGACCCTCAGTAACGCGGGGGGACACGTGCAGGGCGGGTCTGGTAGGTCTGGTAGCAGGTTGTTAGGGGTTTCCTGCCCCATCCCTGAGGGTGTCGGAGGGCAGAGGGGCACAGAGGGGCACATTTGGGTTCAGAGGGGCAAAGAGGGGCACAGAGTGGTTCAGACGGGCACAGTGGGGTTAAGAGGGGTTCAGAGTGGTTCAGACGGGCACAGTGGGGTTAAGAGGGGTTAAGAGGGGTTCAGAGTGGTTCAGACGGGCACAGTGGGGTTCAGAGGGGTTCAGAGGGGTTCAGAGGGGCAAAGAGGGGCACAGTGGGGTTAAGAGGTAGCCTGGATACCAGCCCAAACCCCGCCCACAAAATTTTTGGTCAGGGAGATTTGGTCTGGCTCTGGGCTAATTGGGAGAGAGTTTCATCGGTAGGATAAAACCGGACCAATCAAATTGTCAGGGCGGGCTTTATACGTTGATGGACAGATACCAACGCTTGAGTTGAATTAACCGGTAGATTCAAACTCCGACCAAGATGGCCGCGTCTCGGGTGCTTAGTGGGGAATATTTTATGTGAATTAAGCTATCTACACAACTTTTTAATGTCTACATTGACTCGGTTAGTTGTGCATGTGCAACACGAATGTTGCAGAGTATTGTTTGTTTTAACTAAAGCTCTCTAGAACATTATTGTTAGATCATTGCTAACGCGTACACAAAAAACCCATTGAAACAAACTGTAGCTTTTAGCCTTAATGCTAATTAATTAACGTGAGCAGGCATATCTCAACAGACATTGACAGCGCATTCATTTTGAAAGAGGAACAGAGAAACGCGATCAAGGCATTTGTCGATTGAAAAAATGTTTTTGCCGTCCTTCCTACGGGATCAGGTAAAAGTTTAATCTATCAGAGATGGTAATACTACGTTGCTCTGATTGGTTCTAGGTATCCAATTCAGCGAATAGGCATTTTCTTTCCTTGTTCGTTGAAACACGCCCCATAATCATAGCCCAAAGGTTCGGTATCAGACTCATATTCTGACTAGAATCATGAGTATGACATCGTCAGGCTAGTTAA
>NC_137927.1:27975805-27980805 GCF_963457725.1 Sprattus sprattus
CGTGTGTAATTGACAGCGCCGTGCGTGCCACCCCGCGCCCACCCTAGCAGGTCATTAATCACTAGGGCCCGTTGTTTATGTTGCCCCGCCAACCTCTGGCATTTCTATTAAGTTGATGCCCACAGTCGCCCGAGTCACCCACTTCCCATTTAGCACCGTGCCACCGTGTGAGGAGAGACACCGGCGCCATGTCACCCTTATCATCGAGACCAGAGGTCCCTCGGAGTGTGTGTTAATGTGTGGGAGAGAGAGGGAGAGAGAGAGAAAGAGAAAGAAAGAGCGAGAGAAAGAGAGAGAGAGAGAGAACTGTGTAAGTTGTTTGTCTCTATGTTATTGTGTGTGTGTGTGTGTGTGTTTGTGTGTGTGTGTGTGTGTGTGTGTGTGTGTGTGTGTGTGTGTGTGTGTGTGTGTGTGTGTGTGTGTGTGTGTGTGTGTGTGTGTGTGTGTGTTTGTGTGTCATTGGTGTATGTGTAAATGTTTGGGTTAAGGTGTGTGTGCGCGCATTTGGGTGCATGTGTGTTCATGTGCTCCAGTGTATGTGTGTGTGTGTGTGACAGATTTGTTTACGTGTGAATGTTTGGGATAAGGTGTGTGTGTGTGTGCATCGATGTGTGTGAAGGAGGAAGAGTGTGTGAGAGTTTGCGAGAGGGCCAGGGCCATGTTTTTCTTATTTCCGTACCAACAACAAGCTGAACCTTGCATGAACTTCAATTAGAAAGAAAGCTGTTTTTGGGCTCAGTACATATCTCTTTCTTTCTCTCTTTATCTTTCTCTTTCTCTTTCTCTATCTTTCTCTCTCTCCCTTTCACACTTCACATTTTTTTCCTCTCTTTTCTCAGTATATGTCTATCTATCTATCTATCTATCTATCTATCTATCTATCTGTCTGTCTGTCTGTCTGTCTGTCTGTCTGTCTGTCTGTCTGTCTGTCTGTCTGTCTGTCTGTCTGTCTGTCTGTCTCATCCTTCCTGTCTGTATTCCTGTGCTCATTACATCCTCGCGTCCAGTCCAGTCCAGTCCAGTCCAGTCCAGTCCAGTCCAGTCCAGTCCAGTCCAGTCCAGTCCAGTCCAGTCCAGTCCAGTCCAGTCCAGTCAGAGTCAGAGTCAGAGTCAGAGTCAGAGTCAGAGTCAGAGTCAGAGTCAGAGTCAGAGTCAGAGTCAGAGTCAGAGTCAGAGTCAGAGTCAGAGTCAGAGTCAGAGTCAGAGTCAGAGTCAGAGTCAGAGTCAGAGGCAGAGGCAGAGGCAGAGGCAGAGGCATTTATTCATTTTTCACATTTGTCTGTGATTTATGTATTGCATGTGTTGATGTATTGTGTGTGTTTGTGCTGATGTATTGTGTGTGTGTGTGGATGTATCGTTAGTGTGTGTGTGTGTGTGTGTGTGTTAATGTCCGTGGACATATTGTGTGTGTGTGTGTGTGTGTGTGTGTTAATGTTCGTGGACATATTGTGTGTGTGTGTGTGTGTGTGTGTGTGTGTGTGTGTGTGTGTGTGTGTGTGTTTGTGTGTGTGTGTGTGTTTGTGTGTGTGTGTGTGAGGGAGTGATCCCAGCATTGTGTTCTGCCCACGCTGGCGTGTATCCAGTAATGGAGTCGTTTTCCTCCTTGTTTGACTGTGCCTGCACACACACCCCAGCAGAGAACTGGCCCGCCAGAACCATTAATCCTCCCGCATGTTTACACACACACACACACACACACACACACACACACACACACAAACAAACTCTGTTCGAGAGTTATAAAAGACCTACAAATGAGGTGTTAGGCCTCTACTGTTCCTTGGGGAAGCTGAAGTTGTTAGTCTTTACTGTTTCGTTAGTTGCAGTGCAGGGTAGGCTGATTATAAGCCTCTGCCTCTGTGCTTCCCTTAACATACTCTTTGTCCTCCAGCACTGAAACATTTATATTGTTTTAATCTTTTCTGTCAATCATCAATGTTGGTATATTAAAAGAGGCAAGTACACACACAAACACACACACAATCACACACACACATACAAACACACAGACACACACATACACACACATACACACACACACACACACATAGGGTACAAACACACCAGACACGTTTCTAAAAACGTGACGCTAGCAAAACTATTGTTTCCTATGGTACGGCGCGCCTTTCCTGTGTGACTTTTATCCGCCGCTCATCACGTCTGTCTAGTTTTTTTTAGGTGCGCTTAAAAGTTTAAATGTTCTGAATTTTTCAGCGAAAGGCGCGGAGGCGCACCGCTCATCAATGTCACGCACGGCCCTGGCAGGTTGGGCACGCAGCTCCACTTCATAGGTGCCTGCAAACCAGCCCAGTGCGCCTGCGGCTGTTTCGCCCGCCGCACTTTGCCGAGGCGATTTTAAAACATCTGCGTCTTTAGAAACGCGTTTGGTGTGTTTCAGCCCATACACGCTAATATACATACACACACACACACACACACACACACACACAACCATCTGAACCCTCTTAACAGTTTTCATGTCCTACTGAGGGATGCACCAATCAAACTGTTCTCTTTTGTTATGTACCTCATTGTTATGCGTTTTTACCTTTTGGAAATCATGCTTTAAACGTTGTTCTTTGCCTCACTTAAATACTGATTTACCTCTTCCTCAGCCTAATCTGAAAGTAACTGCCTACACTCTGCCAGGACCCCCTTGTCCTTGGGCAATAGTGCATCTGATAGCTGTCTTTTGCAATTAAGACTGAATGAATCCTGGTGGTCGTTATTCGTGTGTGTAATTGCGTAGTTCTTCATGATGATAACGGAGATGATGATGATGGGAAGGATGTCAATGATGATCACAACACCACAATTTCTTTTTAAATCACGTGATCTGCCCTTTTCTTTTGCCTTTCTACTGTTGACAGCTTTTTTTGGGTTCAGGACTGGCGATTACCCAAGGGGCACTTATTTAGAGTGCAGAAGGTTATTTTTTATTTTTGGGGGTTCAGGTATGGTGAATAAACAGGGGCACTTATTTAGAGTGCGGAGCGTTCGTTTTGGGGGGAGCAAGATGGCATGTTTGAAAAAGGAGGAGTCATTCCACAAGTAGTCTGGCAACTTCATTTGTTCAAATTCATTGAACTTCTCGCAACTTGATGTAAGCAAGCAATCACCTGTTGCTACACATCACCAGAAACTTTAAAGTTCTATTGGCGTGAAGGACAATTTTTTGTCCTCGAAATGTCAAGAAAATCATTAAAAATAGGTATTTTGGAGGAATGTATCATTACGTTACATAACGTCAGTTGCCGTAAAATTGAGCACCACCTCCATCCTGGTTTGGGCTGACACATGGTGCTCCTCTGTTTGGGAGCTTGTACGTCACGTTATATCTCTTGTCATTTTGGCTTTTTAAGTAATTTGATCGTCATGTGATCTATTGCATAAGAGATGAATATCAATACGAAGATCCCCTCCGCGGATGTGGTTTTATTCTGTATTCCCTTGCTAGAGACGCTCTCTTTTGTAGTGGTGGGCCTTCTCAACAGAAGACAGCCAGACAACCCCAGAAGCTAATGTCATATCCACTGCTAGCGCCGTAATGAGACCTATTCCTGTAAAGCGGGATGTTTTTGAAGCCAAGACATCTGTAGTTGTCTTTCACTCCCCAGACATTCGTGGAGAAGACACAGAATCCCTTCTGGGCTCAGTGAGATGCCGTCCCCCGTTTCAGCTGTCATGCTCTCGAGCTTCCAGAACTTTCCTCCACACTTTGTCTCTTTAAACATCATCTCAGATGTGCATGAAGGCAGACGCGGCTGGAACATCTGAGCGTGGTAATTAAAGCTGTGGTTGGTGCACCTGCGTCAAGAGGATTGTGCGGAAAAAGAGGGAATGTGTTTTATTTTTATCGTGATTAGTTTGGAAGAGTTTGTTGTGCTGACGCCTTATTTGCAAGCATTTATGCATGCAAGTCTTTTATGAAAATGGAAATGAATTCGGGTTTTCTCATCAGCCCCCTTCCCCACTACCACACACACACACACACACACACACACACACACACACACACACACACACACACACAAACACCCAACCACAGATGTAAATATATCTGGGTATATTGACACACATACAGTAATTTGGCTGGTGCATGGCTGGTATGTGAGAAAGTATGCAAAAATCCATTGCTTAGTACATGCATAACACCCACCCACTTTATATACACACACACACACACACACACACACACACACACACACACACACACACACACACAGATGTAAACATTTCAGTGTACTGACACAAAAACAGTAATTATTTGGTGCTTGGCTGTTTTGTGAGAACATGCATAGAAATTCCCGGCTTGGTCTGTGCATACATGCATAACATAATCACATTCACCCACCCACACACACACACACACACACACACACACACACACACACACACACACACACACACACACACACACACACACACACACACAGATGTAAACATTTCAGTGTACTGACACAAAAACAGTAATTATTTGGTGCTTGGCTGTTTTGTGAGAACATGCATAGAAATTCCCGGCTTGGTCTGTGCATACATGCATAACATAATCACATTCACCCACCCACACACACACACACACACACACACACACACACACACACACACACACACACACACACACACACACACACACACACACACACACACACACACACACACACACACACACTCAATCAGAAGCATCCACACACATAAATTGCAGTTATTTGCAGTCTGCCTGAGCAGCGGGTCAGTCTGGGTCTAGTTTAGTATATTATTTCCCTCTCAGGGCTGTGTGTTGAGGGAGGGCATGTTTACATGGGGCCAGCCGTGGGGTCTGTTTGGCTGCCCGCTGTTTTGGTCATTCGGCACCAAACACAGACATTCAGCCTCTTTGCGACCTCCTACACAGTGTTTTGTTTGCAATTTCTTGCCAACCACTGTCATACATGCTGGCACAAACAATTGGAAAAGAGAAATGAATCAGAGACAGTAAGAAAGACAGAGATTTTGGCTTT
>NC_137927.1:27985805-27988305 GCF_963457725.1 Sprattus sprattus
TGTATCTGTAATATGCTGTTTAACTTTTTAATTTAAGTGTAATCTGGTGTTTAACTGTTTAATTTAAGTGTAATCTGGTGTTTAACTGTTTAATTTGACTGTAATCTGCTGTTTAACTGTTTAATTTAAGTGTAATTTGGTGTTTAACTGTTTAATTTAAGTGTAATCTGGTGTTTAACTGTTTAATTTGACTGTAATCTGCTGTTTAACTGTTTAATTTAAGTGTAATCTGGTGTTTAACTGTTTAATTTAAGTGTAATCTGGTGTTTAACTGTTTAATTTGACTGTAATCTGCTGTTTAACTGTGTAATATAAGTGTAATCTGGTGTTGAACTGTTTAATTTGACTGTAATCTGCTGTTTAACTGTGTAATATAAGTGTAATCTGGTGTTTAACTGTTTAATTTGACTGTAATCTGCTGTTTAACTGTGTAATATAAGTGTAATCTGGTGTTCAACTGTTTAATTTAACTGTTTTTTTAAATCCCTCTGTATCCTCAGGGGCACAATGGAGGCACGCTTCGTCTACGTCTTCGTCCTGGGCATCCTCTTCACCGGAGCCAAGGACCTGCTCCGCTCGCAGCTGGTGTCTGCGGAGGCGCGTCTGCGCAGCAGGGGATTGTGGGAGGTGTACAGTGGCATGGTGCTGCTGGTGGCGCTGCTCCTGCGCGCCCACAACCTGCCCACACTGGCATGCTGCCTGCTGGTGCAGTCCCTCATGGCCCAGTTCATCTGGAAGAGGCTCCACTACGACGCCGCTCAGACTACCATCATGCACTACTGGTTCGGACAGGCCTTTTTCTACTTCCAGGTCAGTTTTATTTTTATTTATAAGGGGGTTCAGGCTCTGGGCTCTGTAACGCGCCTAGAGGCAATTGTATTGTTATGGCGCTATATAAATACAATTGAATTGAATTGAATTTAATTAGCATACACGCCTGTAAAGGCCATTGGGAAATGTGGCTTTAAGTGGATAACATTTTATGAGACAACATGGATGTGTAGTGAACCACGTCCAGGTACCATGTTTTTAACACCATTCCCCTTCACACGTCATACATTTGGTAACTTGGGCATCATAACAAATGTGCTTCTCCCAGTCGGAGATCTGATGGCAGAGGACAATGATTCGCTCAGATATTGGAAATCAGATTTTTCAGTGAAATGTTAATTGTCTGATGAAATCTTGAAGAGGGGTTGAAAATCAGTGTCTTGTAAGTACGAGGATAAATGTAAGGCTTGGGTGGCCCTTAGAGGAACCCCTTGTCGGCGTACCCCGTTAGTATTTCTGTGCCCGCGCATCGAAGTTCAAAGTGTTGTCTCCACTCTGTGAACCCTCTCATCACAAAGTGCAGAAGTTACATTAGGTCCCTCAGTGCTAGGTCCAGGTAGGCTCAGGTAGGCATCTTGCCATGGTCTCAGGGACAGGAATGGTTATGGGATCCTATGCCAAAGGCTTTGTTATTGAGCGTCTGTCCTGTCAAAGGTTTGTGAGAACAAGGTAAAACATTTTGTACCCCTTAATCTGTATAAATAATTCCCTGTCGCCAGTTTACACTCAATGTACCCATGATGCATCACTCTTTTAATTCATGTTTGTTCAAAAACACTAATACACTCTCTGACACATGTGCACTACCTGCATACCAACTGTTCCTATCTAGTATACATTCCCTTTTGTTTCCAAGAATATGTGCCAATAGTCAGTGTTGTACCTGAACGCGTCAATTGAACGAAAGTTCATGAACTCGTTCATAATTTTGGTGAACGTGAACTGAACGTTCTGTATTATTGCCTGATGAACGATACTGTGAACGCTGGTTCATTCTGGTGTCTGTGAACGGCACGTTCACTCTTTTTAATTTCGTTCAATAAGGTGCCAGATTTCTAGAGACTTCCAGGCGCAAAACACACATTTAACAGTCCTGTTTCCAATCGCTGCGTGTGCTTTCTTTTACTGTGAATGCCTGGCAAGTGTGAGAGCGGCGAAGTTGCATAGAGGCCGAAAGCGGTATTGCAGACATATAGCGATTTAGATTTTCTTTAGCTCGCAACATATTGAAAAAAAGACTGAACTAGTTCATTTTTTGGAGCTGTGAACTTAGTTCAAAATTTTTAATTATGAACTATGAACTGAACTAGTTCATGTAGAAAGTGAACTCTCCCAACACTGCCAATAGTTACATGAAAAATGTGAAATATTTTTTTGGGGCTATTTATTCCCCAAGAACACACTTTTTAAGTGAGTCTATGAGTCAGGTTCCATGTCCTTAAAGTTTGACAGAGTTTAAAATGAAGCTTCACTGCTCATCTCATTTTGCTTAAACAGAATCAGTCACAGTCACAGGCTCCTGTCTATGGGAGGATACTCTGCATGCCGCCTCCGTGGCCATAACCTCATTCATCGCTTTCATCTGCAATAGGATAGGACTGTCCCAATGTGTGCTCTGCTAAGCTGAGCTGGGCTGGCGTAATGATCAAGGTGCCCTACCCCGATCGTA
>NC_137927.1:28000805-28063305 GCF_963457725.1 Sprattus sprattus
TGATGAAATATTTATCAGCCTGTCAGGCTGACATGAGCAATAGGTTGAAGGGCTGACATAACCAACTTATCAAACTTGGACAACTTTGTTAGACTTTATTTCTTTGCTGACATTCAGTTCAAGGTAGTAGCAGACTGATTTATTAGACAAAGTAGCAACTGCTGTTTTGCAAAGTTTTTTTAAGGGTACTTGAACAGTTTCTCTTTGGAGCTAGCTTAAAACCAACCCAATAAAAAGTTATTCCACCTAATCAGGAGCTGGCAGCAGGAACTGTATTGATGTTCTTAAGGTCAACCTTTTCCAAGAGTAAAAACTTGCAACCCTCAGCAGAAGTTCTTATTCCACTGATAACGTGGCAAATGTGCGAGCTTGTGAAACTAGTATGTGTAGAAGAAATAATACCCTTTCCACAGACAATGCCGTGTCCGTGCGATAGCATCTCATGTGTTAGCACTTCTCAGACTTCCTTGTGTAAGTTATTATTACCAGATTATTACCTGTGACATTCATTCATTATGGATAAAAAAAAAGGATATATCCAGGACAAACTCGGTAATCTCAATAATAGGTCTGAGAGACAATGCAATAAGTACTGCAGAGTTTTTGTCCATGCGAATCAGATGCCTATGGTGGTGTACAGACAGTCGTTTCGTTTACTTGCTGAAAAGCTTGCAGCATTTTACAACCGAACCCAATTGTGTGTTGGGAATGTAGACATAAGCATTTTTACAGTATATATTATGTGTTGGGCAGTGATATTGAATATCCAGATTTACTGCACAGGGAGGGAAAGAGAGTGTTTCAGGAAAGATCCTCTGTGTCAGTCTCTATTCTTGCATTCAGTTTATTTCAGGATTTTTGGCGGTTTTATACCAAAACGGTTTACCATTGTGTCACCGAGGAAGCCGAGGGGTCTCTGAATGTGACACGGTAAAGTGAAACCTCAGCTTATATCCCGCTGGGTAACTTTGTATGAAACAGTCACTCTGCAGTCAAAATGGTAATTTACACATTGACAGCAAACTTCACATTTATCCTCCTCCAGTCCCGAGTCCATGTCCAGTCGAGTTATCCCAAAACTGCTTCTGCACTTTAAACAGGCCACTAAGAGTAGGCAGAAATCGAATTAAATGTGAATATCTGCATATTTATTGAATTCATTTTTACTGTTATATGAGATTGATTGTTCTAAGTCTCACACGTAGAAGATAGCATTCTTGTGCATGGAATGGTTTTGTTCGATTGATCATGCAAGCTTTAACTACGTACTGTTGTCACATCTGAACCTTGGTTGCTTCCAATATTCTAAAAGGCATTCAGAAGATACAGAGACCATGTTGAATATGTTTGTAAGGATTTAAGTGTAATGGAAATCTGTTTGCCAGGATGTATATATTCATAGTGTTTATATTTGAACGGTTAATTAAATAATTATACTTCGGAGACAAAAAGGTGCTCTTGACCTCGGTCCAGAGGTTGTCACTAATGCGTCTTCAGACACCAACTATGCAACTATTGAACCTGTCCTGATGAGATGATTCTCCCAGACATGCCAATAATCAATGACTGTGCTAAAGGTCTGTGGTGCACTGCAGCTCAGGTCTTTGAAGCTGAAAGGTTTGAGGATTATTGATGATTGACAGCTCTTTGAAACTCCCTTCAAACCTTGAGAAATGACTGAGGTACACACACAGACAGTACACACACACACGCAGACAGTACACAGAAAGTTTCAAAGAAGGATGCAGACCTTGTAAAACTTTTGACTAAACTTACATGGAATTGTATGAACATCATTCCAGACATTTTTTGCCTAAATATTCCAGGGGGAAAGAGAACATTATTTCGGTGAATACCTTTTGAAGGTTATCTACGGGAACCACTATCAAAATGACACATTGTTGAAGGGATACTTCCATTCATGTTCTTATGATGTGAGTATTTTGAATTATTGTTTTGTCTTTTTTTTGTATCTGAGTAGTTTGCGAATGTGTAACCTAGGAGTCACGGCGTTGTGAAGGACGACTGTTTTGTGTTGATGTTCTGAGGGCAGACCTGAGCTGTGTCTGGTCACTGCTTTTCACTGTTATTGGATGGACCTGTTGATATCCCCACAGTGAAAGCAGAATAGAATACTGCATTATGAGCTAATGGGCACATTGGGGCCGGCTGGTCAGGCTACAAGCAACACAAAATCCCTCTAGCTAGGAACCTAAAAAAAAAAAAAAAAAACAGGAAACGCTCTCTCTCTTTTTCCCTAGAGTCAATTGCGCTTTTTTTTTTTGTGCCATTCATAAACTCCACTGCCTGCTTATGTCCGTACAAAAGAGCGATAGATTTCACAGTGTGAGTCTTTTGCTCAGTTCAGTGCGTATGCATTATGCATCCAGGCCCCCTGCCTGTGAGATCTCTGTCCGCCTCTGCATTAGCGCAGTGCATCCAGCATCAGCGGTCCTTACCCAACACAGCCGTTAGTGTAGCGCGCCGCAGAGCTGCTGGTCAGCATGCTTATTTAATGAAGATTTCAAATTGGATAGGCAGGGAAGCCCCATGCCAGAAGCAGGGCTCTGAGCTTGGAAGTGATTGCTGGCGCCCTCCCAGCGAGCTGAGTCTGTGGGCCGAGGCCGGTTCTCTGGCACTTCAACCGCTGCCTCTCGCAGGGCTCTCAGCGTTGGTACGAGTCTGATCGGGTACATTTAGGGCCGGGGGGTCGGGGCCAGGCTGTGCTGGGCCGGGCTGGGGCGAGTTTGAGTGGTTTGTGTGATCTGATTGGCCCAGTGGCGCGCCGCTCTGATGCCCCCGCTCCCCCCCCCCCCCTGCCAGCCCCACAGAACGACTCTCTGAGCTGCTTATCAGCTCCGGAGCAGCGCTCTCCGCCGCGACACACTCCGCCCGTCTAGAGACGCCGACACACACCACATCCATCTGCTTCTCCCCTCTCCACCCTCCAACCCACCTCTCTCTCTCTCTCTCTCTAAATCACTCACTGTGTCACTCTATCTCTGTCTCTCTTTCTCACTCACCCATTCTCACTCTCTCTTTCTTTCCTTTTCTTCTCTTTCTCTCTCTCTCCGCCTCACACTCTTCCCTTTCTGTTATCTCTCTTTGTTTCCGTCTCTTCTCATCCCTTTCTTACTCCCCCTCCTTCTCTCCCACTCTGTCTCTCTTTCTCATCTGCGTCTCTTTTTTATGACTCTCTCTATCTCACTGCTCCATACCAGAGGAGAGTTCAGAGCAGTTCAGTGCATGTTCCTGCTCTCCCCACTCTCCCCTCCTTCACGTTAGACCCCCTGCCACTGAGAGGTTATTTATGGTCTGGATGATGGACGCACAGTGCCGTTTATCTCTCTCGCTCTCTCTCTTTCTCTCTCTCTCTCTCTCTCTCTCTGTCTCTCTTTCATTTCCACCCTGGAGTGGAGTGGCAGAGCTGAATGCAAGATGGTACTCCTCAGGACCAACCCAGAGAGCTCTTCCACCTCTCCTCTCCTCTCCTCTCCCACCTCCCCTCTCCCACCTCCGCTCTCTTCTCCTCTCCTCTCCCACCTCCCCTCTCCCTTCGCATCCATACTCGGTTGAGCTCAGCTCATGCGGAAACTTTTCATTTGGAGAAATGCGCCGGGAAGGGTATTAGCACCCTCGTCTCCCCGTGGAGCTCGGGAAGGTAAAGTGAGACCGAGAGAAAGAGAGTGGGAGAGAGAGAGAGACAGACAGACAGACAGACAGACAGACAGACAGACTTAGGGGAAGCGGGGCGAAGCGGCAGCCATGAGAGAAGTAGAGCTCCACTGTCTCTGGATGCTAGGGAAAGATGTTGATGCCTCGAAGATGCGGTCAGGAGGTTAGCCGTTGAGCCATGGCATCATTTATTTGTAGGGCCATGGCAATGCAGACGTGCCACTCTTAACGTTGCATGAACAGGGGCCAGGGGGCCCTCCTCCCAGAGTGGGCCCCGTCTGTGTCTGCCCTGCTGGTACAGGTAACTGCATGCCCACCCATGGCCAGCAGATTCTCTGTTTTATCCATTAAGGTGGCAGATCTTTTTGTTTCCTCTGAAGCCTCAGCTCATTAACTGAGGTAGAGTCTTCCGCTCCCAGCTAGTAGGACCTATGCCTGTTTTTCACACCTCTGTTCCTGTTTGGTCTCCATGGTCACAGAACGATAGAGGTCTCCCACAGGTGCCGAGTCAGCTTTTGGGTTCTTTTTCGACGGAGAGTGTTCCCCTGAGAATTCCAAGTCTTTTTTTTTGTAAAGCATTTGATGTCCACCGTGCCTAAATTGTCCTTCCCGTGGTTACAGCTTTAGTTTGGGTTTTATCCATTTACCTCTTTGTTTATCTGTTTACCTTTGTTTATCTGTTTGTGGCTACAGTATCGGTTCTTTCATATGTCCTTATGTTTGGACACCATTTGTCATTTTGTCATTTTCAATCATTATTCTTTCTTTTTGTTGTTGTCGTCTGTCATTTGTGGTTGATTTATTTCTTTCATGTTGGACAAAATGTGTCCTTTTGTAAAGACGAGTATCGTTATATCCTTAATTAATTAAAGCCAGTTCACTGTACCTTATTAAGTTACTTGTGGTTAACCAACCCCTTTGAAACTTTATCTGAATAAAAATAGCTGGTTTCCCGAGCATGGCTTTTTTGTGCAATCACTTTAAGATCTGGATCTACAGCAGATTGATCTGATAGGCGTAAGAACACAGAGGGGAGGCGACGCGCGTGCCTGTTCTCTCTGCTGTTCTACAGTCGCTTCACCGAAAGGAGCAATTTGTCCTGTGAAGCCATTTAAAGAGCAAGATGGATGGGGCCCATTCACTCCTATTGTTGGGTGCAGCACGGTAATGCCGCGGTGAAGAACAGAACCTCGTCTGGAGAAATAAATCACCAGGTGAGATGTACTGAACACGTGTTTCATCACCTATTTACTCCTGGATCTGGAAACTTTCAAACTTGACTGCTTTTCTTATTTTCGTTTTGTGTGTGTGTGTGTGTGTGTGTGTGTGTGTGTGTGTGTGTGTGTGTGTGTGTGTGTGTGTGTGTGTGTGTGTGTGTGTGTGTGTTTAGATGGTAGGCTTGTACAAATGCTGAACCTCCAGAGAGCACACAGTGTGTGTGTGTGTGTGTGTGTGTGTGTTTCTTAACCCCTGTCAGCATGACATCTGTGCGGGGGTGCAGTGTTGCTGGCTACCTGAAGTATTTTTAGTCATGTTTTTTAGGCCCAGCATTTTCACTTGAATGTGCCATAAATCAAAAGTCCTTATTAAACCCAGTATATACCTCCCCAAACAGCCATTTGTCATCGATGAAGTAATGTCCCTTTTCTGCGCATTCTAGAATGAAATTGCCAAGGATGCCAACGGCACCCCGGTTCCCCTGTGAGGTCTATTTCGGCACCTCATCACACTGTAATACCTCTCTGCTGCCTCTTTAAAATAATGTATTTTGCTATTTTCTCGAGGTTTTAGTGGCCTCGACATGCGTAAAACCCCCAGTGCAGGATTAAGACCTGTGTGTGTGTGTGTGTGTGTGTGTGTGTGTGTGAGGACTAAGACCTGCTGCAACAGAGCGCGTGGGAGCTCCCACATCAACGCCTCGCAAACAGACACAAGTGCCGGATGGATTGGTGTCATAAAAACACGATGTGGGCGTCCAGGTCCCAAGTGACCCCCCCATATACCCCCCCCCCCGAGGAGAGGCCTTTATTGAGTTCTGAATCAGGGCGAGTGAAGTTAAATCTGACGACTTGAAGAGTGAAGAGCTCTGCCACTCTCAGAGAGAGACACACACACACACACACACACACACACACACACACACACACACACACACACACAAACACAAACACACACACACTCCCCTCCCTTTTCTCCCACCTACGACCAGAGATCAACCACACCAGTGCCCCTCCTCCACCCTACAGCAACAACAACAGGAGGAGGAGGTGGAGGAGAGGGAGGACAGGAATCTATCGGATGGGCTTTCTCCCTCTGGACACGGCGATATAGAGAGGCCTTCGTCTGCAGCCAGTGCGTTGGCGGACATATTGGCTCAAACTGACCGGGGGGGTGGACAGAGTGATCAAGGGGTTTTGGTCGTTGACTCTCCCTCTTCTTAAAGCAGCTGGAGTTTCTCTCCGCAGTTCGAGACACTCGGAGGCGAAAGTTAAGCGAAGGACATTCAAACAAGAGAGAGATGGTGGGGGGGGGATCCTGGTGGGGGGGAGGGGGGGGTTTGTACAGGCTGTTTATGAATATTCATCTGGCGAGGGCCATACAGTACCTCAAAGGGATTACACATTATGTAAGGGCCTCTTTTCTCTCTAGCTGAGGGGGAGCATCATGTCTGCATAATCATTTACTGCAGGGGGGCAGGGAGGGACAGTCGGTTTTTTTTTCTGTTCTTTCTGCGTAGGCTCTTAAAAGGGTTTAGCACTTTAGACAGCTGAGCTGACTGGGTGTTATTTGTGTCAAGAAAGTTTTAGACTTAAGACGAGAGTTCCTTCTGACCGATCGGTGCTTTGTTTGCAAGAAACAGGCCCACACACACATCCTTGTCTCATCATGTAGAGGTCATTGTTTGAAAAGTCACAGATACAAAACAAACAAATCATAAGAAAAATGAAAGGCTATGAAATGAAATCTGCTATCTGCTTAACTAAGGCTCAAATAAGGCTGAACAACAGACAAGAGGCAGATTTTCAGCTAAAATTGTCTTTGCTCTTTCTAATTAGATTAATTACAACTGACATAACAACGGAGCCTGAACCACTAAAGACGCATTAGAGCTAACAGCAGAAGGAGTTGAAGCTATGATGGTCTAAATGGTCTTTAGACTCTGAACCATTTAAGTTATTTCAGCCAACGCTCCAGCATATCATTGTTGTTCAGCAAGGACTTCCGTCGTTGTTCTTCTTGAAACGCATATCCCAGGAACCACACTTGTAATTAGTGGTCGCATTCAGTAGTTCTAACCATACAAATTTGCGACCATTTTTGCGAATGATCGTTTAAACTACGCGTTCGAGAAACACCAAATTGCCGAACCACGGTTGCAACGATGGAGATTGTGACCATGGTTACACAACGATGCTTTCGAGAAACGCACCCCAGGACTATCTTCTTCTTTTTTTTAATAAAGAGTGACCCTGCGATGACCTTAATAATTAACTTTAAAGCTCATGTAGTGATCATCCACACCACGCCTGTGCTGACATTTTTCGGTTTGCCCTGTGTGAGAAATGGCACTAACTCCAGAGACTAACAGCTGGATGAGAGGGGCTAGTCAGTGCCTGGCGCCAGCTTGCTGAGTTAAGCGTAATGTCAGTATCTGAATGCTAAGCAGAGGCTGTTATGTTAGGAGTCATGCCTGTCTGAGGGGGGAATCTGCAGGCTCGGGGCTGCAATCGTTTGTCAAAGAGAACAGGTGGTCCTCTCTCTGACTCGGCTACCTCCCCTCCCATCTGTACAACTCTGCTTTAAATGTATTTGAAATAATCCCTCTGGTAAGGCTGTGACAGTGATGGTAGCAGGGGCGGAGTGGGACACAAAAATCCACCGGGACAATTCTGACTGCACCGGCCCACCACCGGCCCATAACGTGCCCACAACGTGCCCACAACTGGCCCAACCCGCATCCCCTCCACCTCCCATATATCAACTACAGAAACAAACGGGCGGCTTTTGATCATTATTGTTAGATTTATAGTTGATGTGTGGGTGACAGACATGACAGTGACAGTGTATTTGTATATACTTATGGAAATACGGAACAAATCGCGTCCCGTATTGGCTCAAATGTTATGCTAATTCGCAACAATGTGTCATGTCAACTCACTCGCACCTAGTTGACGGCTGGTTGAATAAATCCGTAATTCTTGTACATTTTGATGCACTTTCCTCCAGCATCCGCCTCTTTTTCAGTCTGGCCTTTTTGCCCCCTCCTTTCTCCTTTCTCTTATGTCCCTCCATCAGGCCCGCTTCACCTGCTATCTCTCCCTGATAGCCGCTAATTTATCTCCCTAGGTTCACTTGATAAAGGCAGTCATTTCCCATGATGCTTTGCACCGACTATTCTACATTCAACAAAAAAAAAAAACGAATTAAATCGCTGGCCAATTTATATTTGTGGTCATGAAAGTAATGGAGCGTCTGAATAAAAAGAATTACATCAATATAGGAGGCTAAACAAAAATCAGAAGGTTGGATTGATGGGAGTGAGTTTGACACACACCATTGTGATGTACAGATACAAATAGTGCTATAAATAGTGGTTGGACTGCCCAATTTTGTAACTCTCGGAGAATTTAGAGATTTTCCCGGGACCAGGATTTGACGTATATTCCAATGGGCCGCTCATGAATTTGATGCGACGGCTGCGAAGGCCGGCCTGCAGGCTGGTTCTCGAGAGATTATTGGCCTACCGGCCGACCGGGAAAAATCCCGGTGCTCCCGATGGCCACTCCGCCCCTGGATGGTAGCTGAAAGAGCTCTTTTCTTCTGTTGCACCCGCATTGCATTGTGAGTATCTTAGGGCAAGACTCTAGCACCAGCACAGCAACGAAGTGGGCCGCGACGCTTACAACACCCCATGTGTCACAGCTACCTCCCTGAACTGCTGTGGATCATACGTGTGTGTGTGTGTGTGTGTGTGGGTACATCGCCAACATTGCTGCTACACTTGTGTGTGTGGGTGTGTGTGTGTGTGTGTGTGCGCGCGTGTCTACATCGCCAACATTGCTGCTGCGGTGCAGCTACCGCCAGCCCTGACTTATCAACAAATGATTTCACTGTCTATTTTTGCTGAGAACCACACGCCTCACGAGTGAAAAAACGGCTCCACGCTGAGACTCTAGATGGTGTGTTGCTGCAGCGAGGATCGAGGCGCACCTCAAACAGGCATCTCACTCAGGCTGCGTGGCTGCTCTAATCGGTTTTCATAAAAATGTACAAAAGAATATCATTATGATATAATTAAATACATAGACATTTATTATAAATGTATTAATAATGGAATTGCACTGTAATTATAATTAACAAAGCTCACCAAGTTTATATAATTTTGTAATTATTTGTTTGTGCAAGTGTACAAACAAACTGCATACTTAAAACATTTCCCTGCCACTTTTACCATTATTATTCTTAGAGTAAAATCATTTCAACTTCTAATTTAACTATCCAACTTACATATCTTACAACATGAGTGTAGACGTGGCAGAGTTGAATGTTAAGTGAAACAAAAGAGTGCACAAACACAGTAGAAGAACTAAGCCCGCACGATAGGCTTGCTCAAGAATGCGCTTGTATTGAACGACAACGTATGGCAAAGATTTTGACAGACCAAGCCCACTCTGCTGTTTCACTGACGTGCAGGGTCATACAGCTCTCATAGTGCTGTCAGTCTTTCCTCTTTCAGGTGCAGAGACTGACTATGGGAGATATTCCCCCAGCGCACTGCTGTAGCACTGGGTATGTGTGTGTGCGTTTCCCATTAAACAGTGTCAGCTTGTTAGTAGGGAGAGATTGCTTTTAGCTTCGCTACAGCTGATGTTCGTGTCAAGCCAAATCTGATCTTAAAATTCAGATGAGCATCAGGTTGGCAAACGTGCTCCCAGTACAGGGATATCTGAGCGGATGATTCAACCACACTGGTGGATTGCATGTGTGATATACACAGTAATACCCAGCCAGGCAGCAGTCAGCAGGCAGCAGTCAGCAGACAGCGTTACTGTGACAAGTAATTGAATGGGTGAGTAAATAAAAGAATGGATGAGTGCTCTGGAAAGATTGTTTGCAAACGTGTGTGTTGTGGATCCTGTCAGTAACCGTCAGTGTGTGTTGTGGATCCTGTCAGTAACAGTCATTGCCTGAAGCATTCCTTTCGAGGCATTTGGTTTGAGACTTATCCCCTGACTTCTTTCTTTCCCCTTTTTTTTTTGCCCACTATCACCTTCAGAGCTGTTAAAGCTGATCCTGTTTTCCTCAGTGAGAGAGAGAGAGAGAGAGAGAGAGAGTGTTCCTAAGGAAGTGAGATTGAATGATTGTTTTCCTCAGTGAGTGAGTGAGTGATGATGTAATTACCCATGGTTTGTGTTTGTTTGTTTTAGCATTTGGTCCATACTTCCTGTTTTCTGTATTATCATTATCATTGATTTTGGATACAAATGTTTATTTGAGTGTGTGGGTGCGTTGCGTGTGTGTGTGTGTGTGTGTGTGTGTGTGTGTGTGTGTGTGTGTGTGTGTGTGTGTGTGTGTGTGTGTGTGTGTGTGGAGAAGGAGATTGGCTCCACTTCTGACATTCAGGCAAGCCGAACAACAACCTCCCTGGACAGCCACGCCTCCAGGCCCCAGTTGGATTGAGTTGAAGCGGACCTTGAAGGGGGCACTGGGTGTGTGCTGACCCAAACCCAGGCCCAGACCCATGCCCAGAACCAAACCCAGCTATGAGGCCACCAGGGTCCAGACCTCGGTTCAGTTTTCTGATTCAAAAATGAAATAAGAAGCTACACGCAACTGAATAGCAAGTCAAATAGTTTGTAGAATAGCTCATTTAGTTTCTAGAAAATTCTTACCCCTAAGTAACAAATCAGTAAGAGTGAGAGAGAGAATTTTCCTCCATAAGAAAAGAGAGAGCACCCTTTGCTGAGGCTGGTGGCGGTTAGGGCTGGTGGTGGTTAGGGCTGGTGGTGGTGAGGCTGGTGGTGGTTAGGGCTTGTGGCGGTTAGGGCTGGTGGTGGTTAGGGCTGGTGGTGGTTAGGGCTGGTGGTGGTGAGGCTGGTGGTGGTTAGGGCTGGTGGCGGTTAGGGCTTGTGGTGGTTAGGGCTGGTGGCGGTTAGGGCTGGTGGCGGTTAGGGCTGGTGGTGGTAAGGGCTGGTGGTGGGTAAGGCTGGTGGCAGTGTGGCCGGTGCCACTCTCAGAGAGATGTCCTGTCAACTGGGGGCTTTCTGCAAGTCTGACCGTGCCGCCATGGCCGAACCTGTTTCCCAGAGCGCTCCCTCTTTGTCTTTCTCTATGCTCTGTCTCTCCTGCTTACACTCTCTCTTCCTCTTCATCTCTCTCACTTATTCCTTCTCTCTCTTCATTTCTCTCTCTCTCTCTCTCACTTATTCCTTCTCTCGCTCTTCATTTCTATCTCTCTCTTCATTTCTCTCTCTCTCTCTCTCCCCCCCCCCCTCTCTCTTCATCTCCCTCTCCCTCTCCCTCTCCCCTCTCTCTCTCTCTCCTCTCTTTCTCTTTGTCCCTCTCTCACTCATTCTTGTTCCCTCTCTCCTCTCACTTTGATCCTCCAGGAATTGTCTGTCTGCCAAGAAGCAGCTGGAGCCGAGTCAAATGATTTAAAGCAGCTAGAGAGATTTCTAAAAATACAGAGTGCTGTGGGGGCTATTGATTAATGGGCATTTTGTGTGTGTGTGTGTGTGTGTGTGTGTGAGAGAGAGTTAGGGGTGTAGTTTTATGCGTGTGTGTGTTGGTAGAGGCGGGGGGCTCACCTAGGCTGATGCTCCCCCCCCCCCCCCCCCAACACCACCATGGAGTAAGGTCAGACATGGAACTGTATTGTCCACTGACCGTCTACTGAGTGTGAATGGAGTAAGGTCAGACATGGAACTTTAGTGTCCACTGACCGTCTACTGAGTGTGAATAGAGTAAGGTCAGACATGCGACTATAGTGTCCACTCAGACTTGGAACTGTAGTGTCTGACTCGTCTGGAGGGAGTGTGTACTAACCGAGGTGAAGGGAGGAGAGGGAGTGAGATATGTGGGCTTGTCTCTCTCTCTCTTTCTCTCTGTCTCTCTCAGTGTATGTGTGTGTATGTGTTTTAATATCGATGTTGTTGGTGAGGTTTTAAAAGGATTAATGCATTGTCCTCGCAGCCCATCAAATTGTTACTTTCAGGAAATGCGTATTAGAAGACCATGAATGTTTTCCTTGAAAATAACGTAAAGGACTTGTTTGCCAGATTAGTACATAAAGCAGTGGCTGCTTTACTGTACAGACATTTTGCAGCATCGATTCGCACCCATAAAACTCATGGCTTCCCCAGACTGCATGAGACCAAGAGAGGTGCTTCAGCACCTACCACCTATTAAAATTCAGTTTGCACTTCTCCTTTTCCTCCCTTCTGAAGTTTCCATCATTTACTATGGCAACCCACTGAGGACATTTTAATTCGGGAAGAGCAGCCTTCTCGTTCACTTGTTGCTCTCCGACACAGCCTTGCCTCTCTCTCTCTTTGCCACTTTCTTCTCCGCCACATGAAAGAGTGAGTTGGAGGAAAGGAGAGATGCAGAGATATGGAGGGGTGGCAGGGGGGGGTGGGTGGGTGACAGCAGTTGCGTAGCGATGAAACACAGTCACCTCTTTCATGGATGTCTTCGCTCTTGTGCATCACGAGAAATAGACGGAGAAGAAGAGGGAGGCTTCAGGAGACGCATCTCCTCCACCTGCCTCTCTTACCGGGCTGTGGGAGTACCTAAACACTCCAGCACATAAGGCCTTTTCAAGTGGTGTGTGTGTGTGTGTGTGTGTGTGTGTGTGTGTGTGTGTGTGTGTGTGTGTATGTATGACTGTGTGTTGGTGGGTGTGTATGTCTCTCTAAATGTATGTATCTCTCTGCGTGTCTCAGTTAACCAGGATGGGAGTGCGTGTGGATGAGTCTGTGATCCACGAAGGTCTACAGAAGTGGAAATGAAAAGGGCTTCAGAGAACGCAATACCTGCTACTGCAGCAGGTCTTAAGCGGAGCTGCTTCTTGTTGTCGACGGCCGCCATTTTAAGAGCATGTTTCCACAGCACCGAGGAGCAGAGGCAGGCAGAGCTTCACAGGGCTTACGAACAACAACAGCTCCACTGCAGGGCTGAACAAAAGTTCCCCTCTCTACATATTCCCCAGCATGCCCAGAAATAGAGGTCCAGGTTACTTAGGTGACGAACGCTACCTAAATAGAAGCTCCTTTTCAGGTTCATCATTCAAGTTTCTTTGTGCAATGCACTTTGCTGTTCCAGAGAGAGAGAGAGAGAGAAAGAGAGAGAGAGAGCGCTTTGAAGGTGATTTGAAAAATGAATCATAAACACCTGAAAGTGATCCATGCCTTCTCCGGCTGGTTCTGTTTTCCTATGTGCTTTTCAACAGGCAACACATCAAGGTACACAGGGCTGAATGTGCACACTCCTGTTGTGGCAGTATTCTACACCACACGGTGTATTTCCGACACTGCACAGTGAACTCTGACCAGACTCTTCTGTAACAAGCTGACAAGCTGACAAGCTGTCATCATAGCTCGTGTCAGATGTGGCCCAGATCTGGCCCAGAACCGCTGGAGCTCGGTGGGAGGTCAGTGGTGGACCTGAAATGAGGCTGATGGTGGTGGGTTTGCTCCAATCAGTAGGCATCCACTGGCTCTGTGCACAGGGGAGGTTTGGGGGTTGGGGGTTAGGGTGGAAAGGGCATCTCCCTGGCATCCATCTTCCTCTCCCTGGCGGCTCCATCCTGCTTCTGAAAAACGAATCCCACCTTACCTACCGGGAGCTCCACATAACCCACCCACCTTTTACATAGCACGTTAAATCATGGCGGATTTCCTGTCCGAACAAAGGAGAACACACACATACATACACCACAGCCTTGTATTATCTGGATGTTGGTGGTTGCAGAGAAAATAAAGGGAGGAGGGGGAGTATGTGTGTGTTGGCGTTTTTCATGCGTGTGGTCTTATATTGGTATAGATAGCCGTGTTAAATTGCAATGTGATGAGGATCCTAGGGATGCGTGTGTGGGGGGGTGGAATGAAAACACTCCACTTGCATGGGATCTACGGCAGCCCTGAATATGAAGTGTGTGTGTGTGTGTGTGTGTGTGTGTGCATGTGTGTGTGCGTGTGTGCATGGGATCTACGGCAGCCCTGAATATGAAGTGTGTGTGTGTGTGTGTGTGTGTGTGTGTGTGTGTGTGTGTACGTACGGCAGCCCTGAATATGAAGTGCCTCTTGGGATGGCTTAAGGAAGCAGGCAGGCACAGCCTGAAGCTGCTGATGCCAATCAATACTGGCATTAGAGTCTTGTCATCTTTCTCATGCCTGGTGTGCGTGGGCGCCGTGCAAAGCTTTGTTTGCCTTCGCACAGGGCTCTGTGTGAGCTGTGGCTGCGGCGGCGGCAGTGGCGGCAGCACCTAACTAATGACTTAGTCACTTTCACAGCTTATTATTCCTGCAGGTCCCTGGAGTTATCAACAGGGACTAACACCACGGTCCAGGCCAGCCTCCGGGCCTCTGAGGCTGGGAGATATCGCCTCTTTGATATGCCGTGAAAGACACGCCACTCCGCTCCAGACTCATTCCTCCTCATGGTGTGCCTGTTCACGGGCATCGTCTTTGCTCGGGTGGACTAGGTTGTGTTTGCCAGCTAAATTCCCCCGAAAGCAAGGAACTGGAATAATATTGTCCGTGGGAGGAAGTTATGAATGAATCCCAGCCCCCCCGAGGCTTGAAAGTGAAAGTGAAAGTGAAAGTCCTCTCTATGGCAGAGGTGGTGTAGACACACACACTCTGAAATTAGCCTCTGCATTTAACCCATCCAGGGAAGTGACACACACACACACACAGTGAAGTGAAGTAACACTAACCCGGAGCAGTGGGCTGCCATTGGCGGCGCCCGGGGAGCAGTGATCGGGGTTAGGTGCCTTGCTCAAGGGCACTTCAGCCGTGGATGTGGGCATGGGAGAGCAGTGTCTATTCCTGCACCTGACACCTCTATTGGTGTCATCCTTGACTCAGAGCTTTGTCTTGACAAGCAAATTTGTGCTGTTGTTGAAAACAGTTTTTACCAGTTACGCGTAATTGCCAAGATAAAACCTTTCCTGTCTCCTAAAGACCTGGAAAAAATCATCCATGCCTTCATTACATCACGGCTGGACTATTGTAATTCTTTATACATAGGCCTACCCCAATCCCTACTAAACCGCCTTCAGATGGCCCAAAATGCAGCTGCAAGACTGCTGACAGGCACTAAAAAACATGACCACATCACACCAGTTCTTGCCTCCTTGCATTGGCTTCCTGTTCATTTTAGAATTCAGTTCAAGGTTTTACTGATTGTTTTTAAAGCTCTTAATGGACAGGCCCCTAGTTACATTTCTGACCTTATCACTCCACACCAAGCCCCCAGGTCTCTCAGATCATCCGGCAATGCTCTCCTCCATGTGCCTCGGTCAAGGCTCAAGCGAAAAGGTGACAGAGCCTTTGCAGTTGCAGCGCCACGGCTGTGGAACCAATTGCCCCTGGACATTAAAAATGCTCCGTCCATCTTTGTTTTTAAGTCTAGGCTCAAAACTCACCTTTTCACTCTATCCTTCCCAGCTTCCTAACCCTCCGTCTGTTGCCCCATCTGTAACTCTGTATATGTCTCTTGTTGTCATTGCCGTCTCTGTTCCTGTTGTCATTGTTTCTGTTGATCTGTCTGTCTACTGTTGCTCGTCTCATATTGTAATTATTTGTTTACTTATTTTTTACTTTATTTTATTTATATCACTATTTTTATGTACAGCACTTTGGTCAGTGAAAGCTGTCCAGCGGGGTGTTCCACATGAGTGATGATCTCACACAGATGACAGATTCCAGCACACCACCTTTTGCAGTGTTTTTAAAGGACCCCTAGGCACACGGATCAGCCCATCGAGCAGCCAACTTTAGTACTGTTCAGCTCCTAAAGTTGTGATAGTTCTTCTCCAGTACAGCACTGTACAAGTGTTTCCCAGCAATGACACTGTGCACTGAATCATTTTGATTGATCACCAGTGATATTATTAGCATTTTTGTCTGTTACACTACCATTCATTATTCCATTCCATTACATATATTGATCTGACTAATGCAATGCACTGACTGTATGAAGCGTAGAATGTAAAAATAAGAATGTCATTTACTTTATTGAATGAATAAGTAGTTCGCAGAAGCCCGTTGCCATGGTAAATGTTTTAGATCTGCTCAGTCTAGACCACAATAGCATCCTCTAAATGTAGACGTCATGTACTGATGCTCCTGCCCACTCGCATCCATACATCAGTTACCTATATGTTGTGTATACATTCTGCCTGACATTTTTTATTTGCATTACAAACAAACGACTCTTCCGTTCCAAAGGTTATATTTAATTCATGGAATACCTTCCTGCTTGTCAACACTCCAGTGTATTTTGGGTACGACCCTGGGTTTCCATACATAAGTAATGAGCCTCGACATATTTTAAGGTGTAACCAGTAATTTGCCGATAAGGCCGAGGTCTCAATGGGAGGGAAGTTGTGGCAGAGAAGGGAGAAATGTGAGAGCAGGCTGATAACAGCGTCCTTTGTGACGGAGGCTGTTCTGTGTTAACAAACTGTCTGTTTGAAAGGGCAGGGTGTTTGGGAAGAGAGAGGGTTGCGCTCGTCTGTATGACGGCGAGAACTACCTGGGATCCGCTTGGCACAGTCAGCCTGTTAAGTCGTCGCTGGCTCCGTGATAAGACAGGACAGCTCTAACCTTTTAATGTATGCGAGCCAACAAAGTGATCATTCTCATGCAAAACAAATACACTCCCCAATGCTGTCACTCTATTAGAGTGTGTGCTTGTGTGTCTGTGTGTGTGTGTGTGTGTGTGTGTGTGTGTGTGTGTGTGTGTGTGTGTGCGTGTGCGTGTGTGCATGCGTGTGCGTGTCCATGCGTGTGCACGTGGGGGGGGGGGGGGGGGGGATCACACACTGACTCTCCAAAGGAAAGGGAGGTGGTTGATTGGTGGGCCGATTTGGCAGGGTAAATTTCCTCCCACGAGTTTATCTAATCCTGCCATGCCACAAAAGAGAGATGGGGGGGGGGGGGGGTGACAAGAAGCACTCTTGGTCCCCAGTTGACTCCACATGTCAGAGGCAGAGATTAGTCTTGCTGCCTCACTGCACTGGCTATGGTGACGGAGATGGGGACGGCAATATCTACGGCTGTAGGCTTTCTGGGTAATCGCCCGTGCTGTCCACACCTTTCAGATGGAACACTGAGCTCTAAGTGGAGGCCACTTTCCTCCCTCGCTGCTGCTCTTGCCTGTCTTCCTGTGCCACTGACGGTTTTAATAAGGGGCCATTTTGTGCCTTGACTGGCCATTGTGATCAGATTGTTACTTACCTTACAAGTTGCATGTCACAAAGGGAAGGGGAATCCATTTAGGGACTGGGAAAACTTTCTATCCTGTCAAACAGCTTCTGCCCTGTCAAAACATTGCTATAAGGGATAGGGGCCAGGGTTGTTGACGCTGATTGCTGAAGAAAAGAAAAAGTGAACATTTTAATAGTGAGAATGCATGCAGGACATACAATGTGGCATACGTTTGTCAAACTTTGTCTGCATAACATTGAATTCTTTAAATTAATTCATTAAATTGATTTAATTGAATACATGTATTCAAATGTCACACTTCTTCAAGGACGTAGCAAAGAAGTCAATGGTCCGTGAAAGCATGATTTTTAGTTTAAATCAATGAGCTTTCTTAAACTAGGAATAGAATGTTTAGGCAAACCCACTGAGACTGTTAGGCATCTCTGTCTGAAGCAGAAGACTGGTGGCCAATAGCAACAGATAAGTATGAAAACCCCTGGGTGTTGCCCTGGTGATAAACCATGACACTGCCCACAGAGTAGCGGTGAAAAAGGGCTATGAACTTTTCACACAATGACTCATAAAGTTCACAGAATCATAAAGAGACAGAAGGGTCTGTTGAGAGCTTTAACCCCTATATGAGCCCTTGAGACAGGTCTGTGTGAAGCCCTCTGATGTGGGCCTGGTGCTCCAAAAACCAAAACCACATTTATATTTCAAACAGTATGAATTTTCTGTGTGTCTACATGTGTCTGTTAACAAGCCAATTAGCAGTACAGTTACAAAAAAAAGTCTTTCATCGCTCTGAGTGATTTCATAATTGGTAATTACCAATTGTTTCATATGGTTTCATTATTTTCTCTATCCATATCTGTGTGTGCGTGTGTGTGGGTGTGTGACATTGTAAATGCGCCTGAGAATTTGTGTGAGACATTAAGTGTGAAACTAACTGTGCCTCCATTAGACACAAGGCACTTTGCAGTGTGTAGTCATCTTTACAGCGTTGCACGTTCCTAAACAACGTTAATGCTCCATCTGTCAATAAGCCTTAACACACTGTCTCTGCTAGCTTTGGGGTAACCCAGTGTCTCTGCTAGCTTAATGTATTCAGGCTATCAACCTCCATATCAGCCCACTCCCCCTCAAATGGACAAACACGGCTGAGCATTAACCCCTACTTAAATGTTTTATCCAGACATTTTGTGCGTTGCCCTGTTTAGTTGCAGATGCAGTATATCACCCTCCAGAGTATGACCTCCAAAAGTATGACCCAGTGCTTTAATATTTATTATCTCCCTCTGGAACGAAATACTGTTTTCTGATTGGCTAATGGGGTGTACATTAAGTTCGTATAGACGGACACCTTGGACGTAGTCCCAGTAAAAAAGTTAAATCGCCGCTCCATATCAATGCTCTTGAATGGTTACCATTGACAACCAACGTAACGTTTATTTTTTGACAGCTAGGATAAATTGAACCAAGATGGCGGCGTGTTGGGAGAAGTTAGTGGGAAATGTTTTATGTGAATTAAGCTATCTACACCACTTTTTATGTGTCTAAATTGACTCGGTTAGTTGTTTATGTGCTACACGAATGTTGCAGAGTATTGTAAGTCTTAACTGAAAGTCTCGAATATTATTTATAGGCGGCTGCTAACGCTTAGACCAAAAATCCATTGAAACACATAGTAGCTAGCTAGCCTCACTGCTAATAATATAACGTTGCTCTCACACGCGAGTTAGTGGCGATATCCAAATCAATATAAACAAATATTAACAAAGTTGAAAGTGTCCCATTGTAGTTTTTGTTATTTTAATGGCAGTCACTGGGCATCGGTGCAAGTCCAGCCTGAAAAGCTATTGGACCCCAAGTGTAGTTGAGAGGAAGCGATGGAGTGACATTTTAACGGCCAGTGGTCCAGCTCACACGGCTAACTCGACTGCTCCTCAACGCCTTGCTGTCGATTGTCAGCCTTCGACCAAAATTACCAAACTTGACCTCCCTGTTGCTCTGTCCAACTTCACCATCGACTTTAAATAGTTCAACTTTAAATAGTAAAACCTTATGAACAACACCTGTGTCCGTGTGTCCGTTTACAGAGGAGAGCTCATGAGTGTCACTTTGCAGCAATGCCCGGGGAAGCTAAAGGTCATATGATAAGACAGCTAAATTAACAGGAAGGGTCTGTTCCACGCACTACTTTCTCACTACTTTCTCTAACGGGAGCACTAGGCTTCAAATCAAGAATTCATCAGGTTATTATGCATATTAAGTTTCCTAAAGATAAAGGAAATTCTAAATAATAATAATAAAAACATTTTTGGATGTTGTAGACGGTACAAAGATAACGGCCTTCGAGCTGTACAGTTCTACAAAGATAATGGACTTCGCGGAGCTGCGCGTCGTGGAGTTCTTTGCCCCGCATCGTCCATTATCTTTGTAGAACTGTACAGCTCGTCGGCCGTTATCCCTTACGTAGCGCCATTATCCTTTCTGACATTAGATTGGACAATTAAACCCCACGTGTTCCACTTTGGGTCCAGGAAATCACATACGCAATACACATAGAGTACTAGTTTACTGTACTGTAAAAACCAGTGATAGTGTGTTACTTTGTCTTGATCGGAGTTTGTAGTGTTTCTTTTTTTTTGTTTTGTTTTTTCAAAATTTTGTTTCTTAAAACAGCGAGCTGAGCATCTCATCAGAAGAAATGAAAGGGCTCCGAAACGGCCACTGGACCCACACTGTGCATCGCTCATGAATAATCGGTGTGAGTTGTGAAATTTCTTGCAATGACGGTGATGTTGATAGCTTACGATTTGATGTGTTTTTAGGTCACTGAAATATTCCCTGTCTGGAGCTTATGCGTGGTGCTTGGAGTGACCGAGTGGCAGCCACTATCGCTCTCACAAGTCATCAAATATTTATACTGCCCCCATGTTAACATAGATAATCTGTCAAAATCCTGAATGCACGTGTTTCTCCATTTACATCATTTTAGAGATGCTGGGCCTCCTGATGGGTGTTTACCACTTCCACTGCATCTCTGCCTTCAATGCCTCGCTGAAAGCTGGGAACAGCATATGGTGTGAGATGCCCCCCACCCCCCCACCCCCGCGCCAAGACATTCTCACAGTGGTAGAGCTTTGAGAAACTGCCACATATGTTTGAGGAGATAATTGCGATAGTAGCAGTAGTCTAATCCTGCAGCCGACACACATGAAGTTCAGCGTCTGCTGGTGGTTTGACAGCTTGTTCAGGCTGATGTGTCCATACATTCTGTGCGTCACAGAGGGACGCAGTCAGTATGTTCTGCGTTATGTCGCGGAAATGTTGTTCCAGAAGCTGCCGTCTGTCTGCCATATTGTTTCATTTCTCTGCTTTCTAAATGTAGCAGGTGAGGTTTGAGCCCCTCTTCCTGCTCCGTTAATACATTTTTATTGATTTAAAAATAGATTTTTTGATTGATGGACACCTTAATCAGGATGTCCCCGTTCGGCATTCCTCTTCCGGGAAAACGTGACTTCCGTGTTGATGGCATGGTCTGCAGGTTGGATTGGCTGGTTCAGGCCTCATCGCGAGGGGTCTGTCCAACTATGTTAAGGGTGGTTGGTCCCCAGTGTTGTAGTGGTCTCTGAAGAAGTGGGTATACTCTTATTTTTTTTTAAGCAGCCCATACAGCACAGGTTAAACGCCCTGTTTTTAGAAGTGGGTATATGCTATATGAACTCTACCATGACCTTAGATTAACTCTACCATGACCCTATAAGAACTCTACCATGACCCTGGATGTTCTATATGAACTCCACCATGACCCTACATGTTCTATATGAACTCCACCATGACCCTAGATGAACTCCACCATGACCCTAGATGAACTCCACCATGACCCTAGATGAACTCCACCATGACCCTAGATGAACTCCACCATGACCCTAGATGAACTCTACAGTATATGAACTCCACCATGACCCTAGATGAACTCCACCATGACCCTAGATGAACTCTACAGTATATGAACTCCACCATGGACACATTAATTTAAAGGGGTTGGCAGCACTGATTGGGAAAATGAGTGTACCTTAAGTATCTTGTTTTTAAACCAGAAAATGGTGATGACTTTCACGGGGGTTGATAACTCCACAGTATGTGAGTAGGCCCCTGTGTGCTTCCTCCTCCTACCCTCCCTTATCTCGTGTGGTGTTCTTTATTCTACTTTATTTTCTTTCATGTGCCTCTGTTCTGGTAACTGCATATTAGTGTGGCGTTGGTGGGACTTTCACCCCCAGCTTCCTATTCCATTGTCCTGGAGTGGGTTCCTCTTCCTCAAGAGTTGTAGTGTGTGTGTGTGTGTGTGTGTGTGTGTGTGTGTGTGTGTGTGTGTGTGTGTGTGTGTGTGTGTGTGTGTGTGTGTGTGTGTGTGTGTGTGTGTTAGTGAGAGAGTGTGAGTGTGTCCGTGTGTGTGTAACTGTGTGTATATGTTACTGTGTGTGTTACTGTGTGTCTGTTTGTGTGTATATGTTACTGTGTGTGTGTTTGTGTGTGTTTGTTTCTGGGTGTGTTACTGTGTGTGTGTGTGTGTGTGTGGTATATGGCCCCAAGATCCTTCCCTTTTCAGCTAGTCCCTTGTGCCATGGTAAGCCCCAGCCCTGCTCCCTGCTTCCTGTGCTTTAACTAGTAGACTATTGGGCCTACAGGGCATTGCTGTGTGTGTGTGTGTGTGTGTGTGTGTGTGTGTGTGTGTGTGTGTGTGTGTGTGTGTGTGTGTGTGTGTGTGTGTGTGTGTGTGTGTGTGTGTGTAGACTATTGGGCCTACAGGGCATTGCAATGTTCCTCATGCAGATGATTTGTTGCTGTGGTTTGTTGTTTTTGAGCTCCTGCCGCATTGAGTTCTTGAAATAAAAGGTAACATTGCATTAAGTCTCATTAAGTCTCTATTTGCTATTATTTGCTAATATGTAATATCCAGGTGGTGTACCTGAACATTTGCATATGACTGTATGTATACAGCTGCCCTGTGGGGATGAGTTGACATGGTTACTGCAGTAACACTAGTGCAGACTACTGCTGGGTCGCTCACAGTAGCCATGGATACAGGTGGAACGGACGGACTTAACTGAAAAGAGTTTTTCCAGCTCTTAGCTGATGATGCTGAAGTGTTCCCTTTTCTCCCCCCCCCCCACATTCAGCCATTAGAGACTCCGGTAATCAGAGGCAGTCTTTGTGGAGCTCTGTCACACAGAAAAAGTGACTCACTCAAATACTCCACAAGAGTGGAGAGTGACAAGTTTGAAGCTTGCCATCAGAGGTTGTGGTCTGACACTCACATTCTTAACCCGCTGAATGAGAAGGACAAGTCCTTTTATATGCTTGTTTAATCTTTACTTTCTATACTATACTTTGGGTGTTCACTCTTGCCTCACTCTTTACAGCTGTGCTTGCCATGCTAAGGTTTATGTTCTTCTATCTCGATATAAGAACTGCGTGGCATCCCCTGCCCTCCGATGTGAGTGTGAATTCAAAAGAAAATAATTTCATTGGCCTCCAAGCTTTTCTAAGGGTTTGAAATGATTAAATGATTTTGCCTTCATGCCTTTGAATCATCAACATTTCTGTAGAACATGCTGTTGCGTTCATTGCTTGGAGGGGTTACAAGGCTTGGCCTGTGAGGGGTGCTGTGAGCTATTTACGCCTGTTGTTGAAGCCTAATTGCACGGTGGGTTGCTCAAGGTGTTATTAAATATAGACTGTGGGACTCATTCTTTCATTTAATTGCGCTGTTATGAAGTATAAATAGAAATCGTATAACACACCACGCAGTAACTCATTTTTAAAATGCACACTCTTCTGTGCTATGCTATGCTATTCTGTGCTATTCTATGCTATATTGCACCACACAAACAGTGCTATGGCTTGATGTGTTGTTGTACCATAATGAACTACTATACTGGGCTATTTTTGCAAAAACAACAGCCTGTGATATAGTACATTTATATTCATACGCCCAATCCCATTGTCAGAGAGAGGTGAGATCATGGCAGCTCACATACTAATTAAGACGGCGCTGACCAGATTAAAGTTCACTGAAGAGTCAGCAGGCTTCCGGGCCATCTGGGGAGGGCAGGTCCAGTCTCCGTCAGAACCAGTCACTGAGTGAGTCTTAAGGATGGCGGTGATAACCTTCACCTATTCCCATAAGCTTTCTCGCAAAGACAAAGGAATTAGAGAAAAGGAGAGGACCTCCGTGATTAAACATTAGCAAGATGGTGGCACTTGATCAGTTTCAGATTAAAAGGAGGTGTCTTAGGGGCACTGTCATTACTCTTGGAGGTGGCGTAATCACAGGGGATAAAGAAGCAATCGAGCTGTGTGTGTGGAAACGGCTCGTGTGTAATCCTGAAGCTGTGTGTAAAAGACTTGATTGTTCTGCTTGTTCTTATTCTGCTATTAGGGACATCATCATGCAAGCAATTATTCAGAACGATATTATCACCCCTTCACTATTCTGACAGATAATTTCAAGGAGCATGCGATGGCCTTAAAATAGCAGGATTAAAAATAGGCTTAGGTTGTTTACACGCATGTATTATGGTGCAAGCTTTTTCATCTCAGAGAAGCTTTATACATTCATGACGCTCCACAAAGACCTGTGTGTGCTCTCCTAAATGGAAAACTCGTCTTCACACAGCATCCGGTTGTACGGAGGATCATCTGAGAATAGGAAATCTACAGGGGGTGGGTAGCAGAGCAAAGATTAGTTTTCTGTGTGTGTCTGTTTGTGACGGTGTGTGCGTGTGTGTGTTTGGGAGCGTGTGTGTGTCTATGTGTGTCTGTGTGTGTGTGCGTGTTTGTTTGTGAGTGTGCATGAGTGCGTGCGTGTGGACATCTGTGCGTACATTAGTGTGTGTGTGTGTGTGTGTGTGTGTGTGTGTGTGTGTGTGTGTGTGTGTGTGTGTGTGATAAATTCAATCCCAAGCCTGGCTACATCTCCGTAATCAAATGACTTCCAGTATTCAGGATCAGGTGAGAGTGGTCTGGTTGCACGTACTGCTTGGCAGGGTCATGAAAGAAGAACCTTCCACTGAGCCACACCACTTACACCTTCTTTTCATTCAGTTAGCAGACACTTTCATCTAGAGCAACTCACAGTTAGCAGACACTTTCATCCAGAGTGATGGAACCGCATATTGATGTTTTCCTTTTCTGATTGGTTGTTGAAAGGTGGTTCTTGTGTGGGGAACTGATTGAACCGAAAATAGCTATTCTACTGTTATTTTGTCTCATCTGATTCTGTAACTCATACGCCTGGATGTGTACTCTATCGGTCACACTGAGACCTGACCTGTTAGCATCTGAACCCCTTCTGAACCCCTTCACCCCCAGATAGCCTCCTTCCTGCTATCACCCTTTGTCCTCTGTTCAGACACACAGCACAGCACAGCCTATACAAATGTGTTGATCATTTTCAAGATGCAGCATCTAAGTTATAGTTTAATTAGTAGGCATTTTAGGAACACAACCTTTAAAAACACATCATGCCCAATTGCGTTTATACTGGCATGTGTTTAGCTAAGCAGGATTCTATACTAAATAATAGTATAATACTTTATTCTATACTAAATAACAGAATATTAGTATACAGTACCATATAATAGTCTATTCTATACTTAATAATAGTATATTATATAACATTTTTTTCTATACTAAATAATAGTATATCAGTGTATTAGAAAATAGTTTATTTAGAACATGCGTCAGAGCTTATGCTATCCAGTGGTGCCACTGAATCACTTTATATGATTACCATTCAAAAGCACTCAGTGTTAATATCGTTAGCATTCACTTAAGGCATCATGAAAGGATTTGCAAGTTAATATATTTAGTATTCATTTAAGAGTCTGTCACATGACTGGTGGTAGTGCCAGGGTGGCGTCTGTGTAAGCATGCCGCTGTGATGTTCCAAACAAGATGCTGGGATGTTTGTGATTAGCGTTGCCAAGCGATGGGATGTTTGTGATCAGCGTTGCCAGGCACTGGGATGTTTGTGATCAGCGTTGCCAGGCGCTGGCCCTGTGTCTTAGTGTGAGGCTGCTGGCCCTGTGTCTTAGTGTGAGGCTGCTGGCCCTGTGTCTGAGTGTGAGGTTGCTGGCCCTGTGTCTTAGTATGGGGCTGCTGGCCCTGTGTCTTAGTGTGAGGCTGCTGGCCCTGTGTCTGAGTGTGAGGCTGCTGGCCCTGTGTCTGAGTGTGGGGCTGGTGGCCCTGTGTCTGAGTGTGAGGCTGTGTCTTAGTATGGGGCTGGTGGCCCTGTGTCTTAGTATGGGGCTGCTGGCCCTGTGTCTGTGTGAGGCCGATGACATCATCGTTGTCGTCGTTGAGCTGTTGCAAGGCGCCAGACGGCCCCCTGATGCTTCTAACCTTTGCTGTTTGTTTTGTATGCAGAGGAAAATCCTTCAGGTGGATCGCTCCGCCAAAGCTGAATGCATAATTTGATGTCTGTGTGTGTGTGTGTATGTCTGTGTGTAGGTGTGTGTGTGTGTGTGTGTGTGTGTGTGTGTGTGTGTGTGTGTGTGTGTGTGGTTATTTACTAGGCTGGAGCAGCTCATTTGTTTAGTCTAGGAGAGGACCATTAGCTTCAGAGGCTTGACTGGGATCACCCAGCTGTCACAAATCTGAGTGTGAAAACGCCCTGCTCCTTCACAGTGCTGAAACCTGATGCGTGTGTCTGTGTGTGTGTGTGTATGCGTGTGTGTGTGTTTGTGTGTGTGTGTGCATGTCTCTGTGTGTTTTCTCTCCTCATCAGTTGCCAATTCCAATAAGCATGTTGCTTTGGCAACCTTCAGCATGTGTATTTATGGATTTTCTCAAAACGCACATCCAATGATGATTTAAAGCGCAGCAAACAGACCAGGACAGAATGTGCCCTGTGCAGCGACCTGCAGCTTTCTTTTGATTCAGTTATTTCGTAGAGGAATTATTGGACTTAAGGCACCCTGCGACACCTTTGCCCAGTGAGGCACGGAACATCTGCGAAACGTAAAAAAGGAGTAAACAAACCGATTGATTGGTGCCCTCTGCCTGCACGGGAGCTTTCCGTCACAGACATCACTACATCAGCATGCTGATTCTCCCAAGATGCCTCCTCCGCAGAGGACCCCACAGGGCTCTCCTGTCGCTGATCCCCTGCCAGCTTTCTGCGTTGAGTGCTGTGCTTTACCTCGCTCTCCCCTCCTCTCCTCTCCCCTCCTCTCCCCTCCTCTCCTCTCCTCTCCTCTCCTCTCCTCTCCTCTCCCGTCCCCTCCTCTCCTCTCCTCTCCTCTCCTCTCCTCTCCCGTCCTCTCCTCTCCTCTCCCCTCCCCTCCCCTCTCCCCTCCTCTCCTCTCCTCTCCTCTCCTCTCCTTGCGCAGCGCAGCACATATATATGGGTTTGCTGCTGCAGGCTAGCGATGGCTTTAAATATCTCTGGCACTATGTTGTGGAATATCACAGAGGCTGTGTTCTCACCCCTCCAGAGAAACCTAAAGCCTGGAGCCCACCACAGCAGAACATCCAAATCTATTGTAGAGGGATAGACATGGCGAGGAGGAAGTGTTACATTAGATCATGTACACGTGTGTGTGGGATATGTAGTTTAAATCATTTCTGATTATGCCCCTAAATCCTCTTTGGGCAAAATGTGTTCAACTTGGTCTGAGTTTTTGATTTCAATCATTTATTTCCCAAGGTGCTGTTCATACTTATTTCCCCCGGCACTCAAAACAAACTGGATTTTACACGGTTTGAAACGGAGTCATAAAGTTCCCATTTCTTTTCCCATTTCTCCAAAATATATACAACACTAAACTTTTATATCTTCTTAGGTCCTTAAGATTCTCATTATCCAGACAGCACCATCATGCAGAACATGATGAACACATTCCACAAGGCAATGCACATCCCCAGTGGTGTAGTGGTCCTTGGAGAAGTGGGTATACTCTTAATTTTTTTTTTAAGCAGCCCCTACAGTATGGGATAAATGCCCTGTTTTGAGAAGTGGGTATACTCAATGCTGACTGAAGTGTACCTGCGTATACCCTGGACTACACCACTGCACATTCCTTGCAGAAGCTCAGTGTGTTCAACCCAAACTAAGAGCCGTGAGAAATCTGGTGCCTCAGGAATGATTGCTGGAGTTGTCTCCTCGTCATGACAACCGATGAAAAGCAGGTGTTCTTGTTCGGAGAGATCACTGTCACTTGTGTGGGGATGATGCACTGTCAGCCTTGTACTTCACAATGTCTTTTTTTGTTGTACCTTCAATCTGGAGCACAGAAAGCACAGAGAAGTGTACTCACTGATTATCTCTTCGCTTTTTTATGGGTGTTGGTATTCTTATGGCTGTTGTATGAGTATGACTATTTTCTGTCTGTCTTATTTTATATGTATTTTTCCCAAAGCAAAAGAAGATATTCTAGAAAAGAATCAATTTCACAGAGTCCAGCCTGAAGCACTCCCTTTCTGAAACCCTTACTAAGACAGCAACAGTCAAAGAGCACAGAACATAAAACGATGCAAAAGGCCTACTGCATCCAAAGCACTTAAGATTAACTTCAGTTCGATGAAGCAAGATGATGTTCCTCTTCACTGGCGATCTCTTGTTACAGCTGTGGGTAGTCTGCATCAACAGATATCAAGACATGACAGAGGACTGAGCCTCTGGTATTGTGCCTGATTGTATTCAACTAATATAGACTTCAGTAAAAACCAATATTTGTGAGTAAGCTGGATCTGATGACTGGTGTCTAACATGGTTGGCAAATGTCAGATTTATAATTATATTTTATTTCAAGAAATGTAAAAAAATTCCTTACGATAATGAAGAGCAACATGTTCCGGTGGTTTATCTGACAAGTGTTTGTTTTGTTTGACTTGGCTGGATGACAGAAGTCGTCTCCGTAGACCCTCCCAAACATGAAGGAGGATTGCTGCAAAGTCCCAAACAAGAGCCTGGGATAAAAGAAAACACACTAGCAGAAAGACAAACACACACGTGGTCTTTAATTGTGTTGTAAACACGTGCTCAGCCGCTCTGTCTCGCTGTCCACGGAGAGAGCATGAAGACCTGGCACAGACAGATGATGAGTCTACCTGACTGTCTTCTGGGTCTCTCCACACTCCGCGGCATGCTAACACATTGGGCAACATACCTGCCTCCTCATCGTGCTGTTGCCCAGCAACCTATTGTTCTGTCTGCAGCTGTCAGTTATTGCAAAGCACTGCTCATCATTGCAAGTCTCCCTGTCCCATGACTAAAGACCTGGAGCTGATGGCCTGAGAGGGGCTAGTCGGGCCAGGATCTGCTTGAAAGCATTGATGTATTGGAGAGGGGGGAGACTGTGAGAGAGGGCTTTGATGTCAGAGAGTGGGGCTGGTGTCCATAATTTGAGAGCTCAGCAGAAAAGCACTCGACCTTGCAGATGTGCTCACCTTTACAGAAAATAGAGAATAGCGTGAGACTATTTCGGGCACATAAAAGAATCAGTCCCAGATATCAATCTCTCTAGCTGCTAATGAAATGCTTTTATTTTGCAAGCTTCCTTTTGGCGAAAAATTACTTTCTCAAACCTACTAACCAAGCATTGAGGTTTTTTTTAGGTTTTATTTACTGTGCAGAGTTCAAATCGATTAATCAGGTCCATTTCCAGTCATGATGAGAAAAGCAGGGAAAGCCAAAGTGAGAGAGAGAGGGGGAGGGAGAGAGAGAGAGAGAGAGAGAGAGGGAGGGAGAGAGGGAGAGAGAGAGAGAGAGAGCGAGAGAGAGAGGGAGAGATAGATGTTGTGTATCCATGTATCTGACTGCTGGAGGTAAGTTATCGATATACCGTCAGGCTGCAAGCTGAGCGCTCTGAACAAGCGGTTCAAAAAAGTTCAGAAGTTCAGACGGGCCATCAGCACCGGCTCTGCTCTGGGAGGAGTGGGGGGGATGCTGCCTCAGCAGGAAAACCCCCCACTGGAGCCAACCCATTTCAGATCAAGAGGATGAGTTGAGTAGATGAGGAAAACCCCCCTCAACCACCACCTCCATGCCCCCGGTCCATGAGAACATCTTAATTGCTGAGTAAGGGGACGCAGCTGCTGGAAAGCTGAGGGAGGATGGGTCGCCCTGGAGCCGCTGAAAGGCTGAGAGAGGATGGGTCGCCCTGGAGCCGCTGGTGATCTGGGGTAGCACGTGTCCCACTGGAGCCCATACTGCAGAGTAAGGGGATTCTTCAGTGGGGGGGGGGGGGTTGGGGGGGATTAGACGGCATGGACGGGCTTCTGAGAAACGATTGGCGTCAGGCTGATAGAGTGCCCCTGGTTAAGACACTCAGAGGTCAGTGATGGATTCGATTGGCAATGGACTGATGCCAGCCATGGCAGTGCCTCTTCAGTTTTCTGGCCCAGATGTCTTCTGCACACAGTCAGAAGCACTAAGGCATTACACAGCACTGATGGCATTACACAGATATGTATTTTTATCTGTGTCTGTGTGTTCTGTGTGTGTGTGTGTGTGTGTGTGTGTGTGTGTGTGTGTGTGTGTGTGTGTGTGTGTGAATCTCTCTCGCTCTGTGTGTGTGTGTGTGTGTGTGTGTGTGTGTGAATCTCTCTCGCTCTGTGTGTGTGTGTGTGTGTGTGTGTGTGTGTGTGTGTGTGTGTGTGTTTGTGTGAATCGCTCTGTGTGTGTGTGTGTGTGTGTGTGTGTGTGTGTGTTTGTGTGTGTGTGTGTGTGTGTGTGTTCTGGGTATCAGTCCCATGGCCTTAGTGGTTTTAGCTGGTTGCACTACCTGCTACCTGTTCAGCTACCAGTTGAGCACACCATGCACATGACTGCACAATGCTAAGGACCAGCAGAGGGGAGACAGTGCTGGGTGGTTGGCTGGGGTGCAATGGTCTCTGAAGGGGTATCTCCATTACTAATAGAAGCTTCAACCTGAGCAGAGCTGATTGATCAAACTAATGAGAGGCTCCATCTGAAAACTCTCCTGATAAATATGAAGGGTGTCAGTTAACTGGCCTCAGTGGACAACATCACTCTCATCTGCTCTCTCTCTCTCTCTCTCCTCTGCTCCGCTCTGCTCTCTCTCTCTCTCTCCTCTGCTACGCTCCGCTCTCTCTCTGCTCTCTCTCTCTCTCTCTCCTCTGCTCCGCTCTGCTCTGCTCTCTGCTCTCTCTCTCTCTCTCTCTCTCTCTCTCTCTCTCTCTCTCTCTCCTCTGCTCCGATCTGCTCTCTGCTCTCTCTCTCTCTCTCTCTCTCCTCTGCTCCGCTCTGCTCGTTCTTTCTCTCCCTTCCAGTGCCTTCCACTCTATTTGTCTCTTCCTTCCTCTTTCTCTGTGTACTCTTTCTTTTTCTTCATCTTCTCTTAACCTCTTTCTGTTTCTCTCTGTCCCCCTACCCTATTCTCCACTCCCTTCTTCCCTCCCTTCCTCCTTCCTTCATTTTCTCTGTGGATGGAGTGCTATGAGGGTGCTTGGCCCTGGCTGGCCCTCCTAGGCTGCCTGCAAATTCAATTTTTTATTGGATGATTTCCAAGTTATCCAATTTCAGGACACACTGATTTCAGTCTGCAAATGGATATATTCAAGGGCACACACTCCCTCTCTCACACACACACACCGACACGCACACACCGACACACACACACTTGCAAACTTGCACACACACACACACACACACACACACACACAGAGCGAGAGAGATTCACACACACACACACACCAACACCAACAAAGAGAGAGCGAGAGAGAGAGATTCACACACACACACACACTAAAACAGCTCTGTATGGGTAGTGAAGTGCGGCTTGCTCTTTCATTTCAGCTCCACTCGTGTGTCCGGTGCTGTCTGCACGGTCACTGCAGTCAGTGAAAAATGGTCAAAAGGGAGTTAAAACACCAGGGGCCCTATCTTGCACCCAGCGCAATTGACATTGTCACCGACGCATGTATCATTCCGCGATTTTCCCTCCAGAGGCGCGCTTCGAAATGAACTTGCGTCGACATGGGCGGGGGCGGAACAGAGAAGGCGTTTCTCTGGCGCAAGTGGTATTTTGCAGTTTCAAAACAACGCCGTGCACCGTGCGCCATTGACCAAAAAAAAGCTGGTCTAATGTGAGGCGCAATGTCTAAAGTCTGTAACGCGTATTCAGAACGCTATTTTAAGGGCGCATGTGCTTGCCCGCACAGTATAGGACCTGTAGGCTACACTTTACTTCTGTCGTCTTCACGAGAGATTTACACCAATTGTTTGGCAAGCCATATATAATTACAAGGAAAATAAAGTATTTACCACATGAGGAAATCATTGTGATATCCGTATCCAAGACATTTAAAAACTAGGCATACATCTAGCGTACACAATTGACCCAAATGATTCAGGTTAATTGAAGCTGCGTGACATTTGATTTATTGTATGGCTTTGTTGCATTTATTTAATGCCAGTATTATTATAAATCTTGTAAACTCATCTCTGTGTATGTGGACTTTATTTATGTACCTTGGGTTTGGTCAGCTGGTGCACTGGCTTGGGTGCCGATTTCCATGCCCCCAAATCCCTGCACGCTCTCAGGCGTGAGGGTAGACGTGGCGATGTCCTCTGCTGCCGTCAGATCCTGGGTCGAGGCAGATCCACCTCCCGTGAAGGCACGAGAACGTGTGTTACCTTCCAGCTTGGATGTCCCACGTCTCCGGACGTCATTATAGCGTTTTCGGCAACGTTTTCGGGTGCCCCGTTGCAGAAACAATCACGGCAATATCTTGACATGCTTGCTTGACTTTGCTTACTTTTGGAGGGTTTCTCGCATCCCCATATATATCTATCTCCCGGCTTTTTACAAAGCCATACAATAAATCAAATGTCACGCAGCTTCAATTAACCTGAATCATTTGGGTCAATGTGTAGGCTACATGTATGCTTATTTTTAAAATATCTTGGATATGGATTTCACAATGATTTCCTCAAGTGGTAAATACTTTATTTTCCTTGTAATTATATATGGCTTGCCAAAAAATTGGTGTAAATCTCACGTCGGTCTCCTCGGCTGTGAACTTCTCCGGTCTTCCACCAGGCAATTCCGCCATCAAAATAACAAGCCGCTATGGACTATGCGCTTCTCGCTCTTAAAGGGAATGTGAAATGACGCTCCGATTGGTTTATTGCATATTACGCCCAAACCACACCTATGGCTGAGTAACCTCCTTTGGACCAACCCTTTTGACACTTGCGCTGGACGCAAGTGTGTTTTTTCCGCCGTTAAAATAGCAACTGCGCCATAGAGCCGCCCACACAGCTACTTGCGCTTGGCGCCGTCCTACTTGCGTTTCTGATCGGCAAGATAGGGCCCCAGATAGACACTCACGAATATATTTTAACAGCTTAGCACATCATTCCACAGGGATTATTAATGTCTTGTTTCCCCACCCCACTTAAATAGTTAATGCGCCATCCTGGTAGCTGGGAAGACGTCATGTTTTTTAATGTTTTACTTTTACTTACTGTTTAAATGTACAATTGTCTGTCATGTAATTTGCTGTTGTGTAATTTACCGCTGGGATTGAAAGCATAAGCATGATTTATATGTTTTCCACACATCCAGACTGATTTCAATGACCTGTAATCAGTGCAGTATTGCCTTTGGAAACCTAAAAGTTACTTTTTCTCCCCTAGCTCTATAACTACCATCCTTTCCAGCTGTGCTTGCTTTTTTTGCTAATTACATGATTATCCAGCTAAATGAACTGGCAATTAAAAACTGAAAACTCTGTGAAAAAAATGAAAGAAAGAGAGTAAAGGAAGGCCCAGTGAAATGGTTTTCTTAAATATGTGTTTGTTGTCTGTTGCTAGGCGATCCACCTGTGATCATCAAGTTTAGGTTATCCAGTGACATCATAAGACGCAGCCACCGGACAATTTACCGGTGAGCTAAACTGAGCCTAGCCTGGCCCAGCCCAGGCTCTTTGTGTTTGTGCTTGTGTTTGTGTTGGCGTTGGCGTTGGTGTTGGTGTTGGTGTTGGTGTTGGTGTTGGCCCGCCTATTGCTCACATTGTCCTCACCGCACTGCACACCAAATGCAGCTCATTTTGGGGGGCTCCAGGTTTTACTGCAAAGTGCAGTCCAGTGGATTCACGAGGTGGATTTGAACAGTGGCTGCTCTTTACAGAGATCAGCATGATGATGGAGCATCATATGTGTGTTAGGTTATCATGCATGTCTATACTGTGTTACGTTATCATGCATGTTTATACTGTGTGAGGTTATCATGCATGTTTATTCAGTGTTACTGTGCAGTCCAATGGACTCATAAGATGCATGTTGCAGTGTTGTTCAAACAATATATAGCAGTAGACAGACGAGTATAGCATGGACAGTGTTTGACAGAGGATACGTATAGAAACTGTACAACTAGACCATATTTTACCCATATAATGGAACTGTAATTCTTTTAGTAATATCGACTTAATATAAAAAGTTGTATTAACACATTTGCACTGAGGCACAAATGTTATCAAATTCATAGTAGTGCTTTTACATAGGGTGAGATTCCCTAGGCTTTGCTGAGCCTATATGTGTTATAGCAGGAGAAAGTCACTTCCCACCAACAGTAAATTGCACTTTGCAAGAGGTAATGTGTTTTCCAGCTACTGATGGGCCTTTGGTCTGAACAACATTTAGAGTGCAGAGGCAAATAGGTCAATTTCCACAAATTACTGATGGCTTTTCCATCTCTCTAAGCAATGCTAGTTCCTCCCATATCATATATCACGCAGTGAACGCTGTGAAGGCAGGCTGTTTTTAAGTAAATTAGTCTGGACGTTGGTTGAGGCATGCTCAGAAAATGCTGTTGCAGATGTCCAGATGAGCAAACTGTCTGAACATGTCCACATCAATGCAAAGCAGAAAGACACAGATGGACCTCCTCATGCATAACTGTGAAACATCTGATAGACACAAAAATAAACAAACAATTGCCAGCATTTCTCGCCAGCACAGATTACCAGAAACGATTTAGTGCTGTAGGCTGGAGAGTTTGACCAACTCCACTGTCAAAAATTAATTTCACACTTTTTTTTTTTTCTTCTTTTGAACATTTTCATTAGCAAACTCTTCCCCTAAAAAGAACACTCCTCTGAAAGCTCTAGCATCACAAGTGTAGAGATGTCAGACCATTCAGATTGTGTTATTGTAAAGTTTGCGCTTCTTCTGACATCTGGAACATTTTGGCAGCAAAACAAAAAAGAGAGAAATAGCTGACAGCATCTGAATCAGTGTTTTCTCTTCCAGGCCTTGATGGCTCTTAGAGCTTGTAATCAACAGAGGCAGATGAACTGGCCATGCCCAGAGGCAGGCAGGCAGGTAGACACCTTGCCAGCGCTAATGGATCGGAACAACACTGTGAGGTAATGATCCATATTTTGTAACAGGAGGCTTGCTGGAAGGACGGAGGCTTTTATCCCCTGTTTGGAAACCTTCCCATGGCAGATTCTACCTAGCTGCTGCTCTGAGCAGAGTCAGACAAATGGCTATGAGTTCAATCGAAAGCTTTTAGAAAAGGATCCCTGTCTCTCCTTGCGTGGGGATGTGCATATCCTAGTTTGCTGTGCACTGGAGATTTCATTTAAAAGGCTGGAGAACAGAGCGGGACTCAATCATCCCACTGTTATCAGAGAACCTTTGTTTTACCTGATCATGTTGTTGTTTTACCTGATCATGTTATTGTTCAGGAGTCGTCACTTACACTTGTCCGGAATGAGAGAATGGAGAAAGACCAAGCTACTGGTCCATCATGATGTTTTTAAGGAGCATCTTTCAGTCTTTAATAAAGCAATAAGAAATGCTAGGAAGGATTGTTTCTCGAAATTGATATCTATTATCAAAAACAATTCTAGAGTGCTCTTTCAACGATCGACAGCCTTATACATGCCGTACCCAAAGAAGATGATCTTTGAAGTCTGTTTTCCACCTCCAAATGTGAGGAAGTTGCAGATAAGATAATGGGATAACATTAGGACGAGTATTACTCAGGAAATACCAAATGTCTTATTTGTTGCCCCCCTTCAACTGGCTGATACAGAAATACTGAGCAAAGTAGTGTCACAGGTGACGTCGTCTACATGCCTTCTCGATCACAACCACGTTTTTCAAGACTATCTTTAACTCTGTGTCTAAAGACATTCTGGCCATTGTTAACCATTCCTTGCTAAGAGGTATTTCCCCATCAGAACCCCATCAAAACTGCCCTGGCGAGACCCCTCCTGAAGAAAAGTAATTTAGAATCTTCAGTCCAAAATTCAAGAAGAAATTGTCTTTTAAACACTTAAATAATTTCCTAGATGCTAGCTGTACCTTTACCACTTCCCAATCCGGCTTTCATTCCCATCACAGCACAGAAACGCGTTAGTCAAGGTTGTAAATGCCTTCAGAATTATTTCTGACTCTAAAAAGCTCTCTGTCCTTGTCCTTCTCGATCTGAGCGCAGCTTTTGACACTGTAGATCATGCTATCCTTATTAAAAGACTTGACAATGGGGTTGACCTCTCTGGTCCAGTCCTAAACTGGTTTACAGTAGGACCTATCTAACTGGCCGGGAATATTTTATCACCCTTTGAGACCACAGCTCCAAAAACGTTTGCATGACCTGTGGGGTCCCTCAAGGTTCCATTTTAGGGCCCTGACTTTTCAGTCTGTACATGCTACCCCTTGGTAGTGTCATTAGGAGGGACAACATTAATTACCATAGCAAGCAGATGACATCCAACTCTATATTTCTGTTACACCCAACAAATACAGCTCTATTGATTGTTTGGTAAATTGCACTGCTGATATAAATGTATGGGTGTCACAGGACTTTCTCCAGCTCAACCTAGATAAAAAAAAGAAGTATTAGGTATTGGTGAAAAAGCTGAAAGGGAGAGACTATCTGCACACTTAGAAACACTAGCACCTTGTACGTCGCTTTGGACAAAACCGTCTGCTAAATGACTAAATGGTACCAAGTACCAGGCCAGAAACCTAGGTGTCATATTTGACTTAGATCTTAATTTTGAAACCCATATCAAAAACATTATTAAAATATCTTTCTATCACTTGAGAAACATTGCTAAGGTGCAACCGCGTCTCTCTCAGGCTGGCACTGAAAGAGTGATGCATCTTTTTAACAGGAGCAGGCTAGACTACTGTAACTCTCTCTTGTCTGGTGTCCCAAAGAAAGCCTTTAGTCAATCACTGCACTGGTTACTTGATAGTTTCAGAATATATTTTACGATTTTTTTTTTTACTAGTCAATAAATCACTCCTGCACCTGAATTTATGTCAGACATTCTCTCAAGGAACACAACAAGTAGATCCCTAAGGTCTTCTGGCATTGAACTCTTAACAGTTCCAAAAGCCAAGACCAATATACATGGAGAGGCAGGAAACCTTTAAACGAGATCTTAAGACAAACAGTACCTCTTTAATCTTGCATATTGTTCTCTGTGATATTTATCTGTTCTGAGTTGTCTGTAGTGGCTCTGTTGTACAAGTGTTTGTGCCTGCTTTGTAATTAGTTTGCACTCACATTATTATGACTTTTTTTTTTATCTCTCTGGAACATTAGTGTGATACATAAGTGTTTGTAACCCCCAACCCCATGTCCTTCTTTGAAGAGCATTGTGTTGCCTCTTGGTATGAAATGCACTGTATAAATAAAGTTTTATTTTATTTTATTTGATGACCTGACAGCATATCTGTGTTAAGGAGAGCCAAGGAGAGTGGGAAAAGAGATTGCCAAAGACTGACCCAGTTCTGATCGACTGCCAATGACAAAGCAAGGCCTAACAGCTTCTCCTGAGCAGCGCTAGTATTTAAGAGAGCTCATCAACAGAAATGGCAGTGTTACACTTTGAATTTCACTTACATGATTGACTAATGCCCTAGGCCGAAATATTTCAGACAGCTATTACTTGTTGGGTCAATATCAGCTGAAAGGTTAACTGCTACAGAAACTTCCACAAAACAATTGGGGGAAAAAAAAATCACATAAGTGATTTCAATTTCATTTAGCCTCATCTGTTGAACATCTTCTCTGTACAATACTCTCAGCTTTGGTTTGATGTATAAGGCTGTCATATCACAGTGAGAGGTAGAGAGCATGAGAAACACTGAAAACTATGTAAACAGCTTTCACTTAAAACCCCCGCACTGCCAATCTCTGTTTCTGCAAAACAGGGGGGGGGGGGGTTGTAGGAAAAGCTCGCCATGTATCATGTATGCATGTATGGGCAGATCTGCATGTTGCACTTGTTTGTTCTAAATACAAATTGAGATCTGATTTGATTGCATGGCACTAACAGAATCTATCTAAGCATTACAGTGCTGTGCTGCCATCCTCATCGCTAATCTCTGTACTGAACTCCTCTCCCACAGGCCCTCTGTCTGGGAGACTGTTGGGAGGAAGATTCTTCTATCAGCATATCAACTACAGAGCAGCACGCAAGTGTAATATTAATCCTAACGAGGTAATTATCAGGTTCTTAATAAATCTGAGGACGATGCGGTCTCTCAGTCTGTGCCGTTTCAATGCCTGCACACACTTCAGGACCGTTATTCGTATCGTGGTATGAAGTCATAGATCATTAAACGGTCTTAATAGTCCTGACAGGTTTCATGATGATACGCACGGCAGATATCCACTCAGTTTTGATAGGCCTTGTCAAGTAGGTCTCAGGTGGCTTTTCATTCACGAATATGTGAGTCATTTGGTAACCTGATCAATCGAGCAGATATAGGCTAATTGTTCCTCTGGTGAGCATCCTCTGGCTATTCCTTCATCAGTGCTATAAATGACTTTAATCAAAGGTAATTATGAAGCATGTATGTGCAGGGTTAATGGAGTCCCTTCCTTCATAGATCACATTCGGTCTCCATTACACAGCACAGGTCTGCTGCCTCTCTGTCCACGCTCTCTTAATCACTGAGCATGCCTTCTCTGCCTCATCTCATCCAATTTCTCTGCAATCTCCTGTGGCATCTCTCCTGCTTTCATAACTAGGACAACATTCAAGGCTGTATACAGGTAAGGCACGTACCATTTTCATTATGCTTGGAGCTTATTATGCCTCATCAAAAAAAAACAAAGCAAACCAGAGAAGAAGAAAAAAAAACACAAAACCGTTTCAAGTACCCTGCTTTACAGAACGGATTATACAGCACAGACTCAAACGCTTAAATCAAGGTTAAAATAAAAAATGTGACTGAAAGAGGTGGTTCATCTAATCGTTGTAACCTTTTCTGAATCCCTGACTGGCTTTTCAGCCTCTCCTGCCTCCCCCCCTGCCCGGCAAACAGCAGGGGGAACAGAGGCATAAGCAGAAAGGCTGCTGTGATGGAGTGATGTGCTTTAGATAAGCTGCCTGGGAGAGCACTTAGGAAGGGAGGTGCTGACACAGTTTTGGGGGTACTCCTGGAGATTCTGTATAAGCCTTCTCTTCTCTTCTGTCTGGAACTTGGCACTCCAACCACAGGAAGAGAGAGAGAGAGAGAGAGAGAGAAAGAGAGAAAGAGAGGGGAGAGAGAGTAAGTGACCGAGAGACAGAGAGAGAGGGAGAGACAGAAAGCGAGAGAGAGAGAGGGGGGGGGGGGGGGGAGAGGGAGACAGTAAGTGACTGAGAGAGAGGGAGAGACAGAATAAGTGAGGTGAGATAGGGAGGAATGGGAAAAAGAGAATGAAAAAAAGGCAGTGAGATAAAAACAGAGAATATGAAAGAGAGGGAAGGACAAAAATAAAGAGAAAAGGACTAAAGGGAGACATAGTGTGAGAGGTTAGTCATAGATGCAGCAGCCTCACTTCATGCTGATGGCGCTGTAATTAAATGTGAATACGTGGAGGAAAATGAGCGTTAGTGTTTCATTCTTCTCTGTCTCTTTGATTTCATCAGGCCCTCTGCCTCCCCTTCCCTGGCTGCAGCAACCCCAGGTCTCTCTGCTCACGTCATCTGCTGCTCTTTCAAAAAAAAAAACTCCATCTACTAGTATACATCTCAAACACACACACACACACACACACACTCACACTCTCTCTCTAACACACACACACACTTACACTCACATTCGCACTCACACACGCAATAAACACACACACACACATATGCACGCACCTGCGCATATGCACATGTATTCACACACAAAGGCACACAGACGCACACACACACACACACACACACACACACACAGCAACCACAGCAGCCCCCGGCAGCAGTCTGGCTCCCCTCTCTTCTTTTGTGCGGTGCTCTCTGGTTTCTCTTCAGCTACCTCTGAAAGCTGAAGCCTCCATTAGTGAGCCTTGGCTGGAGCCTCTCCAGGTCTGTACCCTCAGTGAAGAGCCCTCGCTCCCTCTGCCTCCTCTGAACCCCGTTACCTCACCCGGCATCAGATTCTCATCGCGGCGCCCCCCCCCACACCACACCCTGCTGCCACGGGACGACACAGGAAGCCTCCGGGATCTCCAGGGCCGATCGGTGTCTGGAGATAAGGGCTGATGCAGGATGAGAACATCCAAGTCACCGAAACACTGATTGGAGCCTCTTTGGGTCCGCACCAGGAGACGAGTCCGTGCCACACACACAAGCCTCCTCGTGCCATTAGAGTCCACGCCACACACACAAGCCTCCTCGTGCCATTAGAGTCCACGCCACACACACAAGCCTCCTCGTGCCATTAGAGTCCTACGCCACACACGGCAGCCTCCTTGGCCATTTGAGCTCGTACCACACACGCCAGCCTCCCCTGCCATTAGAGTCCACGCCACACACGCCAGCCTTCTCGTGCCACCAGAGTCCGTACCACACACGCCAGCCTCCCCTGCCAACAGAGTCCGTACCACACACGCCAGCCTTCCGTGTCATCAGAGTCCGTGCCACACACACACAAGCCTCCTCGTGCCATTAGAGTCCTACGCCACACACGGCAGCCTCCTCGTGCCATTTGAGCTCGTACCACACAAGGCAGCCTCCCGTGCCATAATAGCCCCAGTGTTCTCCAGTGTCAAGGTCAAACCCCACTGTTTAACGCACCGGCGCCCTGATGTTGATGAGATCATTACAGCATGCCGGCCAGTATGGTCCACACTGTTATTCTCCCAATGCACTCCCAATGTGTGTTTGTGTGTTTGTGTTTGTGTATGTGTGTTTGTGTTTGTGTTTGTGTATGTGTGTTTGTGTTTGTGTGTGTGTGTGTGTGTGTGTGTGTGTGTGTACACATGTTTGTGTGTATGCGAGTGTACATGTGAGTGTGTGAATGAGAGGTACTGTGTGCGTGTGTGTGTTCATGTGTGTGTGTGTGAGTTTGTGTGAGTTTGTGTACATGTGTGTGTGAGTTTGTGTGTGTGTGTGTGTGTGTGTGTGTGAGTTTGTTGGAGTGTGCATGTGTGTGTGTGTGTGTGTGAGTTTGTTCAAGTGTGTATGTGAGTGTGTGTGAGTTTGTTCAAGTGTGCATGTGTGTGTGTGTGTGTGTGTGTGTATGTCAGTTCTTTGACACCTGATGCGCTGTAATTCATCAGTTAAACTGAAAGGTTTCGGGTGGTTTACCATTGTGAGGAGAGAAACTTCCTGGGCACATGGCTGGATGTGTGTGTACATGTGTGTGTGTGTGGGGGTGTGTTGTGTGTGTGGGGGGGGGGGGGGGGCGGGGGGGTGTGTGTGTGTGTGTGTGTGTGTGTGTGTGTGTGTGTGTGTGTGTGTGCTTCCTGGGCACACAGCTGGATGAAATACGTTTAGTTTGGTTCCTTCCTGTGTTGTGTTTCTTGGTAGCCACAAAGCATTAGAATTTCTCTTTCTCTCTCTCTCTCTGTTTCTCTCTCACTTCCTCTCTCTCCCTCCCTCTTTAGCTCCTTCTCTTACTCTCCCCCATCTCTCTCTCTCCCTCTCTCTCCCTCCCTCTGTCCCTGTCTCTCTGTCTCTCTATACATTACAATCCTTCTCTGTCAAACTCCAAGACAAACATCATACACACACTGTGAGTGCGACTGTGTTTGAAATGGAAAAAGAGCCACGTGCCACTTCTGGAGCAGCGCTGTAGCTTTTTCAAACTGAATATCTATACACTCTGGTGTGCCTTATGTTTCATTGATGTGGCCATAAATCCACAATGCTGTATCATGTATCTGAACCCAGGAAGTCCAAGCAAGGCTTCAGGCTCTTTAACGCTGCTGGAGTGCATCTCCACAAACTAAGGCACGCTGTCCTTCGACCTCGTTCTGTTCACGAGGTTGTTCACAAATCATTCGGCGGTACACTGAGTTCTATGCTTGCCGTTTCCTACACAATCCATTTGTTTCAGTTTTGCGCTTCGGTTCGGTGAGACTGATTCATTTAGGATCCACACAGCATCCAGTCAGAGAAATCCAATGAAAATGTTTCGGTTTCACTCTGTATCTGGCTCTTGCAGCTGTCATGTTTTTATGTTTTTATGTTTATTGTCAGCACCAAATATGCCAAAGCTAATTCCTGGTAGGTGTAAACTTACTTGGCAATAAAAACAATTCTGATGGGGGAAACTGCAGTCTGAGATGTTCACCTCCGAAATCAGTGAATCTAGGCACAGTTTTGAATGCTTACAACACAAAGTGATGAACCCTGCTTTCACAAATGTATTGTGCATCATTCTGTCATCATTCTATCAATTAAATAAGCACAGTGGGGGGAGTTGTGACGCAAGCAGCATCCCTGACCAGGAATGGGCCTGAACGTCCACAGGGACCCAGTGTAACAGGCCCAATTAACCCCCGCCCAGATTAAACCTGGGTGTACTTTGGCCCAGGCCAGATTAAACCTGGGTGTACTTTGGCCCAGGCCAGAGTATTCCCCGGGGATAAACTGTCCTAGGCCAAACTATACCCGGGGGGGGGGGGGGGGACGTGCACAGGAATTTTGAAGGGCAGTTGCTCTGCCTTGGAATAAATGGGCAACACGTTCATTTTTGTCACCGCCGCTGCAACGTCCCCGTCCCCTGGACGCATATTTTGCCTATATCATTTTAAACTCTCACTAACCGCCACTGCCACGCCCCCGTCCCATGGAAGCTTATTCCGCGATTATTTTATCTAGGAACACATGAAGTTCTGCAGCCGTAATACTATTTAAAAATATATATATTTCCTTCGGAGGGGCTACTTCAGTCAAGGAGGGCAAACAGGCAGTTGCCCGAGCAACCTCAGCCCCCTCCTGTGCACGTCCCTGCCCTAGGCCATACTATACCCCTCCAGGCCAGAGTATACCCCAGGGGATAAACTGTCCTAGGCCAAACTATACCCGGGGGTGTAAAATAGCCTAGGCCAGACTATACCCCTCCAGGCAGGGCCAGTCCTTTCTATAGGCGTCAAAAAGGCAGTTTCCTAGACCACCACCTAGAGGGGGGCGCCAAAAACTGCGCCTAGCAAAATAAAATATATATACTAACACAAGGGGTTACGTCTAGTTTTGTGCGCCACTTCCATTTGTCCGACCAATATTTTGACATTAAAAAATATACATAACATAAGGGGAACATTTGCCAAAAATCTAAAGAGGTAGGGGTGTTGTCAGAACATGCTAACGAACGGACAATACAAAATGTTTTTAATAATTTTTTCAAAACTTGCATGCACCTAGTGCAGTACATTCTTAATATCATTGGTTGAATGTTGTCAGGTTCTGTATCCCTCCTGCACTCCCTGAGATGCCCAGACATGCAAGAGACTTCCTAACAAACGTTAGATGGCTGAAGGTCAAGCACTCTGGACTCTGGTACTGGAAGAAAAAGAATAGATATCTGGACACTCTTTTATTATAACTTGACAGAAAATAAAACACAACGAACTGCAATAACGGGAGAGAAACTGTGTGGCTTCAAAATAAATTGGAAGAACACATCAAACCTAGAGAGGCACCTGAAAGCGAAGAACCCTGTAATGCTACGGATTAGCTAGTACATGTCAATGATTATGTTATGTGATGTCGTTATGTGAAGTGTTATAGTAATCTTTGATCTTTGTGGATGTTTTGATGTTGTTATCAGTGTTTAACTTTGAACATTAATATTGTAGTGAGGACTTGCTAGTCTTAGAAGTTGAAGTTTCAGGACGTAGTCATCCTTGATCTTTGTGGAAGTCTAATATTTTTTCTGTTTTTCTGGTTGAAGTAATAAAAGTCTATGTTTTAGAGTTTCAAGATTTAAATAAGTTAGCTTTCTCACTTAATTTACCTGACAATGCTTAAACCCCCAATAAAATGTTGAAAATTAAGTAATTCTTATGTACATCACTCAACACTACTGATATCATGGGGGTTTAATCTGGCCTCAGGGGGTATAGGTATAGTCCGACTGGGGGGGGATACTATGGCCTGTTACGCCGTGTTCGGATCCGACCCGTGGTAATTTCCTGATCCCAATCCCCACCTCTTCTCTCCAGCTCATTTCCTGTCTACCTTCACTATCCTGTCTGATCAAAGGCTAAAAGCCTAAAAATAAATCTTAAAAAAAATAAAATAAAAATAAGCGCTGTGTTCCAAATAACAATGTGAAAAGCAAACGTAAAGCTATTTCACATACTCAGTGGAAAAGGCGTATCATTCAGAAGCATCTGTACATGCCCTGCAGACAGCGATCACCTCCTTGAATCTATGCAGGTGAATATCTTTCGTCTTTGCATCCCCCTTCTGACAGACAGCTGAGTGTGTTCCATCACTCAAACGATGCCACTATTGAGGACAAGGCCTAAATCACGCACGCCCATTGAGAGTTCAAAGGAGCCTTTGAAAAGCAGCTACCCAGAGAAAACATGAAAACACACAAAAATATATTTGAGTGCCACTCAAAGTGAATCATGGCATCAAAAGCGAGGAGCAAGGCTAAACTGTGTTAGGAGGCTAAGACCATGGAGCATCCAAATGAAGCAGAGCAAATGGCATTAACAGAGCTGGTGGATGATTGATCTTCCTGGCTGTCTTCATGAGAGGAACTCTAAATCAGTTTCCTTATGAAGTGAAATGCATAGAGAGGCAAAGCCAAAAGATCCAGATCCAATGAACAGCTTTGTTTATTCAACTTCTAACACGAACCACTTTACTGTAAATCAACTTTCTGATTTAAACCTTTCAGCTTCATTTCAGAAAACAACTTCTCCCAACCTCCCAGGCTTTATGGCAAGCCATCTAATGTAGACATTGTCAGTGGCGCACCAACCTCCCAGGCTTTATGGCAAGCCATCTAATGTAGACATCGTCAGTGGTGTACCAACCTCCCAGGCTTTATGGCAAGCCATCTAACGTAGACATCGTCAGTGGTGCACCATCACAGAAATCATAGGAAACATGAACAAAAGAAGAAGAAAAAAGTTCTTGCTTTCAAGAGTAAATCTGAGGACTGTATTTCCCCTGCCTCTCCTCTATAAAAGGTCAAGAAGTTTTTTCTTTTTCTTTTACTCTTCACCTCCCGGTGGACTGCAGAGATAAAGGGAGGCCTCTCATCCACTCCTCCACCTTTGAGAGCCCAGCCTGCAGTCCAAACGCCCGCTGCCCATCGCCGTAGTAACCACACTCTGGGTGTCAGGACCCTGGACAGCGGCCAGCGGAGGGCGAGCAGGCTGTCAGACGGAAAACGCAGAGCATGCTAAGACTCCGGAAGGCTCCGAAACCCTTGTCTGCACTGATTTAACTACTCAAGGAGCCAAGTTTCCTTTCAAATCCACAGTGTGTGCTCTCTGACACGTCTGCCTCAGCGATCCTGCACGAGCTCAAGAGCATCTCTTCAATCAAATCAGCAGTATTTTTTAGCAAGCCTTGCACATAGAAGGGTCAGGTTTCACAGAAATGTGTGTGTGAAGGTGCAGCTTGCAGTTTATGTTGTTGGGAAGCAAAAATGCCTCAAAACCCACAATTATGATGCAATTATGAAACCCCATTTTTTTTTCTGCAATCTGTGCATCGCATATTTAATGGCATGTGTTTCATTTTTATATTACGACTCAAAAATCATTGTCGACATAGGAATACTCTCATTCTGTGAGACCGTTTAGTATGTGATGACACGAACTCCAACTGGCACCTTTAAATGTGCGTCTGCAAAGCATTCATATTTCAGCTGTGCAACTCAGGCAAACACGCTCAAGGTCCTTCCACTTCCAAAAGCCCTTCTGATGACCCCCCCCCCCTCTATAGCCTCTCTATGGGCTGTGTGGAACATACACACAACTGGGTTTTACTGTCACACTAGATAGTGTTAATGGGGGCAGAAACAACACTGCACTTCAAAAACTACAACAACAACAAAACAACTACAAAAAAAGCATTAAATTAGGGCCTTCAGCATCCATCCTGAGAGAAATGAATGTGAGCACTGAGAGATCTCCTCCTCGTCAATTAGATATGAGATGGTATTAAAAAGGAAAAACTTTTAAGGATGAGAAGAAAGTGAATAGCGCGGAGCTCCATTTGGTTCCATTAGCAAAATGAAACAGTAGTGATTTTGCCATTACGGAACATATCAACAGAAGGGCTTCCGGGAGCTTGGGGGGGGGGGGGGGGGGGGGTGGTGGTGGTGGTGTGGGCTGGTGCATCAGAGGGCTGTTCATGATCCAATCCATCTGCTTCAGTCCCATTCATTAAGCTGGTGTCTTATCATCTATCTCTGGCAGGTCTGAACACCAGCAGTGTTGTGAGAGGCTCAGCATATTGTGGCACTGGCCTGTCACCCTAACGGATGCGACAAAAGCTCCGATGAATTAGACGCCCCGACGGAAATGAGTGAGAAGGCTGCCAAAAGTGTTATAGTGATGAGAAGATCAAGGCTAGCACACCGCAGGGCCAACACAACGATAACGCCGCTAATCAATCACGCCACCACTTAATTAGGAACCTACACCCTCCTGGTGTGTGAGGCATCTTCAGGGTAAGCCGACACAGAAAAGCAATAGAAATAGATCTGAGCAATAGAAATAGATCTGAAGTGTTTAAGGCTTGGACAAGTGAGTTACAGAGTGCGCGCGGGCGCACACAAACACACACACACACACACACACACACACACACACACACACACACACACACACACACACACACACACACAGACACACACACACACACACAGTCACACACACACACACACACACACACAGACACACACACACACACACACACACACACACACACACACACACACAGACAGACACACACACACACACACAGCCACACACACACACACACACACACACACACACACACACACACACACACACACACTGAGAGAACAAAACTGAAAATGCAGCATCTTCCACTTGGTAAGAGGAACAGTGTGCAAAGATAGCAAATAATCTAGGCCAGTCTGGATATCATCAGGGTTGGGTTGCTTCAATGTCATTTTCATAATAGAAATCACATCAGAATATAATCTGATCACACAGGCAGGTTGGGCTTCAGGCTGCAAATATAATCCTAAACTCCATATGCATTCATTTGAATAGAGTACAGTACAGCGCAGTGCTTGTTGGACTTCCTGTTCCAGCCCCCTCTGCAGAGCTTAAATGACCTCATCAGGAGTCCCACAGTCTGGCCGTCACACCTATCACGCATGTAAAAGGATGCCAGAAGATCTGTCTGAGCCTACGTCGTGATGAAATAGACCTGGCATTGATTTTTTTAAATGGATGGTGGAGACAGACAACATCTTATAATGAATGAATGGCCTCAGCAAGCTGTTCAAATGCACATACTCCCAGCCTCCATCAGACCCATTACTTACCATCAGATACTTAAAGTGCACACAACAAATGACACACTGATCCATCCTCCGGACATAGGGCAGGTGGTTATACGTATGTATAGCCTCAAATCTTGACTCAGAACAGAGAAAATGCTTCCATTAATCCAAACTGAACCAAGCAAACACTACTACAAGCTACTTATACAGAAAAAGCACATGGGTCTGTCATGGTTTCCCTTAAAAAGGATACAAAAGAAGTATTGTACGTTCACCAGAGGAAGCAATTAAGAGGACAAAGCTGACACTACATTGAATTCGGATATGTTGAATTTAGTCACAGGATAGTTTGGGTTGTGAAAGGCCTGTTCCTTTTGGCCTATACAAACCGAGCTGCGAAATTGAAATGCATTTGTTCTCTTCATATGCTGACAACACATTCATCGTATTTATATTTAAATCAGAAGCTGCCATTGATAAATAGGCGATTGTCTTGGTCGTTTGATAGTTTAAAATTAACTCTATACGTCAAGTGAGAGTAAATACCTTTATTCATACTGTATGCGGAACGTAGGCAACGCGGAATAAAACAATAAAATGACATCAACAAACTACATGGGCATAAGATGAGAATACAATTGAAAATAACAATCGCGTCGCTGATATTTTAAATCTTTTAGAATGTTACACTTTAGGTTATTTGTAAATTAGCTTATGCAATTGCACTATTCTTTTTTTTCCCAGTTAGACAACAATAGTTCTTTGGCAGCATTAAATTGTATATGTATGCTGCCAAAGGACTGATGAGCCGACTTACCCCAAAGAAATTAAACCATGAACAGAATTCTGCATTGATGGTGAATTAACAATAAAAATCCTCACGTTTGTCCCAGTTTGAACCCAACTACGTCTGAAGTTCAAGGGAAACCAATGATTGTCACTGCAGAATTTGGAGCCCATGTTATTAACTTTTTTATTCCTTTCAAGCAGTTGCTACTTGTTACGTGCTTCTCAAGGGAAAATGTCCTCGTATGCGGGTGGCAACTCATTCGGAAGAGGGTACGAGAAAGGATAAGAGTGGTTGAGCTCCGGATCCGTGGGCGAGTAGCCCGGGAGCTCGATCGACGGATGGCCCCCGCATTGTACCTCAACTCCTGCCTCGTCGAACACGTGAAATACCCCCAGGTTAATGTAAGACACCGGTTGAAATTCCACCGTTGAAAAGTCTTGCTCTTCGCTGAAAATGATTGGCCCCCCGCCCTGTCGCCGAGAGTGCCTCCTTCTGTAAAACTGTGCCGTTTTGTACCTCTTAATGATCACCAAGTTCATAAGCCCCAGAAGACATTCCAGTGTGTTTAGAATTGTGGATACGACGAGTCCCCTCTGATAAGTCTTCAGCTGCTCGCAAAAGGGGTTTACATCCACCGAGTCGAGGCAATAGTGGGCATATTTCCGCTCTACGAGTGACACCGTGTCGCCATCCAGAACAGCGCCTGAGAAGGCGGTGAGAACTCCCAGCAAGAACACCAAAATCCCCAAGAGAAAAAAATTCCGACAGCCGGGCTTCCCTTTGCAACAGACTAGTGCCAGCCCGAGGAGCACTTGCCCAAGTCCGACTAGTATTCCCGAGTAAAATGCCCCGGCCGCGGTCCCAAGGTGGAAATGCGCTCTGACTTTGGAGCCCAGAGCGATGCATTTGAATCCGACGACAACGGCGCTTATGGCACAGACGAAGAGCAGGCAGCCGGAGACGATGGTGCACAGTCCTTTCCCACTCAACTTCATTATATTCCTCCTCTACCTCTCCCGTTCCTTCGCCCTCCTTCATCCTCCTTTGTCCTCCTCGGCAGCCCCTCTCGAAGTCCTGTCAGATTGTGACATGATTTGCCGATGATTGCACTTCAAAACGAGGATCTCCGGAGCTGCGTACACTCCCCCCCTTCCCCGTTGCTTCAGAAATAGATTAATTATTGATGGGCAGAGCGCGCTCCTTCTGCAGTAAGAAGCCCCTAAATCCAACTCAAAGGAAGTGATTACCTTCATGACCCTTGCGCCCCATCCACGCCGTCATTTAGTGAAACACATCTCTAGACTGTGTCCGGAGCCCAGAATAAAAAAAAAAGATAGTGTGAGCCCCGCTCAGTCGCAGACCCCGAGATCATTCAGTTGCTCGGGATGCGGCACGGGAGTTCCGCCGTGAGCGCAGAGCAACTTCTGAGGGCTGCGTGGTGCGGTGATTGTTATTTGACCGAAACCTTGGTTCTCACATGATGCGTCGCCAACTTTCCACTCCCCATCCAGATCTGCCAATGTTGCAGTTTTTTTTAAGGAATAATTTTCCATACATCTTGGAAATGGACTGAAGATATACGAATACGAATGCAAAAACAGCCCTTCTCTCTAAAATATTTACAGCCTAATCTTAAATCCTTGCTTTGTTACATAATTTCATAGATGAACAAAATGGGCATATGTTGTAAAATCACAACCCAGTATGTCAGGAAAATTACAGAAACGAATAGTGTAATTATTCCTAACATACGGAACTTTACAAAAATGAATTTGCCAGGGCTGAGAGCTGTCTATGGTGCTGAAATCTGGGGCATGGCGCTCTCGTAGATTATGCGTAAAAGCGAGGTAGTGATGATTACTGTTAATGGAACTGTAGGCCATAGTTTGCATGTTTACATACAAATACACATTTGAATAGTTTGTATATGCCATATTCTAAAAAGCTCTGCATTGTAATCTCAATAGTACATAATTCCCCAATTGAATAGTACTTATTCACCATTACTGAACAATGCAATGGTGTATCGGATATCTTGACAGTTTCCAGGAACGTAAGATGAGGGCAATGGACATTTGCTAGAGTATGAAAACCACTATGAACAAAATAAACCGCCGGGGAAACGACCTTGTGAAGTCGCCTATATGCTGTATGCTGCCATTGCCAAGTTTCTGATGGACTTTGGGAGTAAGTCCGAAGTATTGATTGTCCTGTTGCCAGTGGGAGGCGAACATTTACAAGACGAATAGTAAAAAGTAATTGACAGAGCCTTTTGAGCCGGTGCATCTTGCCGGGATGCAGGTCGGGGTGCAGAAACGCGCCCATAGTGCCGTGTGATGTGCTGCAAATGATTCATCTTCTGTGGAGTCTTTTAAGAGGACGTGCTTCGCATGCGCAATGAGTGACAATCCTATTTTTGGGAGCGCTCTGTGTCACAGAGCGACGCCAAAGGTGTTTGGTAGTAAAACCAGAGGATTTTTTTCAGTTTTGCCTCTTGAAACATGCCAATCAACAGGAACATTCCTCATTTGAACAATTTCACTCATAGATTAAAGGCACCCAGTGCAACTTTATGTAAACATTCAATGAAAAATAAACATTCAATTTCTAGTCTTTTTTACACGTAGTAAGTTTCAATAACTCCATACCATTACATATCGACATTCAAGGAGCAAAGATGAGACGTCATTGTGTGGTGAGAACTGATAGAAAATCGTAAACAACAACAATCGCCGGTGGGGAGAAGCCATTTTTCCATTGACTGGAAGCCTGCTTTATTTATTGTAGGTTACAAAAAATAAAGAAAATGGCGGCGATTGTTGTTGTTATCGATTTTCTATCAGTTCTCACCACACGACGTCTCATCTTTGCTGCTTGAATATCGGTATGTAATGGTATGGAGTTATTGAAACTTACTAGTGTAAAAAAGACTAGAAATTTAATGTTTATTTTTAAGCCTCGAAAGTTGCACTGGGTGCCTTTAACAAACTGCATCCAATCTACAGATTGTTCTTTTCCTTTTGCCATGATGTTGTGGTGCCAAACTAAGTTTTCAGTGCCAAACACTGTAGTTGCCATAACCACTAATTAAGACGTTTTGCTGATCATAAGGTAATTAGCGTCTCTGGGGATCCACTGGGGTATTTTAATGTATCCTGGCACAGTGATAAAGGAAGCTTTACATTTCCACCCCACATCTCTAGCGCCACCAACAGGCTAAAGTGTATTTATTTTTATTTTTTATAACATCCAAACTATTTTGCACAGTTGCAACAGTTAAATCCCAATTCGCACAGGCTTTGCATTCTTGTAGATTTTCAGTCTGATACTTGGTGCAGCCTACTTCATCTATAAAGGCTTCTTTCTCTCTCTCTCTCTCTCTCTTTCTCTCTCTCTCTCTCTCTCTCTGTACCACGACATATACATATATATTTATAAACACACACTAGATGCCAAGGAATAAGACATGTTTAGACAAGTTTTTAAAGGAAACAGAGAATGGTGAAACACAATGGTGCCAACTTTGATGCAGCTTGTTTTCAACAGACTATCACTGCAAAGCAAAACAGGTATGGGCCTTAAGAACTGGAAACTATAACTGACATTTGAGCTCACAACAGACAGTATACCTGGGTAGAGTTAATTTGATGGGGCTGCTCCATTTGGACTGCAGACATTAAAGCATATGATAAAACTGGAGGTGATGCAGATCATAAGTGGTCTGTGCTTAAAGAATTAAGTTGGATTTGCACAGAGGAGACAGGAAGTGGTTGCCTATGCTAATTGGCAGGACCTGAAGTGTTTGAAAGATGCTGAGGGACAGAGGAACTGGTCAAGTCATCATGTTAGCTCTGTGTCACACTGGCAAAACTCCGCTTAGGATGTCACTGCTTTATTTTTACATCCTGGCTATTTTTATTAGACAGAGCCTGCCAATACCATCACAAAGCAATAATCCCAGCCAATGAAACCGTCACTTATCCCCACCAAGCAAGTAATCACTGTAATTAACTGCTGCAGGAAAAGCCAGATTGGCTTGTTTGCCTTGAAAGGGAGCATCCTCTGTCAGAAGGTAGTAGAAGTACTACGCCTGGCAGTTTAATCTTTCTTTATTGACAACATCATTAGCAACAAATGACAAATTGAGTTAACCCACCCCCACCCTCAGATGGAATAACATGTCCTTGGTTTGTGATTATTCATCTTGGGCATAACTCATAGATATGTAGGTCACACCCTATTTGGATGGTTCCTTATAGACTACAGATGCCCAGATTAGAAAACCAATCTATCTGTTAAAACTCTGTTGCCTACAATTTATGGTTAAGATTAGGGTTAGCGTTGGGTTTGGTTTAAGGTCATATTCAGTGAACAATTAATAAGACTAAACATGAACTTCAACAAACCATCTGTGAAGTCTCTGAAGGTGGGCTATCTAAATAAAGTGATAGCGACATGTACAGATTTTATTAATAGATTGATAGACTACTCGTCAACCAATGACACTGGAATCTGCTCTTCTCTGAATTTCATTCCTTCAATACGAAAGAGAGATGCTTTATGAGAAAAACATAATATAAGTGTGTCTCTGTGTGTGTGCTTAGCTGCCCTGTAGTCTATGTTTCAGTATGAACCATGTATACAAGTTTTAGGATATTTTTTTAGAATGAAGAGATGTTTGAGAGAAAGCCCATGTAAGTAGACTTAAGCAGATTAGCAAATAATAAAATGGGAGTTATAATAGCAAGAGAACATAGATCAATTATTGATTCATTTATAGCATACAACAAGCCACATAAATACATTCACACAACACATACTCTATATCTATCTTAATTCTTTGATTAAGAGAGATGTGTTCTTTTTTTAAGAAAGAAATCTTTTAAAATTGGACACACATGACAAAAATAATCACACAAAAAAAAATCTCAAGAAGAGAGAGAGACCAACTTAATTTATGCAAACAAAGAAAACTCAAGTAAACCCCCATGAGGTCATTCCATCCCAACTGTGGAACTACCAAACACATTTGGAGGTAATACAACTTTTGTGAAGCAGATTTTCAGAGCTCAAGGTTATTTCCCAAATTAGTCTACTGACAACGTCGATCCTGTTTTCTCAAACAGCAGGTAGTCCAAGCCAGCAGGCAGAAAGTTGTCTGCTTACAAGGCAAACTAACCAACTGCGAAATACTGAGGCAGCGATATGAAAGTGTTAACAGGCCGCTCTGAGCGCGATCACAGGAGGGAATTTAATAAGACTGTACCGCGACACTGCTCGCATCAGTATGCGCGCTCAGAGCTGCGAGACCGATAAAGGTTTACCTGCTCAGCGCGCGGGGTGAAGGGGCTGAGCTACATCTGTCACTTGAGCGAGCGCTCGTTTCCCAGACACGCGCACACAACACTCTAATGAGGGCCCGGTGAACCACGTTTTACCCCGGTGTCGCTTAGCAACCGTTGGTCTGTTAAATTCACCAAATTCGTGTGCTGAAGACAAATGGAATCGCTAGCCTGTGTGGAACGTCTGAACTTAGTGGGACTACTGAACAATAGGATATGCCATTTGCCACAGTACCAGAATAAATAACAAGCATAACAAAGGTTACCCTGAGGAAAGAATGAGCTTAACTAAAATATTCTCACTCACAAACAGAATTTGTTTTCTTATTCTGCGGGCAGAATTAGGTGAGTTTGTTTCTGAGCTAACCGTATTGAGAAATCTGAGAGTGACCTATATGGTATTTTATGGCCAGGTCTTCAGTAAAGTGCATGATTAATTATAGATGGATGTAATTTACAGGGGACGTATCTGAAATACATTTCCACATACCTCCTCCGGTGAGTTTCTACACCATTTGCTTTGATGGTCTTGGCATTTCGGGCTAGGCCAGTATACCCACTCATAGGAAGCCATGGTCTCTTTTTCGCTACACTCTTTTTTGATGTATGACATTTGGCATAATGAGATCAGACTCATTAAATTACAGTAGGTCAGTTTAATACATCTCCATGCTAACAGTCACTTTACCCTTTGAAGTCAAGAACTTGTTTTCTGCACATTTTCACTTGTTTTATGATGATAAGGGACAGACCAATGTTTTGCTGATTGTCACACTGAAACCCCATCTAGCTTATAGTCTAAGAACAAGAACAACAGGAATTCTTATTTCAATTCATGGGTAAAACAAGTTCCTTAAGTTTGACCTCACAACCCAAGCCTGCTTCTACTTCAGACTGTTTCGGCCTCTGGAACCCTCCGGAAGTTCCATAATACCTCAGAAGTGCTCTATTTGAATACCCTTTTCAGTTCCAAAGAACACAGCAACCTTCAAAAAAGAATGTTACGTTTTATTATCTTACATTCCAGGATGGTCTAGGACAAATTCAAAAGCCTTGTATCTAAAGTTTTAAAAGAAATGAGGTGAACTCAAGCCTGCTTCTACTTCAGGCTGTTACAGGCCTCTGGAACCCTCTGGAAGTTCCATAATACCTCAGAAGTGCTCCATTTGAATACCCTTTTCAGTTCCAAAGAACACAGCAACTTTCCAAAAGAATGTTACGTCTTATTGGGCCTCATTTATAAAACGTACTTACGCACAGAACTGATCTTAGACTGTGCGTGCGATCAAATCCACGTGTAAGTACAGATTTATAAAAACCGTCTTAGACGTAGAAAAGGACGTATCTCTACGTCTGGTTTCAGTTTGTGAAAGTACATTTCCTTGCGGCAATACTGGAGTACTGCAGGAATTCAGGACTCTCCGAGCGCCGACAGCCGACACACAGTTTCATTTGGGCTAATGGTGAAAGGCCAAATTAATGTTTCGCTCAATAAAATCAAATAAACTATTAGAATAATTTACACATGAATGAGATTCACATCTTATAGGTATTCCGTTTTAATTTCACAAGTGTAAAACATTTCGCTCAAACTTATAGCCTATAAGAAGACTAATAGTGGCTTAGTTTTCAGTAGGAGATATGGCTGCATTGGCGTTGTTAGAGCATATTGCCAACTGCGCAATAAGGAGAGAGAGGGGTTTTTTTGTGATCGCGCAGACTTTTTGACACAGGATGATGTATGTCTGATAAGCAGGTACCGCTTGCCGAGAGCGTTGTGCCCAAATGGCCTCTCTTCTAGAGAGGCGCGCTAGAGTCAACCAGGCCGTACACGTTCAGGTATTGTCCGTTCTTGGATTCCTGGCTACAGGAACGTTCCGATGAGAAATTGGAGACCAGTCGAGCAATCCCCGTCATCATTAAGCAGAATTTTGCCCGATGTTCTTCGCAGTATACTATCCCATATGCAATTTATTAGATTTCCATACAGTGCCCAGCAAAATGTGAAAGAGGATTTCCTGCGTAAAACAGGGTTCCCAATGTATTCTCATCCAGATTTCGCACACTCAGAAAGCCTAGGAAGCCCACTTCAATACAGCACAGGTCGGTAGTGGAGCGCACCAAAGCCTTGGTGCTGCTGCCGCAGATGCGGCTTCTGCTGCTCGTGCCGCAGGTGCTGGTGCTTCGGAGACGTGTCTACTACATGTCAAATACTTTGCTTTTGCCATTACGCCACCAGACAGGCTTTCTAACGATGTTTTGGCCCGTCGATGTCAGCTTCACTTTAATTCTTCTGTTAAAATGTTTCTCTCTTGCTTGCCACTGTCACAGAGAGTTTGTGCATTGAGGATGCGCTCTGTTTGTGCATTAAAAATATGCTGATTAGATTAAATAGGGGCGTTTTGAGGGCGGCGATTCAGTTGCGCACAATTTCACGACCATTTGTGATTTATAACCGAAGGATTGGCGTACACGTGTTTTTTGTGTGTACGTCTGTTTTCTGTGGATCTCACTTACGCTCATTTCAGGAAATGTCTTAGACAAAATGTAGGATGGTTTCTACCCAACTTTTTATAAATGAGGCCCATTATCTTACATTCCAGGATGGTCTAGGATAAATTCAAAAGCTTCGTATTTAAAGGTTTGAAAGAAATGTGGTGACCTAGTTTTAGGTAGTGTCTATGTCTAGGTCCACTTGTTTACAGGTGAACCTTGAGCAGTGAATAGAGACCTCAGCCTAATGTCCAAGTATCTTCATCCTTCAAGAAGGGGCTTGTGAGGGGGGCACTGTAGCTCACACAGTAGCCTCGACCACATTTGGGCTTGAAGCTCAAGGAGGTCGGGTTCGAATCCGGGCAGATGCCATTTCTCCTGCCCACTCCCCACCTCTTCTCCCTCTCATTTCCTGTCCAACTCTGCACTGATTTATCCATTAAAGGCATAAAAGGCCAAGAAGGGCCTTGTGAGAAACAATAACCTCTTGCTCATTCGGCAGGCGGGACAGCTTGGTACGCAGAGGGAGGGAATTAATGGAAATTGCCAGGCAGCTTTTGGTCGATTCCTTAGCAGGCATAAGGATGTGTAGCGCGTGTGTGTGTGTGTGTGTGTGTGTGTGTGTGTGTGTGTGTGTGTGTGTGTGTGTGTGTGTGTGTGTGTGTGTGTGTGTGTGTGTGCGTGCATGCTTGTAAGTGTGTGTGTGTGTGTGCGTGCGTGCATGCTTGTAAGTGTGTGTGTGTGTGTGCGTGCGTGCATGCTTGTAAGAGTGTGTGTGTGTGTGTGCGTGCGTGCATGCGTGTAAGTGTGTGTGTGTGTGTGTGTGTGTAAATGTGTGTGTGTATGTGTGTGTGTGTGTGTGTGTGTGTGTAAGTGTGTGTGTGTGTGTCTGAGAGAGAGAGAGAGAAAGGGGGTTGAGGGATGGGGCAAGTGAGTAAGTGAGAGGATTGATGGTGCAGTGACTGCTCTGTTAAATAGAAAATTGCATTCCCCTCGGCTGTGCTAAGCCCCTTCTCCTTTCAAAGCCGTCAGCAGCTGCCTCCTGTTTTCCCCCCATTGTGATGTCAGGCCCCATTGTGATGTCAGGCCACATTGTGATGTCAGGCCACATTGTTTTTCCTGCACGGCCAGTCGACGTCTCCTGGCCTGGAAAACGGGCTCTGCCTTTGTCTCATGCATCTCAATGGCGTGTCGGGGGGCAAGGCCATGGATGTTGCGTGCTCAAGCGGGTGGCCAGAGTAATCCCGCTGATTTACCCCAACACCCCCCGTAAACAAAGAGGCCGCCGCAGCAGCAGCGGAGGGACTCTCATGACCAGGACCAGTGCAAGGTGACTTTTCATGGCGTGATTAAATGACTTCCTAAGTTATCACACTGACCTCTGACTCCTGTAAAAAGCACCGTAAACCAGGAGCAGAGTAGTGAGCAGCCAGCCACACGCTGTCCACGCTGCAATCTATCATCAGCACCCATATCACACGGGAGCTACAGTGCCATCGGTCCCCAGCAGTAGCCTATGGCCTCCGCCCATGTATATACTCAAGCATATTACACAGTGTCATCTCTTCAGCTCATGTATTGATTAAATTGGCTTCTTTTGACACTGTGATGAATCATGGTGTTGATGCGAACAGGCCCTGACACATAAGCACATGCTCCCTTTGTGAGATCTGGGGCCACTAAAGCAAGTGGCACTAAAAAAAGACTTTGGTGTTGTGTTGCTACACGCCCTGGCATCACACTTCAAGTCCCAGCTGCACACGCCTGAACCATTTTGGACTGGGGAAGAGGGCTGGTGTGAAACGTGACTGATCCCTTGAAGGGGTGAGCTGACTGTGCTGCTTCAACGCTTCAACAAGATCTGTCTGCGCTCTTCGAATAAAGGGACCAGCCTGGAGCTCGTAAGAAGTATGCGGCTCCTGTTTTAAGAGTGCAATTAAGAATAGATCCTGATTGGCTGCGGATGAGTCACTGTTAGAGATCCTGATTGGCTGCAGGTGAGTTACTATTGCAGTTACAGATCCGGATTGGCTGCAGATGAGTTACTAGTGCAGTAACAGATCCCGATTGGCTGCAGATGAGTTGCTGTTACAGATCCTGATTGGGTGCGGATGAGTTACTATTGCAGTTAGAGATCCTGATTGGCTGCAGATGAGTTACTATTGCAGTTAGAGATCCTGATTGGCTGCAGATTAATTACTATTGCAGTTGCAGAGCCTGATTGGCTGCAGATGAGTTACTATTGCAGTTACAGATCCTGATTGGCTGCAGATGAGTTACTGTTATAGATACAGATTCTGATTGGGTGCGGATGAGTTACTATTGTAGTTACATATCCTGATTGGCTGCAGATGAGTTACCGTAACAGATCCAGATTGAGTGCATAGAACTAGTAACTTACTATCTGGGCAGCCACCTCAGACAGAAACAGGCTTCACATCGTGTAAACAGCCTTACGGTGCAAACCCATGACAGCGACGCGATCAAATTCCATCGCTTTGAGTGGCCGTGGTGTAGCGTGTGGAAATAGCATACAGTCCTACAAAGACGACACCAAACAATCTCATTGGCTGCTGCCGGGAAATATCGCTCCTCATTTGCATACGTTTCAACATGTTCGAATTTTCAACGGACGCGTCGCTCAGATCGCTCATTTACGTCACAATGGATTGGCTCCCATTGAAATGCATTGGGTTTAGAGATCGCGTCGCTCACAACGGTGGCATGGGTTTGCACCGTTACGCTGTTGCTACCTCAACTCTTAGCTTGGACCAATTCCACCCGGCTAGTTTGTTATCTCAGTGGGTTGAGCACCCAACAGACACACCAGCCTCTCTTGAGGCAATAGTCCCATGACACAGATATTTCCACTTTAAGAAGGAAGTTGTCGTATGGCAGCTTTTTGCCACGACCAGGACCAGGCCAGGACCAGGGCATCATCGGCCTGGACCTGCTGACCCACCATTGACCTGCCGTGCTAAGATGTCGGGGGCAGCCATTACTCTTGGCACGGAGACACTCCAGTCGGGTCAGGGGAGGAACGGAGTCAATTGCCACTGCCAGCCAGACTGCCATCAGCATTGCTGCCAGCTTGAGAGGCCCCTATGAGAGCCAGCCCAGGGGCCCCTCTACATCTCCGCTGCCAGCCAGAGGGGCCTCATCGCTGTCGCTGCCAACCTAAAGGCTCTCTACGCTGCCGCTGTCAGCCAGGGAGTTCTCCACATTGCAGCGGCAAGCCAGAGGATGTCCGCACTCTCCGTCCAATCCGCGATTTAGAGACCAGGGCCTTCTCCTGCGGGTGGCCGTGCCTCACCAGCCAGGACGGCCTCCCCCGTAGCGGGCCTGGCCACCACATCCCTAACATCTCAGGGACTGAGACAGTGTTTCTGCCTCCCGTAGCGGGCCTGGCCACCACATCCCTAACATCTCAGGGACTGAGACAGTGTTTCTGCCTCCCGTAGCGGGCCTGGCCACCACATCCCTGTTTCTGCCTCCTGCCATTGTGGCTGTGCTGGAGGCAACCATGTTCTGATCGTCTCTCCAGTGCCTCTGGGACTTTACTGTTGCTCCTCGGGGACAGCTAACCACTTGAGGCCAGGTCAGGCGTAAACTGCACATTATAATTGACCGACTTCACTTCTTCACTTCTGTAGGCTATTGGCCTACATAAAAACAAGTGACTGGAAGATGTACATCTGGGTAAAAACAACAGATTGAACATCGCACAGTAAAGTTACTTCCTTTGTCTGATCCAGTGCCTCTGGGACTTTACTGTTGCTCCTGGGTGACAGCTAACCACTTGGGGCTGGCTGTGTGATGTGTTGGGGTAGTGAAGCTCCCTCATGCTGTAGAACTGGGTCTTGGGTGGCCCACAGCATGCTGTGCCACGGTTCCACTTTGACGTTTGTAGTGTTCTGATCGAGAATAATGTGGTTCTTGTCTCCCTTTTTTGTCAGGGATTAACATGTGCACTGTTAGCAGTAGCATGTGTTCCTGCTTTCCATTTTCATTCCGTCTGTGTTTTATGCTATTTGGTGCCTCTGTTAGTTCCTTGCGTAAATTCATGCAACAAGCAAATCTGAATACAGTGTAATTAGATAACTTTTAGTATCCTTAGGCCTACTTGTGTATGCAGTGGTCCCTGGAGAAGTGGGTATCCTCTTAATTTTTTTAAGCAGCCCATACAGCACAGGATAACCACCCTGTTTTGAGAAGTGGGTATACGCAATGCTGACTGAAAAAAAAGTGGGTATACTCCGTATCCCTGCGTGTACCCTGGACTACACCACTGTGTGTATGTGTGTGTTTATTCTACAGGTCAATATGCAGATGCCTTTTTTAACATTTAAGTCGATAAGTTTGTTGACCTTATGAAGTTGGCAGCAGTGGCGTCATTTGATATTACCTAATTCGATTATATGTCAGCACCGTACTGCTTGAGAGCTGGGCACGCGTGTTCGCATTTCATGCTTGCCTGGGAAAACTGTGAAAAAATGAATGAACGTTTGTAAAATCACTCAGAGAAAACTTCTAACCGTTAATATGTCTCGCTATTGGGAAACTCGGTCCAGATCAACAACACATCCGAGCTGGATCAATTTGAAACTCCTGGAACCACAGAACTGCGCTCAAATGTTCCACATGGAACAAGGAAGCGTGGGGCTCTTTTCAGTCCAATTTAACCTTTTGGATACTTCATCCTGAAAAGCTTTGTTGTTAGGCCCTTCAGCTTTTAAACCCAGGACCTAGACAGAACCTTTTCCCCACAGAAGTGTTTGTAGTAGGCGTTTGATGTGAAAGGACACTGGGGAGAGGCATTTTCCATCTTCCCTAGCGGGAGACAAAAAAAAATTGAAAGCCCCCTCACTACACCTGCCTCTTTGATGACTAATGTACTTCAGTCACCATCCTGCTCCAGGTCCAGCGTAAACTGCACATTATATTTGGCCGACTTCACTTCTGTAGGCTATCGGCCTACATAAAAACAGGTGACTGGAAGATGTACATCTGGATAAAAACAACAGATTGAACAGTAAAGTTACTTTCTTTATCTGATCACCGGCTCAGGTGTACTGGTGGACTACTAACAGCGCCTTTGAGCAGAGTCGAGAACTCTTTTTTTAAGCCTTGTAGTCGTGGTGGTACAATAACTGCTTGGCCGACAGGTCTAGCTAGATTTCATTTGGTCCATAACACTGCTAATGACAGAAGTGGATTCTGAGCAGGCACAGGACTGGCCACACGCTGGACAGAGGACAATTTACGAGGTCCCCATCACAAGAGCATAAATCATCTAAACAATATAACTTCTTGGGGTAATATGGCTCGTAAAAGCTAATGGATGAACGTGAGGAGTAAATTAGAGTCTGCAGTGGGCAGGAACAATAAACTCAAGGATAAAAACTTCATAGGCGCAAGGAGGATGCTTCACGACTACACTGATCATCCGCTTTACCGGGGGTGACAAACTCAATTGCTCAGAGGGCAGTGTGTGTCGCCTCCCGCTCCAAACCAATTCTCCCTGTACCAATTTCTCCGATTAGCCATTTCCCAAATAATATCCACTTAAGGCAGACAGGTAGGCGGTGATTGAATGTGACATCTTGGCCTCAGCTGGGGGGAAACGGCAGCGGACAAAAGGATGCCGAACAAGAGCTCATAAGACAAGTGTGTGCACACAAACACTCACCATCTTTTCTTTTGAAATGCATACACACTCAACAAAAGCAATTTACTTTCAGATAATACATTACATGATCACCTGTCTGAGCTGCAACAACTGCATCATCAGGTGCCTGGCTGTTTTTTCTCCTTGAAAATAAAGGCTGACACTTTTAGAATTGCCAAGGGGAGGGGGGGGGGGCACAATACACCCCCCGAGTCAGGCTGTGTTGTCCTATAGGCTGAATGTAAGCAGTGGATTTCAAAGCCACATCAGCAGCAGCCACATCAAACGAGTAGAAAATTAATCCCATAGAAAGCCTCACGAGGAGGACTGTGATTTAAACGGTGCTCCTCACCCCGGCAATATAAATTATCTCCACATTCAAAGCCATTAAGCTAGATGCAGATGATTAACCATTTTGCTTTGGGGCAAACCAGAATGTAGTCTCCTCTAAAGCCACGTATGTTTATGTTCTTACCACATTCACACTGCAGGTTTTTCTTCAGTCAGTAGCTAGGTAACAGCTAAGTCGGCTACAGATCTAAGGTAGATTTCATCCAAGTTAAAAGCTCAAATTAATCCAACTGCACAACACAACCCATTTCCCCCCCCAGACGTGACACATTCATACAAAGAGACACGTTTGGACACCTTGTTTTTAAATAAAGATGACCATTATTAATTACAGGCATACAAAATATGTTATCATCTAGCGCAGCGATGACTTCATTAATACAGTGCAGTGTTTTGGCAAAAGAAAAGACTCTTGGTGCTGTCAATACACGCCGAGTTCAGTCGCAGTGCTAGCTGGAGCATACACACAGCTACACTCTACACATAAGTTGACAAAGAACCAAACCTATGGACAACAGAAGTGGACATGTTTGTTACCCCAAAACCCCCCCCCTTTTTTTCAAACCATCATTAGAATACACTCTCCTCATCTCTCTACACATGGCCTACTGCAACCTACACAACTAAACATACAGCTTGGATCCCTCAAATAATGTTCCCTTCACATACACCATGGTTACGCCGAGTTTAAAAGGTTGCCGATTGTCTCTTCCATTGGGGAGTGCTGCGCTTGGTCATGTTGTCACCAGGCACAGTATCTATGGCTTTGCCTTGCGTGCATGGGCTGTTTTCCAGCAACTTCTCTGTTTTCTGTTTCATTTTTTCTCCCCGTTTTTTTTGTTTTTCAAAATGAGTATGCTCTCAACTAACTGACGCGCTGGGCGGGTGCCCCCCCATCAGGCATCGCTGGGGGTCTGCTGGGGTTTTGCTGTGGCGGGGTCTGAGGGGGGGTTGGGAGTGTTCTCTCCGGAGCCGTACTTGCACTGGAGTGAGCGAGCCACGTATCTCCAGTACTCCTTCCTGATG